>NC_047678.1:11210785-11510785 GCF_011762505.2 Arvicanthis niloticus | reverse complement strand
GTATGATTGACCTGAACCAAGCCAGTTGTAAGATTTGACTGTCAAAAACAGTCAGAAAATGATAAAGATAATGAAAGAATAATGATAAGTGTTGTGATATAGAAAGTCCCAGTGTACTATTCCCTCTGGCTGTTATTAGCCAGTTGACTGCATAACCTCATTTAATCTTCAACTACTTTCCCAGTGTGAATTTAAAGCTGTGAGACTTGGTGGATCAGGTCACACTTTCCCAAAAGGCAACCTTAAAAAAAGGAAAGATACATTTTATCCTAGACTCAAATGTTGCCTACCTGAGTCCTCCACTTTACGAAATCTGGCCCATATTGAAGGTAAACATGGAAGCAAAAGGCATATCATGGCGGCTACTTACTTATGAAAAACATGTTGGGGGTGGAGTAGCTAAGGATGAGATATATCTCTCAAGATCCAGTTCTCCGGGACGTACTTCCTCCTGCTACGTCCTACCTCCCAAGGTTTCTAGAATCTTCCAAAATAGTGGGACCAGATAGGGATAAAACACGCAATGGGAGCATTCCATACTCAAACTGTAAAAGCCGTCAATAGCCTCATGTCTGTCATAGGAAAAGAACATGTGCAAATGATGTAACTTTAGTGCAGGGATATCAAAGACTGTATGTTCCTTGAACCACATTCAAGCCAGAGGTGAGAGTGTACATAAAATACAGAAATTGTGGACTTTGAAATAGATACAGTGTAGTGGTGAGTTTTAGCTACACCACTTTGGCTTTCCATGGATCACACACACACACACACCCATCCAAAAACTATCTTTGGGTTTATGAATGAAACACACACACACACTAGCTTATTTTTAAATGCCTTAGCTACCTCAAAGACTGGGCACTCCTAAACCTTTCCCTGCTACCCCAGGCCCAATCAGGGAATCACAAAATCTCACATGATCAATTCAAAACCAATTGGGGACAGGACCTTTAACATTTGGACAGGCAGATCCCTAATGGAATCAAAACATGAGAACCAATCTCCAACAATACAGAATTTGAGACATGCAAGATTAGGAGTCTATATAGAAGTTTCTATTTTAAGCATATGTGTGTGAAAGGGGGGTGCATATAGACAGCAAACTGCAAAGAACTATCTTTTTTGAGATCGGTAAGATCATTTTCTATTATCAATAACCAAATTCATATTTTGAGTGAAGTACCGATTCCACCTTATGTTGAACAGGGTTGTCCTGTCTTCTTGCATCTCTTCATAAAGGTAGGTGTATGGATTAGTTAAGAATTATCAGTTTCTTCAGCAAAAATTCAATGTACATAGTAAAGATGCCATTTTTCAGCTGAGATTTTGGAGATTGCCTGCTACTGGTCTTTGGCATGACGGAGAGTGTGCACAATGGATGTCATATTCCATTAAGAGATCATCTGTCTGGAGAAGAAACAAGAAGCAAAAGACAAAGTTGAGCCTTTGGGTCCAGACATGCTAACAGAAGATAACACTTTGGATTATAAAACATTAAAATCAGTAAACCACCTATATTAGCTAGTTTGATTTCTATCATTTATAACCAGAATTGTACTGAGAAAATAAAGTTCACAGTTTCAATGAAATGAGCTATAAGCCAACATCCAACTAAGGTTAGTTTAGCTTTAAAAGAATCAGTTATGTTTGACTCTGTGTCCAAAGTGCAATAAGTAAAATCCATCCACTGGCTTCTTTGCCTTTTGAAATCTAAGGAACATGCACAGCCATCTTCTAGAATCTAAGGTTAAAACTTGTACTATCCATTTTGTACATTTCTTGTGCCCTCAAGACTTATGGTGAATAAGTGTCAATAGTGGTACAAAAATACATCTAAAAAAAAAAAAATCTGAAATGTTGCTTTTATTTGAGGGTTCAATTACAGGAGGATAATCTATTCTATATGTGTTGATGGCCCACAAAATCAACTGACTGGGACTCATGGGGGCCCACGAAGATCAGGGAACTTGTAGGGGTCTGACATAAGTCCTTTGCATATGTTATGGCTCAGTAGCTTGGTCTTCTTGTGGGAATTCTAATGGTGGGAGCAGGGGCCATCCCTTCCTCTTTTGCGTTCTTGTGGGACCCTTTTCTTTCTACTGGATTGCCTTCTCCAGCCTTGATGTGAAGGTATATGCCTGATCTTATTGTAGCTTGTTATGCAGTGTTGGGAGGTCTGCTCTTTTCTGAGGGGAGGCAAAAGTGGGGCGAACCTGAGGAAGAGGGGAGATGGGGAGAGAGATTGGGGAGGGGAGAGAGAGGGGAAACTGTACTCAGGATGTAATATATAAGGAAAGAATAAAATTGATTTAAAATAAGATGTGTTAAAATAATGACATTTTTCTATTTTGTCATCTGTGTGGAATTAAATTAACTGCTGTTTAAATAAGCAAAAAGATGGGTCTGCAAGGATACCCCAAGCTCTGAAAATCTTCTGTATTAAATGGCCAGTATAAACAATGTGTTTAACAGGCTCCTCTGATATTGCCATTATCTTGGTTATTGAAGTCATTAGAAGCTGTTTGCTGTCAGTTAAATGATCATATCTCTACTGCACCTGCTTTATAATTATTCATTTGGAGCAAGATCATTAACATATTCCTTAAGTCATTTACAGGCAATTTGACTTAGCATTGACAAATTTTGTTCTTTCTAACAAACTAATGAGATATATACATACATGAATACACAAAAAAAAATTCTATACAATTCAAATAATGAAGCTATAAAAGATGTGATTTGTCTTTATACAATTCAAGGTTCAGACTCATTAGCAATTAAGACATTTAAGAAAGTTTCTAAAAGAGATATAAAAACAATAACAGTACACAAACATCATGGAAGTTAACAACCACCCTCTTAACATATCTAAGTTCGGCTCCAAATATCTGGGACCATTCTGAGGACAAGAACCTATGGATAGATAAATTGATAAATACCAACATGAAGAGGGGAAATGAGCATGAATTTCCTCCTCTGGTCATGGGTTGTTAACTTTTGGGGAGGAGCAGTTTTTAATTATGTACCCCTGATTAAGTTAACTACACTCAGGGAAAGAACACACATCCAAGAATATCTGGGAAGCAAACAAATGGTCTTTTATTTTAAAGGACAATGATGTTTGGATAGAGAAAGGGATAAACCTAGGAAGAGTTAGGGTGTACGTAAATTTAATCAAAACACATATGAAATTCTTAAAAACACTAATAAAATGTTTTAAAAATTAAAAAGCATGGGAAATTTCGGTGGTGACAAATGTTATAAAGAAAAAATAAATCAAGGCATTGAGTAGAAGCCCATTAAATAGATGGATCATTTCTATAAGTAACATTTGAGAGCAACAAGTGAAGAGAAGCAGTGAACCATGCAGCAAGCTAGGAATACAAACAGCCTGATAAGTTTCTAAGGCAGATACATTGTCTCATGGAGAATAATCAAAAGAATTAAGATGGTCTAGAAGGGATAAAGTCTCCAGATGGCCCCTCCTTCAGTTTCTGTCCCATGTTTTGTTTCCATATTTGTTTGCTCCTTTGAGTATTTTTGTTACTCCTAAGTAGGACTGAGGCATCCCCACTTGGTCTTCCTTCTTCATGAGCTTCATGTGGTCTGTGAGTTGAGTCTTCAATATTCCAAGCTTTTGGGCTAACATCCGCTTATCAGTGAGTAAATACCATGTGTGTTCTTTTGTGATTGGGTTACCTCACTCAGGATGATCATTTCTAGTTCCATTCATTTACCTAAGAATTTCTCGAATTCATTATTTTTAATAGGACCATTCCACCTGGGTATCCATCCCATGTATAGTCACCTAAGCTAGACACTGATGTGGATGGCTGGAAGTGCGTGCTGACAAGAATATGATATAGTTGTCTCCTTAGAGGTCTGCCAGAGACTGACACATTCAGAGGACGATGCTCACAGCTAACCACTGATATGATCAAGGGTTCCCCAATGGAGAAGTTAGAGAGAAGACTGAAGGAGCAGAAAGAGTTCGTGACCCCATGAGGAGGGCAACAATACCAATCAACCAGAGCTCCCCAGGGGGAGCACAAAGGGAGGCACCCATGACTTCAGCTGTATGTGTAGGGGAAGATGGCCTTGTCAGGCATAGGTGGGAGAGGAGATTCTTGGTCCCATGAAGGACGAACATGGGAGGGGGGGAATGTGAGGGTGGGGACGGGGGAGTGGGGGAGGGGTTGGTGGGGGCACAGCCTCATAGAAGCATGAGGAGGGGGATGGAATAGGAGGTTTCTGGGTTGTGGGGGGAAGTGGGGTAAGGTGATAAAATCTGAAATGTAAATATAATACCCAATAAAATAAGAAAATAAAAAATAATAAAAAAAAGAAGGAATAAAGTCATAGAATTTGCCAGATCAAGAAAATCGTATGTCATAGAACAAAGTACAGAGTTTGAGTATTCTCCTAAACAGGGTAGGAAATGATCAGAACGGTTTGTACAGATGAGGATCACTTTGCCTTTAACATAAAGAATAAACAAGAAGGCCAACAGAACAAGAAAGAAGCACATAACACCATCCCGAGAAACAGGGAAGGCAGCTGGGCTGGAGCAGTAGGCATGGGAGTACTCAGAGGTGCTCAGATGTTAAAAAAAAATACTGTTTTTACTTATATTTATTTATTTTGTCTCATATATGTGGGTGTCTTGCTCATATTTATATCTGGGCACTACCTACATGCCTAGTGTCTGTGGGGGTCAGAAGAGGATGTCTCTTCCCTAGAACAGGCATTATGGACAGTTATGAGTCACCATGTGTGGCCTAAGAATCAAACTTACTTAGGTCCTCTGCATGAATAATAAATGTTCTGAACAACTCTGCCACATCTCCAGGTCTCAACAACATTTTTGTTAGAGCCATTCAGATTTATTAATAAATTGCATGCCAAAAGTCAAATATTTATGCAAAGCTTATGATTAAGGCAAAATACAGATGACATCTTCTTTCCGAGCCTCAAAGCAGCCAAGATACACTTAAATTTCAGTCTCAGTGTATCTAGTTGGTTCGGATTTAGGATGCTAAATTGAATAAAGCTACATGTTAACTTGCTGAGTTATTCCTGTAGACATCCCAATTATTTGTGTCTGCTGGGAAATTATATTGTGTCTCTGTGGGAGACTAACGAACTCTATATCTAACTTGGAAATCTTTTTCCAGTATGTATTTTTTTCATGTTCTTCCATTTCACTGGGCTCTCTTTCAATAGCATGCTCATTTTACACTTTCATATTTATGCTTTGGTTTTGGAAAATTATATTTAACAGAAATGGGAGGAAAATAGAGAAGGTTGAATCTATACCTATTGTCTTCTCAGAAATAACTAGTTCTTATAAAAGAAGTTAGGAAACATGAGTGCAGCAAGTTAGCAGACCAGGGAGGAGCTGTATGCTTGACAGATGAGCACAGATTGATTTCATATATTACAGTGTCTAGTGAAGTCACAAAGTTAGATTTTTACATGAAGCTGAGGCTTTAGCAAGTAGATTTAAAAGATCATAGCTATGGGGTTCCCAAATATTAACTGTAAAAATTACCTAAGATATGAGTATAAATAGAAAAAAAGAAGTTTAAGAGCTAGCTGTTTGGGGGCAGAAGGAACACTTAAGACTTTAAGATTTAGGATATGAGAAGGTGCCAACATAGGGCACATGTACAGTGTAGTCAAGAGAGGAGAGAAAATGACAGTGAAACCTCACAAGCCAAGAAAAGAAACTAATATAAAACAACTAAAAAGTTATTTCAAATGGTATCAGTAAATTCAATCAGATAAGAGTGGAAACTGACCTCTGGTTTTGGCATCTGAAGGTCTGGGGCACTGATCGTTGGGGTCATAAGAAGACAAAAGTCATATGAACACAGTGGTGTGGCATAAAAAAGAAAAGGTAAACTCCAGAAATATACATAATAAAATGAATAAATTAGACTATAGTCTTATTGCACAGATGTAAATAAACAAATTATATATTAAAAATATAAGAAGATGGGCTGGAGAGATAACTCAGCGGTTAAGAGCACTGCTTGTTCTTCCAGAGGTCCTGAGTTCAATTCCCAACAACCACATGGTGGCTCACAACCATCTGTAATGAGATCTGGTGCCCTCTTCTGGTGTGTCTGAAGACAGCTACAGTGTATTCGTCATATATATAAAATAAATAAATAAAATATAAAAAAAATATAAGAAGACTAATAGATCATTCAAATATTGAGTGAAAATTCAAGATACAAATTTTTCTATATGATTTTAAGGATTAAATGTATGGAAAAAATAGAAGACCCAAACATGAGTGCAGGTATCTAAGCCTTCTGATATTTGACAAAGATACCAAAACTGTCTAGTAGAGGAAAGATATCGTGTTTAACAAATGGTGCTGGATAACACGATAGTCACATTTAGAGGAATGGATGTAGATCCGTATCTACCAGAAACTACCTGCAAATGGATCAAAGACCTAAATGTGAAACTTGAACATTAAAACAAACCGCTACAAGAAAATATAGAAAGTGCCCTATAAGATATAGGTGTAGGAGAGGGCCTTCTGAGCAGGACTGCATTGCCTGAGAAGTAAGACCAACAATTGGCACATGGGACCTCATACAACTAAAAAAACTCCCACCACCTAAGGAAACAATCAATTGAGTGAGCAAACACCCCAAAGTATGGGAGAAATCTTTGCCAGCTATACGTGTGACAGAGGATTAATACTCAGAATATATAAAGAACTTAAAAACAATGATTTAAAAAAAAAAAACAGAAATGACCCATGAGAAAAGTGGGCTACAGGTCTAAACAGAGTTCTTAAAAAAAAGAAAGAGAGAGAGAGAGAGAGAGAGAGAGAGAGAGAGAGAGAAAGAAAGAAAGAAAGAAAGAAAAAAAGAAAAAAGAAAGAAAGAAAAGAAAAGAAAATGATTAAGAAATATCTCAAAAAAGGCTTCACCATCCTTAGCAATTACGAAAATGAAAATCAAACGATTCTGGGATTTCATCTTACCCCAGTTAGAATGACTAAAATCAACAAAACAGTGAAGAACAAGCGCTGAAAGCGGGTGTGGGGGGATGAATGGCTTTTGTCTCTCATCTTTGGTGTGGTTGCAAATGGGCGCAATCATTGTGGAAATCAGTGCGGCACATTCTACAAAAGCTAAAAGTAAACCTACCATGTGACCCAGCTCCACCAATCCTTAGCATATACTCAAAGACTTGCCGTCCTACTCCCCAGCTTCCTGATCAGTCACAATCGTTGCCGTCATCATCATAGTAGTTAGGAAATGGACACATCCTATGTGATCTTCCACTGACAGCAGGTGAGGTCACACACAAGCACTGTGGAATCCATCATGAACGTTGCAAGTACACGGACACAACTGGAAAAAAAATTCTATTGAACGACGTAACCCAGACTCAGAAAGACAAAGGCCACATGTTTTCTCTCATTTGTGGTCCTACCTCCAAGTCTTTAGATATGAGTATGTCACCCAGAATACCAGCAAAAACCAAGAAAGTAAAAGGGTAAAAAGAAATGTATGATGGCATTGGAGGGGGATTAATGGAATACAAGGGATATAAAGGGAATGAGGGGCTGAAATGAAGAAGGGGAGAGGAAGATCAATACAGGAGCAGGAGGGTGGGAACAACATTGAAAAGGTCATGTATTAGTAGGATTAATATTGTTAAAAACAGACTTCCTACTAAAAGTAATCTACAGATTTAATATAGCTACTACCAAAATTCTAACACGATTCTTCACAGAAGTTGAAAACAGTCATAAAATCGATATGGAAACCCAAAAGGTTCATGGATAACTGACACAGCCTGAAAAATAAAAACACTGCTGGAGATATCACCATTCTTGATTTCAACTTAGCGTACAGATCCACAGTAATAAAAACAGCATGGAACTGGAATAAACACACACACACACACACACACACACACCACTGGAATAGAATTGAAAACACACATGTAAACCATGCCCCTACAGCTACCTGTTTCATGACACAGAAGCCAAAAACAGACATTGGAGAAAGGGCAGTATTGCCAACAAATGTTGAATACACTGGATAGTTTCATAAAGAGGAATGAAACTAGATTCTCAGTCTCACACTGGCACAAAACTCAACTCTGAATGGATCAAGAACCTCAAATAAAACCTGATACCCTGAATCTAATAGAGGAGAAAATGGAGAATATCCATCAACTTACAGGAAGAGGTAAGATCTTTCAGAATAGGAATATGATAGTGCAGGAAATAAGGCCAACAAGTGACAAAGGAGAGCCTGTGGAAATAAACATCTCTTCATGGCAAAATAGTGAGCTGAGTGAAATTAGCTCATGATCTAATACAGAATGGGGAAAAATCTTCACCAGGCATTATCTGACAGAGAATTAGTTAGTATCTAGAATAAACGTGGAATTCAATACACTAACCATAAAGAAAACAGCCGTCCCAATTAAAAATTGGGTAAGAGAAGAAAAACAAAAGTCTCAAAAAAAGAAAAACAAATGGCTACGAAATAATTTTTTAAATGTTCAGCATCTTTAGTCACCATTCTTTTCTGAAGCAGATCAGGTCAAATGAGGAAGGGAATACAATGGTGTTGTGTAAAGGAGAAAGCAGAAGGACTAAGTCCCATTGAAAGGAATTCCTGGAGCTTTAAGAGATTCTAGCTAGAACAGTGAATCTTTTGGTGCCAAAAGAGAAGCTATTTGTCTCTGGTGCCATCTAAATTTTCATATTCTAGGTGATCTGTGGGGAGCAAAGGAAGCTCTGAGTCAATGTGTGCTATTGACACAGGCACAGACATGCCAAGGACCTAAGCCTCAAACCAATGGTGAAGTATCAAGGCACACCATCCAGTAACAAATGGTCATCCCTTAAAACATTCATACAGGTAACATCATACAAACTGAGCAGGTTGTACTTATGTATTTAGGAATTGTGTGTGTGTAATACACACACACACACACATACACACACATACATATATATGTATATATATATATATATATATACATATACATATATATGTATAATAACAATTAATTTTAAAAAGAGGCAATGGATTTGAAAGAAAGCCAGAAGGGGGTTAGGAGTATGTAAAGGATTTGCAGTGAAGAAAATGAAATGATGTAATTATATTATAATCTTAAAAAAATTTAAATAATTTTTTTCAAAAGTTTCAGTGGCAAAAGATACCTTTCTGATAATGCAATTATATTTTTCTCATACTGTTTAGATGTAATATTACTAATTTAGCCTATATTTGAATCAAATAGCTGCTAGTGAGTAATCCAAGTTTTCTTCTTTCACAATTCTAGTCACAAACCAGGCCCTTGGAGGCTTTTATGGAAAGTTCTGACTGAGAACTTTCACCAGTAACTAATAAATAACCACAGTTTCTGACATTATAAATTACTCTTGATTACAAAATGAATCACAGTATCCTGCTGTTGTCCCGGGGCTGTTCTTTTGTGGTAGTTCATCCATTTCATTGTTGGGTATCCTGCAATTCTAGAGAATCAATATTCAGACTCCTACACTGTATTAGTCAATGGTCTGTCTGGTTGTGAAATCAAAGACAGGAAGAGAGGTGACCACACTGTGCCATGCTGCTTAACTCAATCACTGGTAAGGAGTGGACAAAAGCAGCTGGAACACAAGCAAGTTCCATCCCTCTGTGAGACACCTATAGATATGAGTTAATAAGATGATGCCAGAATAATACTGAGAACATGAAAAGTGCTAACACACATTGAGAAAAGACAAGATGGTGCTTGATTGTAACTCAGCGGAAGAGCATGTGTTTAGTAGTGAAAGGGTTAAACATTTTCAGAAACTCCTAGCAGGCTGAGCAGAACCAAGAGTGCAGGTCAGCTTGGTCATGAGCTCTGTGTTTCAGGAACTTGGCTGACCACAAGATAGATGGTTGATTATAAATAGGCTCTTTGAGAATAGCCTATACAAAATGTTCCCCATGACTGTTCCTTGGACCCTGTCACAAACTGAATAATGGGCTGGGACTTTCCACAGGTACTCTCCAATAACCCTCCTTCTCTCTGCCTGGGTTGTGGTTTCCCCCCTGAGTTGTGGGTTTTGGCTTTAAATTCCCTCTGTCTCCAACGCCCGGGGGTCAGACCCCACTGCCCCTGTGTGGGTCATGGGTCTTGACCTCAGCATGCTGATCGAAATATACCTCTTGTTGATTGCATCAAGTCAGTGTCTTGTGAGTTATTGGATGGCCATGAATTCCTGAGGTTTGGGTGAGGTCCTCCCTTCGTGGGGGCCTTACAGTAGGATCCCATGCCACATAAGGAATAGAGGAGTGTCTTACAGAAGACTCTTCAAGAAGAAAATTATCTTGTTAAATTATTTCTCAGGAGTTTGTGATATTACAAACCATTCTCAGTCTATTTGAAAGACTTGCAGTCATCAATATAAATAATGAAAATGTAATTTGAAAGTGTGTGGACACAAAATAATTGACAATAAAAATAATTTGCTAGACTTCTGAATTACAAATTTTATAGCTCTCAGTCATAAAATGGCACATTGTCCCTTCACATCTTTGGGGAGTGCTGGGAAATTTCATGCTTTTCCTTTTCAGAAAAAAAAAAGTTAATTACACTTTGTGTGTACATGTTCATGGGGGCACATGTACTGTGGTGTGTGTTACTTGGAGGTCAGAAGGCAACAGGCTGGAATTGGTCTTCTTTTTTGGAATGTGGACCCCAAGTCATCAGGCACTGCAACAAGAACCCTTACCCACTATGCCATCTCAGCCCAATTTTTTAGTTTGTTTTTTTTAACATGAGCATTGCATGAAGTGAAACATGCACAGGCATAAGCTATGCTTCCTGTGTCTTACGTGGGTACACCTGGAGTGAACTTCTTACTTGCTTGATGTAAAACCTAAAACTACCTTGGCTTTAAAGTTTTAAATGTTCTGACTTCTGACCCTGCTTCTTCTCCTTCCCTGGTTTCTTTCTTTCTCTCTTTCCTTCTTTCTTTCCTTCTTTCTTTCTTTCCTTCCTTCATTCTTTCCTTCTTTTCTTTCCTTCTTTCTTTTCTTTCTTTCTTTCTTTCTTTCTTTCTTTCTTTCTCTCTTTCCTTCTTTCTTTCCTTCTTTCTTTCTTTCCTTCCTTCATTCTTTCCTTCTTTTCTTTCCTTCTTTCTTTTCTTTCTTTCTTTTCTTTCTTTCTTTCTTCCTTTCTTTCCTGCTAGGTACTGCATAATAAATATTAAAGTGTGGGGTTCAATATAGCAATTGAAAAATATAGAACTTATAGAACTCTTGGAAGGTTCTCAATAAAGTGTAGGCATAGTTAATGATTGTATGATGTATTAGTGACTGTGTTTATCAGGGTTCTCTCAAAAAAAAGGAACAACTGTGTGTCTTTTTCAAATGATTTACTAAATCACTTTATACAACACCATCAAAATAGCACAACAGCTGTCTCTCACCTGATAGACTGAGAACCCTTTAATAGTCACTTCATCCTTTGTTGGGAGCCAAGTCCTAGCAGAAAGCGGTTATCAGCTTTGCAGCCATCTTGGGTCATATACCCTGACAAGAGACTTGTTTTTCAACAGCCCACAACAGCTGAGCACACTCTGATAAACATCTTGTTTTTCCCACATATCTTGTTTTGTTGTTTAGTGCCCCCAGCTGCAAGGCACACATGGTATCTACGCCTGCAAGGCACATGGTATCCACAGCTGCAAGGTGCACATGGTAAAGTGTCTTCAGCTGCGTTCCCCTGCTTGTGCTAATATATACCCATGATTTCCTTTCAATAAATGTAACTTGATCAGACTCTCTGTCTTGTCTCTTGCCCCTCCCTCCCTCATCCTCTCTCTCTCTCTCTCTCTCTCTCTCTCTCTCTCTCTCTCTCTCTCTCTCTCGCTGACCCTGTTGACTGACCCGTGTGGACCAGAGAACCTGGCACTCAAATTGGGGCAGCTCAGACCAGGTAAATCCTTGCTGAGTGTCTCAGCAGTCGAAGAAGTTCAACAATGGTTATTGTACACTGGAGACGCCAAGAGTCCAGAGGTTTCACAGTCCATAAGGCTCAACCCCCAAAGGTGTATAGTGTTCCTGGAGAGCCACTGGTCCTCAGTCTGTTACAACCCCTTCCAGCCACTTTCAGTACCAACAACAGTGGCACAGACAACAGGGTAAATTAGCTGCATTGTGAAAGAAAAGGATAAGCAACTGAGGGGGACAATATTCTTTCTTCTGTGTCCTCTTTCAAAAAAAGGGGGGGGTCTTCTCACAGAACTTAAGGCAATCAAAACAATTCCCCACAGATGTCCCTGAGGCCAACCTGATACGATTTCACAATTAAGGCTTGAAATAGCCAAGATTCAACTCACAGACCACATGAAGTTCATGAAGAAGAAAGACCTTCAGACCACATCTCAGTGTGGATGCCTCAGTCATACTTAGGAGTAACAAAATACTCATGAGAGCAAATATGGAGACAAAGTGTGGGGCAGAAACTGAAGGAGGGGCCATCTGGAGACCATTCCACCTGGGTATCCATCCCATGTGCAGTCACCAAAGGTAGACACTGATGTGGATGTCAGGAAGTGTATGCTAACAGGAGCCTGAGATAACTGTCTCCTGAGAAGTCTGCCAGAGTCTGACATATTCAGAGGCAGATGCTCACAGCTAACCATTGAACTGATCAAGGGGTTCCCAATGAAGGAGTTAAAGAGAAGACTGAAGGAGCTGAAAGGGTTTTCCGCTCCATGAGGAGAGCAACAATACTAACCAACCAGAGCTCCCAGGATCTAAACCACTAGCCTGGGAGCACATAGGGAGGAACCCATGATTCTGTCTGTATATGTAGGGGAGGATGGCCTTATCAGACATAGGTGGGAGAGGAGATCCTTGGTCCCATGAAGGCTGAACACCGAGTGAGGGGGAATTTGAGGGTGGGGAGGTGGGAGTGGGGGGGTAGGTGGGGGCACATCCTCATAGAAGCAAGAGGAGGGGGGATGGGATGGGGGGGGTTCCTGAGTGGTGGGGGAATGGGGTAAAGGGATAAAATCTGAAATGTAAATATAATATCCAATTTTAAAAAAAGGCTTCCTAGTCAAAGTACTTTTGATTTGAATTTCCCTGATAGCTATGGATGTTGAATATTTCTTTAAGTGTTTCTCAGTCATTTGAGCTTCCTCTGTGGAGAATTTTCTGTATAAATCTGTACACCATTTTTAATTGAATTAATTGGTTTTTATATGTAGTTTCTTGAGTTCTTTATATATTTTGGATATTAGTCCTCTATTGAATGTGAAGATGGTAAAAATGTTTACCGAGTCAATAGGCTGCCACTTTGCCCAGCTGACAGTTTCCTTTGCCTTACAGAAACTTTTCAGTTTTGGGAGGTATCATTTATTATCTTAGTGCCTTGTGCTATCAGTGTTCTGTTCAGAAAGTCAACTCCAGTGTCAATAAGTTCAAGGCTATTTCCCACTTTCCCCTCTATCAGTCTCATTGTAACTGGTTTGATGTTGAGGACTTTGATCCACTTGGACTTAAGTTCTGTGCAGGGTGATAAGTATCAATCTGTTTGTATTCTTCTACATGTAAACATCTAGCTTGACAAGCATAACTTGTCAAAGATGTCGTCTTTTATCCAGTATGTATTTCTGTCTTCCTTATCAAAAATACAGTGTCCATATGTGTGTGGATTTATGGCTGGGCCTTCTATTCAATTCTATTGATCAACGTGTCTGTTGTTATACCAGTACCATGTGGGGTTTATTATTATAGCTCTGTATGTAGTACAACTTAAAAATCTAAAATGTTGAGACCTCTGGCAATATTTTTAATTTCTTTTGTTGTTGTTGTTCAGAATCTC
Organism: Arvicanthis niloticus; assembly: GCF_011762505.2. Taxonomy (NCBI): domain Eukaryota; kingdom Metazoa; phylum Chordata; class Mammalia; order Rodentia; family Muridae; genus Arvicanthis; species Arvicanthis niloticus. The sequence goes on along the minus strand of NC_047678.1, from coordinate 11,496,901 downwards.
TGGTTTTTCCTTTTAATAATGAGAATTGTTCTCCAAGGTCTGTAAAAGTTTATTTTTGTATTTTGATGGTGATTCACACCCTGAATTTCTAACTTTCTTTGGTAGGATGGCAATTTTTACTATTGTAACCCTACCAATTTATGAGCATGGGAGATAGTTCCATCTTCTGGCATTGTCTTCAGTTTCTTTCATCTTTCTTCAAAGATCTGAAGTTTTAATCACACAAGTCTTTCACTTTCTTGGCGTTACCATGAGATATTTTACATTTGAGGCTATTGTAAAAGGTGTTGTTTTCCTGATTTCTTTCTAAGCCCATTTTTTAATTTGTATATAGGAAGACTACTAATTTTTTTTAGTTAATTTTGTATCCAGCTACTTTGATAAAAGTGTTTATCAGCTGTAGGAATTGCCTTGTGGAATATATATATATATATATATATATATATATAGTATGTATCATCTGCAAATAAAAACAGTTTTATTTATATCTTTCGAATTTGTATTTTCTTCAGTTATCTTATTGCTTTAGCTAAAATTTCAAGTACAATATTTAATAGAAATAGAGAGAATGGACAGGCCCATCTTGTTTCCATATTCAGTGGGATTGGGTTGAGTTTCTCTCAATTTATCTTGATGTTGGCTATATGCTTGCTGTAAATTGCCTTTATTGTTTATGTTATGTCCCTTGAATTCCTAACCTCTCCAGGATTTTATCATACAGGGGTGTTGGATTTTTGTCAGAGGCCTTTTCTGCATCTAATGAGATAATCACATACATTTTGTCTTTCAGATTGTTCCTTACACACGACAGAATGGCTAAGCTCAGTAACACAGGTGACATCTCATGCTGGCAAGGATGTGGAACAAGAGGAACAATTCTCTATTGCTGATGGAAGTGCAAACTTTTACAGCCACTATGGAAATCTATTTGGCAGTTCAGAAAAGCTTCCTCCAGCAACAAATGAGAGCAGATGCGGAAACCCACAGCCAAACATTACACAGAGAAAGAGTCTAAATGTGAGTGTCTCCATCAAATTCTTCTGAGTTCAGGGAACCCCACAGAAAATGAGACAGAAAGTTTGTCAGACCCAGAGGAGATGAAGGACAGGAGGAGAACAATGCCCTCTGAACCAGAGACTGGAGCAGCAAGCACAGGACCTGCATGGATCTGCACCAGATTCTTTGCATATATGTTATAGCTATAAGCTCAGTATCATTTTGGGACTCCTGACTCTGAAAACGAGTGGGTGTCTTATTCTAGTGTCTGCTCTTAGAACTCTGTCCCTCTTGTTGGGTTGTCATGTCTAACCTTAATATAATGGGTTTTGCTTCATTTTAGCATATTTTGTTTTGTCATGTTTGGTTGTTGTCTTTTGGAAGCCTGTTCTATTTCTAGTGGGAGACAGAAAGGGGATAGATCTGGAGGGGAAGAGAGGTGGTGAGAAACTCAGAAGAATTGGATGAATAGAGGGAGGAGAAACTATAGTCAGGGTATATTAGATGACAATAGAATTCATTTTCAATAAAATGACAAAAAAAGGGGTGGCTCCCAGCTCAGCTTATTTTCTGTTGTGGCATGCTGGCATGCAAAACCAGACACCACAGTGACTTCCATCTTCTCTACTTTTATATATATGTACCCTCTTTGCAATTCTTTAACATTAACATAAACACATATCTGAGTTTGGAGGGCACACGGTGAGTTGTCCAGAGTCTTATTATGGGAACAGTAAATAGGACCAGGATCATAAGATTATTCATAAAAGCAGAGACGGTTTATTAGAAAGGAAACTCACTCTGAATGTCTAATTGGGCTAGTGAGCTGGGGGTTGGCGGGGGAGACATACTCAAAATCCCTGTACCATTTGAGTTCTGATGCATTGCATGCTATTTGCATAACACCTGCTTACTCAGCCTTTGTGTATTTCCCCGCACAAGCTCCATCCGTTACATATAACCCAGGTAGAGAGGTTTCCAGTTTTCTCTGACAAATGGCCTTCATACGTCAATTTTGATGCCCCTTTTTCCAAACCCCTACTTGCCTGCTACAATAAGTTCTGAAATATTCACAAAATTGTCTATTATTTTGGCAACATAAATGTTACATTTTGCAACTGTGATAGCAGACTATACTTGAAGCATTTTTGCCTCTATAATTTAATAAATGTAATTTTGAATAAAGAATCCACTTACTGGTTTTGTCCCCCTCTTACATTTTTAATCTTTTTCATAATTAATTTAAATACAAATAGGCATGTGGTTATGTAAGCATATATCTCAACATATTCTAATTTGTAGTAAAATTAGAGATGTAGAATACCAAATTAAGCCAACTCAAGATAAGCAATTTTTTTAAATAAGCTAAAAATTCCAAACCATTAATTTCACACACATTAATCTCTATGCAACACAACCATTCAGCCTTTTAATTTTCTTTTTTTTTAATGGAAAGTATTGTGGTCAGCATTTTGACTTCCTGAAAAACAAACAAACAAAATCCTTGAGACTCATCAGAGTCTAATCATAATCTAAACTACTGCTAATTACTGCAAAACATGCTGTAATTTAATAAAACACTTTTATGGTACAAAAAATAATACATGTTTTCTTAAAAAGTGAAGACATGGAGGTCTCCTCTCCCTATTTCTACATTCAATGGCATCAAAGTATCTGAGACCTGGGATGTGGTTTGTTTGTTTGTTTGTTTTGTTTTGGGTTTTTTTTTGTTTTTGTTTTTGTTTTTGTTTTTTTGTTTTTTTGTTTTTTGGGTTTTTTTTTGTTTTTTTTTTGTTTGTTTGTTTGTTTGTTTGTTTTTTTCGAGACAGGGTTTCTGTGTAGCCCTGGCTGTCCTGGAACTCACTCTGTAGACCAGGCTGGCCTCGAACTCAGAAATCCACCTGTCTCTGCCTCCCAAGTGCTGGGATTAAAGGCGTGCGCCACCACTGCCCAGCCTGGGATGTGTTATTTTAGAAAATTCCTTACATAGAAATGTGCCCTAGTCCTTGACAAGTTCACAAGGTTAATACTCTTGTGTTAGCCAACTCTTCCTAGTGAACAAACTGAATGGGTTTTATTTCCTACAGTTAGAGAAACGGATATATCAGTGTTACTGAACACTAAAGAAGTATCCTCAGGGGAAACTCTCCCAATGCGATGAATGTTCATATCTAAGAATATCTGTATCTTTTAGGAGAAAGAATAGCTCCAGAGAGTCAAGTTTGTAGAGAGAGATCTGCTATGAATAAAAATCAATTTTACACAACCCCTTATAATATAATGACTGATGGCTCATGACTTTTGTGAAGATAAAACAATAATTTTGGCAAAAGCTTTAGGAAACTCTAAATTATGTAAATATTACTTTTTGAATAATTTGCATCAGCACAATGTCTGGAGTAGTTTAAAAGGGGGTGGTATAGTTGTCGCCCCTTTAACACTTAAGATTTGAAGTTTCTTAGGCTGAATAGACTTTACACAGAAATATATTGATTTGTAAAATTCTTTACTTATTTTTAAGTGAGAACTTAGGTAATGTGTTATCAACAAAGTAATTAGAAATATTATTTCAATTTTTCTACCAGAAGATTGTTTACTTTGGAGGGCAAAATCATGTAACAATGTTAAACTCCTGCCCTCTTCTGTCATAGTGCTCTTGGTTGGTCTCGTTCACCAATAAACTCACTTATTTTTTTCTGGTGTGTTAGCTTTTCCATTTTTCTCTTCAAACATTGGAGTTTAGCATTTTTTTGTTCCGACTGCATTTGTGATCATTAGAACCTGTTTCACAGTTGACAGACTTATTATTGGGATACTTACCCATCATTTTATTTTTAAGAAAATATTAGCATTATAATGATTATGATTAAATTGAATGCGATGCATCCAATTGTCCAGGGACAAGGCTTTATGATTGTACAACTGTTCACAACTTCCACGGACAGCAGCAGTGCTGATTACAGGTCATTCAAACAAATGTTCTTTGATTTGCTTATTATAACACATCTGTAAAGCAAGAGATATAATTCCCATGTGTTGGAACCTTTTAGCTGGGAACAGCTTTTTAATGGCTTTCTTTGCAGTCAGCAAGAAATGTACATTTATTCAACTAAAAGAAACAATGAGTAAAGAAAAAATGTTTTCCACCCTTGCTTCACTGTGTGTGAAGATGGTTTGGGCTTTCATTTACAGCCTTTAACAAAGCAAATCAAGATCTCTATATATTTTCTGTATAAAGAGCACAATAAAAATATAAAGAAACATAAAGTGACTGTGGCAGAGAGCTGAGCGGTGAATCTGCCCACACAGAGCCTAGCTCGATCTCTTTTCTCCCCAGTGTACATTTCCAGTCACTGTATTTTATTTATTTCAATTTTTTACAATTAAAAATATTTATCCCAAATGGCTGGGCAATTCAAGAATAGATTCAGTTTATGAAGGTGTCTATACACATTTATACTCCCTTGCTGTCTTGAGGGAGCTCATCTTCTGTTTTCTCACTTCACTACAACGCTTTATGCATACAGGTAGTTAGTAAAGGCTTAATTAATGGCAAGGAGATGAGAGCTCAGAAGAGGATAAAGGCAGAGGAACCAGATCACATGACTTATTGAAAAGAATAATCTTAACATTAGAGAAATGTGGGGCTTAAATCTAAGTAACACACTGATACTTAACATTTGTGTTAATTTTTATTTCTTTGCATCATGGTTTAGAAGATTGCCTATTTTATTCTTAATCATAACATCTTCTTCATGAAAATATTAGGTATTTATTCAGCTTTGAAAAATTTTAATCAGTCAATTCAATATAAGTCACATAGTGGTAACAGAATTTGTAACAAAAGAGCCAACAGGATAATCCCAGTTTTTAGTAGAGAACAAGGGAAAAAATGGCCACGCCCATCTGCAAGATGATCCCTGTAACTTCCAGAATCTAAGCTGATCTCTCATATAGTGTACCTAGAATAGCATGATAATGCAATAACATTCTGTTTGCTGAAGTTTCATATACTTAATTATATTAGTAGGAGGGGAGGGAGGCAGAGAGAGAGAGAGAGAGAGATATCAAAGAACATCACCACAACCAAGGAAGTTGGAATACATGGGGCAATTGTCAACCTAAGGAATATCCAGAAATTATACTGATATTGACTGTCATGTAACTTAGTCTCTTTTCTTGAATGAGTATTCTATGAAACATTTAGAAATGAACTTACACAACATACTTACTGTGAAATTAAATTTAGAATCACTTCTGAAATCAGTTAAAATTCTGACAAATCAAAAACTTTTTAAAGCTGTTCTGTTACGCTTAAACTTCTATGGATTCTTGTGAAGTTAAGGATTTGCCTCCTGTTTTTCTTTGTATTATGGTTTTAAGTTCCTATTCTATGGGAGTAAAGGCCAATATCCAATTATCCAATTTTAAACAAAAAGGGAAAGACATATTAACATTATCATTCTCTCTCTCTCTCTCTCTCTCTCTCTCTCTCTCTCTCTCTCTCTCTCCTCTCTCTCCCTTCCTCCCTCCCTCCTCCTCTTCTTCCCTTCCTTCCTCCTCCATCCATCCCTCCCTCCCCTCCTGCTAATATAATTAAGTAAATGAAACCTCACCAAACAGAATGTTATTGCATTATCATGCTATTCTAAGTACACTATATTTTCTTATCTCTTCAACAATTATTTTATGATAAAATCTTGAATTCAAATCAATTTAATATTATTCCAAAACCTAGAAATGTTGGAGAGTATTTAAAGTATAGTTGGGAAGAGAAGTAAATCTAGTCAGGTGTATTTAAATAAATTTTAGAAGATTCATTGAAGGTCTCCATTTTTTTTTTTTTTTTTGAAAAATGAGCCTGTAATTGGAGGGTGGGATTAACAATTATATAGGATACATTATTTCTATTGAATTTGCTACACGTGTTCTCCTCAATTTCTATGCAAATAACAGCTAGAATATTTTTTACTCCATGTGTCTACATTTCATCTTTTCTCTTATATAAACCAACATAGAAACTACTAGTGTGTCAATCTCTCTAAACATCTCTTTCATTACTGTCACCATTAAAAATATTCAACAGCTCCCTACGATGGATAATTTCACATATTAACACATATAGGCCATGATGACTAATATTTAATATAAAATTTTATTTTGACTATTTCTTTGAGGGTGCTTTTAAGTAATATGAATATTTTAATTAGACAACTTCGAGAATATCTCATAACCCTCCATAATGAAGTGGACCTCAGCAGATTAGGACTTCAACCTACACAGAGTGGCCTCTGTGGCTTACTGCAGGAAGGAACTCTATTGGCCAATGGTTAGGGCTTTGAAATGCATCTGAAGCTCTTCTCTGAGTCTCTAGTTTACCAACATGCCAGAGCCACTTTTTTTTTATTTTTTGGTCAAACCTTGACACTAATATAGTTGTGTGGGTTGGGCCTGCCCTGTGTGTGTGTGTGTGTGTGTGTGTGTGTGTGTGTGTGTGAGAGAGAGAGAGAGAGAGAGAGAGAGAGAGAGAGAGAGAGAGAGAGAGAGCTTGTTGGTTCTATTTCTTTGGACAATCCCTAGTTTCTATTTTATTAAACTAAACTGCCAGTCTTGGATCTCAAAGTTCTGTCATTACAAAGCATCGAAGTTACATATAGTAGCATTACTTGTTGTAGTAGTTCTACTACTACAACTTGAAGAAGAATAAATGAATGGAATGAAAGATAGCCTCTTGTTCTGGACCCAGACAGACCACCCTAGCGGCTCATGCCACAGGGCTACAACATTAGTCATTGGGACCAAAACAAGACTTATATGCATTAGACCCTTCCTCAATCCCAAAATCACAAAACAAGAGAAACTTTTTTACAAGTTTGTTTTCTTAAGCTCCTAAATTAATTGTTCCAAATCTGTGAGAATACTTTAAATATAATTTTTAATATTTTAAAAATGATTTTGCAGAAGCAATAGAGTTCCAGGTTATTACAAATCCAAAGAGCGATTGAGCTTTTAAAATATGCTTAGACTAATTTACACTAACTTCAGAGCTTACAAAGCACTACCTCTGCCATTTTACTAAGAACTTAACCAACAGAGTCAACTAACCTGGACCCTAGGGCCTCTCAGAGTCTGAACCACCAATAAAATGGGCTAAACCTAGGCTTTCTCACACATATGTAGCCTGGTCTTCATGTGGGTCCTGAACAACTGGAACAGGGGCTATCCCAAAAACTGTTGCCTGTATGTAGAATATGTTCTTCTAGCTGGGCTGCCTTGCCTGACCTCAGTGGGAGAATAAGCACCTAGCCTTACAGAGACTTGAAGTGCCTTGGCAAGGGGTACCCAGGGCAGGGGTATACTAGTGCCCCCCCCCCCGCTCAGAAGAGAAGGGGATGGGGCATGAGAGAAGGATTGGGGGAGGGGATGACCCGGGTGGGGCAACGAGCAGGATATAAAGTGAATAAGTAAATAAAATAAATAAATTTAATTATAAAGAAAACAAAACTGCAACAAGAAAGGAAGGGAGGGAGGAAGGGAGGGAAGGAGGGAGGGAGGGAGGGAGGGAGGGAGGGAGGGAGGGAGGGAAAGGAAGGAAAGAAGGAAGGAAGGAAGGAAGGAAGGAAGGAAGGAAGGAAGGAAGACAGGAAGGAAGGAAGGAGAGAAAAGGAAGGAAAGAAGGAAAAGAAAGAAAGAAAGAAAGAAAGAAAGAAAGAAAGAAAGAAAGAAAGAAAGAAAGAAAGAAAGAAAGAAAGAAAATGAACAAGCTAGACACTGAATTTACTTTGTCACAGACTTGGAACTAAATTCTTATCTCCTTGCTTAGAGCTAATTGAGTCTTCTGCCCCTTGCATCACATTTTCCTTCTGTAAAATATCTAACTCTGTTGCAAGTTAATCATACACATCAGTCCATTTTGTTATAACAAAATGCCAAAGACTGGACATTTATTAGAAAGAAAATTTATTCTCAGAAAAGTTCTGGAGACTGTGAATTCCAAAATCAGGGTGAACTTCTAGAATGGGCCTTGTTACTGTCACCACACACAGCAGCAGGCATCAGAGCAAGTGAGGGATGACCTTGGTGTCCTCCCAAGGCAAAGAAACAGAGGAAAGAGAATCTCCACGTGCAAGCACATCTCAGAGCATCGCTGATCCATTTGTAAAGGCAAAAATCATCATACCCTAACACTACCCAAACGTCTCAATCACCCCACATTGTCATATAGGCCCTTGACACATTTCGGGTTTTATATTTAGCTCAGAGTAGCTCATATTTACCATGTATTTGGCATGCAACCTGGAAAGTGGTCCAGTCTGGTAACTGTATCTTCAGTCTCTCAAAATTCACCTTGTTTGAACTCAGAAAATTAGATTGTTGTTGTAAGTGAAATAACCTCAAGGCAGTGATCGGAGAAGTGGTAGGCGATGAACGCCTTTAAAAGGTAGTAAGTCTGTCTTAATTAAACACTTCTAATTGAAATAAATTAAAATATCTGAAGTGCTAGTAAGGAGAGAATTAGACTAGTGAAGATGAAATGAATTCGCTTAAAGAGGGTAAATAGTAAATCCTAGTAAACTCTCAAGCACTGGAGCAGATGCTGACCGATTAAACACACTGAAGATTTTTTGCAAGAGGCCTCTGAAATGAAGCACTGTGCTGTTTTTAATGAACACTCTCCATACACCAGTTTCTCACAAGGTAGATTTATCCATTTCTTAAGCTTACCTTAAAAACCACTCATATTGTGAAAAATTAAAATTTTATGCAATGACAAAGTCCCTTAGGACTCAGAGAAACTTTAAATAAAGCCTTCCAGCAGTATTTGTCACAGTAGGCATTTAGAATTTGTGGAGTAAGTGGGAGATGCATATTCATCTTAAATATTATAAATTAGACCCATTTGAATTGTTCCCTGTGGGGAGGGAGTGTGAAGTAATATCTTTCACACACAGAAAACTGCTATTTAAGTACATCGAACAAGCCTTTTGAAGTAAATGTACACTTAGTACAAGCAGGTATCCAAAAGCGGGTATTTTTTTTTTCTCTTGTGTATGAAGTGTGCCTGTGGAGCAGTCCTAGGCCTCAAACTGGCTATCCCTGCAGCCGAGAATCCTATTTCTCCAGTGGTCTCCATGAGGTCCCTCTTCAGTGCAACTTTCTGCCCAAAAATCTCCCAAGAAAACTCCATAGCTAGCTAAGATTTTATCATGAACCCTATTTTGCTTAACTTTTCTTAACAATACTGGTTAATTTAAACAGTTCTCTCTCTTTTCTTCTCCCCTCCCTCTCATCCCTTCCCCCGCCTCTCATTTTCAAGAGAATGAGTCCTTTATGAAATAGAATCATGTGACTCAGCATCCCACTCCTTGGAACTCCCCAAAGACTCCGAATCCTACTCCATAGATGCTTCCTCAGCCATGCTCATCTATGTTCTGATAAAAATAGCTAGGAACCAGACACAACCTAAACATCCTTCAACTGATTCATTGATAATGAAAATGTGGCATTAGTTACCTTTCTGTTGCAGTTATAAAACACCATGACCAACGTAACTTATAGAAGAAAAAGTTCCTTTGCACTTAGTAGTTTCAGAAGGATAAAATTGGGTTATGTTTGGGAGGAATGGAGGCTAGCAATGGGCTGGGGTGCCTGGAGCAGGTGGTTGAGCGCTCACAACCTTTACATGTGTGAAACACAGAAGTGTTTTTACCTGAAAGCTCACACCTGTGATGTGCTTCCTCCAACAAGACTGCATCTCTGAAATGCCACCAAACAGCACCATCAATTGGGGATCAAGTGTTTAAATACATGACCCTATGAAGCGCATTTTCATTCAAGTCATCACAGGGTATTTACTGTTCATCTCTAAAATAAGTAAAATAAAATCTACATGAATGGAACTAGAAACTATACTGAGTGAGGTAGCCCAGACACAGAAAGATAAACACTGCATGTTTGCTCTTATTTGTGGATCCTACTCCCAAACTTTTAGAGATAAGCATATAACTTGGAGTAACTGCAAATACCAGCAACGTAAGCAGAGAGCATAGCGGGTACGGTGAGGAGCTCTACAAAGGGAAATCGCAGAACACAGGACCTGTGAGAGAGAAACAAGAAATGATGGAAAGTATCTGCAGAGAGCAACAGAAAAAAAAAGACATAGAAATAACTGCAAGATTGTCTGAAAAAGCAACAGGGGATCATATTATTATACATCAAGTTATACATATATATGTGTGTGTGTGTGTGTGTGTGTGTGTGTGTAGTGTGTGTGTGTGTGTGTGTGTGTGTGTAGTGTGTGTGTGTGTGTGTGTGTGAGAGAGAGAGAGAGAGAGAGAGAGAGAGAGAGAGAGAGAGAGAGAGAGAGAGGAGAGAAACAGACAGAGAGACAGAGATAGAAGTCTCCATTAAGGGGTGACAATACTTCCAAGCTATGCAACAAAAACCTCATTTCTAGGCATGACTAATTTCCTTTTGAATTGTTGGTCAAGAGAGTCCAAGAGAACCTTCCCAAAAGCTATAAGCTACTGGCATGGCCATTGATCGCTCCCTGAAATTGAAAGTAAGACTCAATTGCTGAAGAGACAATATTCTTTGAACACGGGACTCGGAAGGATCAAGCTGAATAGTCTGAAAGACTCCTCCCTGAGGACTAACTCTCATAGTAGCAGGAGTTATACAAGCTTCCCAGGGAAACAACAATCAACAGTCCTCCTCAACTCTAAGGCCTATGGCCCATAACAGCATTTAAAACAGCAAGAAATTCCAAAAGATACAACAGTAACAGCTATATCCTAAGGGTAACTGGGAGCAGTCTAATTGGACAAAGGGCCAACTGGAGAGGAGAGAATTCATTCTTGATGTGGTAAACCTAGCCCACTGTCCACGCCTAGTAAGTCTAAGGGATACCACTACTGGCATCTCCCTAAACCCATCTAACTTCAATTGCATTCTAAACACTTATCTTCATACCTAGAGAAAAGCACAGCCCTCACCCATCACCAAAGAAGTCTTTTGCATCCAACTGTTACTTGCAGGAAATGACCAAATGTCAATCAAATCACTAAGGGGAAAAAAAAAAAACCAGAAACAAAAATTAAATGCGAACATCAATACACTGTTAAATTTAAAATACTGTTAAAACTTTAAAGACTGGAAACAGCTTAAAATTAGCATGAAAATTAAGCAAAACCAGCTAAACTGAATTGTTAAGGAGGGCCATTAAGGAGACAAAGTACCAGTCAGGCTATTTCCTAACCAAATAACAATTTGTTAATATAAGCACATCGGCTGCAAGTTAATTCCATGTAATGCACAAGGAGCTCTGTTTCCATTCTCTTCATCAATGTAAACATCTACCCTCTGAAAGCAGATTAGAGAGAAATAAGATATTTTCTTATTTTCTTGTATATTCTTGCTGTGTTAATTTTTGGTTGAGACTTAACATTACGAAATATATGATATTGTTTCTGTTTAGCAAAATCAAGTAGAGCTTATTGTAGAGGGGAAACGGCATCCTGGGTCACAGAATTTGTTCTTTATTACTGTGGGTTTGATCTTGTCCCTGTGTCCATAACTAGCAATGTGTAAGTCATCTAATCTACTCTTGAGTATTACTGGATGACACCTTAGTGCCCTCTCCTCTGCAAATTATTCTAAAATCTAATCAACCCTACATTTAGAAATACTTTCCTAATGTCTAACCTAATGGTCTAGTTCCAGGCTACTGCACCTCATTATGCTTACCCTTAACAACTTTAACAAATCCTTCTTCCTGTGTTATCATCTTCCAAGTGTCTTCGCTCCATCATAGCCATTTGTGGATTATTCTTAAAGCAGAATTAGGGAAATAATTTTTACTTGCCCTGTCTGAGCAGAACATCCCTTAAAAAAAACCCAATCATCCTTGTTATCATTGGACCTCCTTTTATCTGGTCTGCCCCTCAAAAACATTACCTAATAGTTGCAGGATATTAGGTCAAGCCCAGAAATAAATGACTAGTGAATGGATACTGAAGGTCCCAAGATAGCCCAAGGCAACCTACACCGTTCCAACCTTCCCATAACCGACTTTCAGTCCATCAGTTAGCCTTTGGAAAATGTCTGATGTAAATGCAGTTTCTTTCTAGAAACTTTAGACAAATGAAATTTATGTTACAAATGATATTTTGTATCCACAAATGTGTTCTCCTTTGAAGAATTGAGCCTATAAATAAAAGGTACTACTCTGAGTCTAAAGGGATTGAAAGATATTTTATGTCAATCCCGATATAAATGATCATTATCTGGGAACACGGGATTCAGGTTGCCCAAAATGACATGGAAAGAAGTTACATAAACTTTTTTAAATCACAGACAAGAGAAAGCCAAAAATCAATGCATTTAGCAAGAGCATTGATGGGAACACCAAGTAGGCAGATAAACAGCAACATTTTCAAAGTTATCTCCAAGTGATAATAATATAGAGAATACTGGAAATTTTTTCTTCTTCACTCATTTCTCTACTTTCAAATTGTACATATAAGCATGATTTTATAATAGAAGAATAAAGATTAAAAATAAATAAAGCACAAAGGGGAATCTGCTCTTAATCTCTGATGCTGTCTGATGGCATTCTCAAGCTTTTGCATTGGTTGGAGCTACTGGTCTACTGGGTTGATAAATTCCAATGTTTTTGCCTAATAATCAAAAGGCCAGATGCAGGTGTGGATGAGAAATGGTTTTTAAGGGAGATAAGATAGCACAAGTTCACTTTGTCTTTCCGTCTGCAAGATTCTAGCTCTCAACAAGTTACGCAGTTATAAATAGTCAGAACAGAATCTTTATCAAGGCTGTAGTGTTTTCAGGAGTTCTGATTCTTCATAAACCATATTTGTACTTCTGTATACCTCTATTTATGACTGTTAAAACTCAAACAATAATTTTACCTGTAAATATGGCTTGGATTATAACTCTGTTAGCCACAATATTAAAACACTTGAGTTGGTTTACTAAGTTTTCTAAATCTGCATTCCATTACATGTTAAATGAAGAAAAGAATATCACACCTTGCTGACTGGTTATGAGATTTAAATAAATAAATAATTAAATAAATGTTATGAATTTCCTGAAAGAATATCCAATCTCAAGTAGTCAATAAATGATAGATGTCACTATTGTGCATTTTAACTAATTTTTAAAGCAACTTGTGAAAAGTTAGTAAAATAAAAAAAACATTTTATCAGTGCTCTAATAGAGCATATTCTTTGTAATTTTCCTATGGTTGTAATTTTAATCTTTTAGCAGGTAAAAGGTAATAAATGTCTTATAAGAAAAATACCTAAATACTATGTAGAATTTTACTTCTGTGGTAATTGTATTCAAATAGTTTCAAAGATTACTTATGAATTCTCAATGATAAGTTCTAATTCAGAAAAACCTGACTGTCCTTTATCACTGCCTTCGTGAAGGATTTCTTACAGAGTGTAGTTTCTGTTGATCACTCATTAATTAATCCCGTCAATCCTTGTAATTGCATATCAATGAGTGTTAAAGAAGGTAGGAGTATTTAAAAGGGAAAATATGTCATCTTTCAAGAAAGGCTCTTTCGTAGCATATTCAATAGCTAGGTGAAAACAGATCAGTCATTACTGATTTCAGTATTATGTAAAAATAAACGTGGGTGAGCGGGAGGGTGGTCAAGAACCCTTACCTCACAAAAGAGGAGATCTGCAGATACTTGGATAATAACGATGAAACAGAAATTTTTAATTTAATTTAATTTAAATTTAAAGCGTTTTATAAATATGCCAGGCAAGGTGGTTCTGCTTGAGGAGAAAAGTTCAAGAACCCGAGGAGAAACAATCTTAATGGGTTACTGAAGTATAAGGACAGTCACAGGTAAGTGACTCTGAAGTAAGTAATGCCAGGATTTTGGGGGCGGGGTGCACAATCAAAAATTGTCCTTGCATTCTAATGAGAGAAGAGTATAGTAAGATTGAAGCTTTTAAAATGGTCGCCACCACTTAATATAATATGGAGCCCATATTATATTAAGAGTCAAAGATTAAGAATTAGCAGAGGTTCAATGTATGAGTTTTCTGCTGCATACACACCTACATGCCAGAAGAGAGCATCAGATCCCCTTATAGATGGTTGTGAGCCACCATACAGTTACTGGGAATTGAACTCAGGACCTCCAGAATAGCAGCCAGTGCTCTTGGCCGCTGAGCCCAGTAGATAGGCAAAGCTCCGGGTCAAAAAATGGGGCCACCTACCCATCTAAAAGTTTTTAACCCAGAAATGTTCCTATCCAAAAAATGGAGCAGAGACTGAAGAAAGGGCCAGCCGAGGACTGCCCCACCTGGGGATTCATCCTGTCTGCAGACACCAAATCTGACACCATGGCCATTGCCAAGAGGGGCTTCCTTTCAGGAACCTGGTCTGGCTGTTCCTTGGGAGGCTCAACCAGCAACTGACCAATGCACATGTGGATGCTTGGAGCCAACCATCAGACTGAGCTTAGCCACCCCAGTTGGGGAGCTGGCAGAAGGACTGGTGGAGCAGAGGGGGATCACAACTCCATAGGAAAAAAAAAAAAACATCAGCGGACAGGCCACCCAGTGCTTCCAGGGTCTAGACTACCAACCAAGGAATATACAGTGAGGGATTCATGGCTCCAGATATGTATGTAGCAGAGGATGGCCTTGTCTGACATCAATGGGAGGGATACCCTTGGTCCTGTGGAGGTTTGATACCCCAGTATAAGGGCATGCTGGAATGGTGGGGCGGGAGAAGGTCGGTGGGTGGGGGAGCACGTTTATAGAGGCCAAAGGAAGGGAGGAGAGGGCAGATGTAGGATGGGAGGTTTGTGGAGAGGTAATGGGGAAGTGGAATATTATTTGAGATGTAAATGAATGGAATGATTAATTTATTAAAAAAAAAAAAAAAAGAATTAGCAGAGGTAATCCATTAAGAAGACCAGAATGCTTTTCAGGGCAAAATGTGGATGGCAAGACAACACTCAACACACACCTCAAGGGTGAGATGAGAAATAGCAGTGATCCTGACCTGAGAATACAGGTGTGGGTTAGCCCAATCCCATGTTTTGACGTGTTAATGGTTTCATGAAGCTTTGATAGTAACAGAACATCAACAAAAGAGGAAAAAAGCCATAAATCAAGGCACTTCTAAATACGCCAGTGACCACATCAGAGGGGCTGGTTACAGCAAAGTTGGGAAAGCCCACTTACAGTCCTCAAATGGCACCCTTAGCTTTTGGGTTGGAACTTAATACACCACAAAGGAAAATTGATTCTGTTTCTGCATTCAAAATGATTTTCCTAATAGTTGCAGAGCTATTAAGTCAGAAACAGAGGAAATCAATAAGCTGCTATTAAATAAATAGCTATTAAGAGGGCTAAATTTGGCTCAAAATAATTTGACTCTGTACCCACATTCCAAATTCTCCACAAACATTGCAGTCCTAATCAGTTAATCATCCTTATACAAGGTTTTTTCTAAGAACTGTTGTCCACAGTTGACCCTGTTGGCCAGGTAACATTTTGTGCAGGGTCCACATAGTATTTATTAGATATCGTTCATCAATATCAATATCAATGTCAAAGAGGTTGAACAGAGGGAAGAAGGCAGTCTTCAAAAGAAAGAAAAGGATGCTAAAGCCACTGGGTAATTTTTTCTGGGTCATATCATTAACATCTATGATTTAAAATATAGCCACTATAATCCAGACCTTTCTTTTAAAATTTCTCTCCATTTGATATGACATACGACGTATTAAGAATAACATACCAGCATTCTCCCACAGCCTCACCACCCACCTTCATCAAACGTGCTGATCCAGAACCATGCTGGTTAGATTCCCTCCTTGCACCCATCTTCCATGCCCACTGAGTCTTCTGGGGCACACACAGGTGCCTTGACTAGGCTGCTATCCCCACCTAACCACCATTCTCCTACCACCTCTCTTCAGACTTGCTCATCCAGAACCTTGCAGCCCAAGGATATCCACCAGAGGCCAACCATATCAGGATCATTGAGGTTAGACCCCCTCCTGATATTACAACAGAAACATCCAGGGACTAAAGCCAACCAGATGGCTAAAGGCCCACAAAAGAAACACAAACAACAATAGATAAAATAGTCAAGGAACAAGCAAGACAATAAACAAAATTATGTGAACACTCCCATGATCACTGTTTCTAAGGGCTTATCAGGATGACCAAAATATCTGAGCCAACTTCCCTGTCCTAGCCCAAAGTCATTTTCATGTCTGAAGCCTACTTCCTTATTCCAACCTAAGATTTAGATTCCTGCCTGAAATTACTTCTTTGCTCCAGCCTAATGTCAGATTCCTACCTGAAGCCCACTTCCTTGTCCTTGGCCAATGTCATATTCCTGCCAAACAGTCCATTTTATTGTCCTCAGCCCTATTTGCATCTATTGTATTGCTAGTTCCTCAACCTAGAACAGACCTTAATACTTGCATATAATTAAAATGGTATAAAAGCAAAAAGAAGAAGGGGACATGGGATGGGGGTTTCTAAGGAAAGGAAATGGAGAAAGGGGATGACATCTGAAATGTAAACAACTAAAATATCCAATAAAAAAAGAATTAAAAAATAAGATTTAAAAAAAGACCACAAACAACAAAATTCAGGGGAGTATGACACCATCAGAGCACAGCTACCTCACAACAGCAAACCCTGGATACCCAAATGCAACTGCAACAGAAGAAAATGAACTTAAATCCAATCTTATAAAGATGATAGAGGCCTTTAAAGAGGAAATAAACCCCTTAAAGAAATACAGAAATATACAATCAAACAAGTAGAGGCCTTTAGAGACCAAATAAATAAATCTTTTAAAGAAATATTTAAAAAATACTATTAAACAGGTTTAAAAAAATAAATAAAGACCTGTTCAAGACCTGAAAATGGAAATAGAAGCAATAAAGAAGACACAAGTTGGAGGGAATCTTGGAGACGGAAAACCTAGGAAAGAGAACAGGAACAACAGATGCAAACATCACCAACAGAGTACAAGAGATGGAAGACAGAAACTAAGATGTAGAAGATACAATAGAAGGAACTGATATGTCAGTCAACAAAGTGTTAAATCTAAAAAATTCCTGACATAAAACATCTAGGAATTCTGGGATAGCATGAAAAGACCTAACCTAAAAATAATAGGGAGAAAAGAAGATAAAGAGTCCCAGCTCCGAGGACAAGAAAATATGTTCAACAAAATCATAGAAGAAATCTTTCCAACCTAAAAAAAAGAGAGATACCTATAAATATACAAGAAGCTTAAAGAACAGCAATTAGACTGGTCCAGAAAAGAAAATCCACCCACCACATAATAATCAAAACACAAAATCTACAAAACAGAGTAGAATATTCAAAGTGGCAAGGGACAGAGGTAACATACAAAGGCCAGGTAACATACAAAGGCAGACATACCATAATTGCACCAGACTTCTCAGCACTATATGTTATTGATTCACCTTGCCACTCTCTGCTGATCATCTTTTCTCATGACTTTGTAGAGAGAAATGCACCAAAGAACTTCTGGTGGTGTTCCAATGACTTCTTGCTGCTTCTGTGGACTCTGGAAATTGACAAAGCCTTGGGATCAACCCCATTGATAGTCCCTGAATGGTATTTGTGAGTGGATCAAGCTACTGCTGCTGATTTGTGTGAACGGAACTGATGATATCCTAACAATATAGATTGGATTAGCCCCAAAGAACTATTGCTAAACAGGTCTACATACTCTTTTGCCCTGTTATCAACCTTTCGTTTCCACTACCTCTGGTGGGTGGTAGGCTAGAAGGGAGGTTAAAGCATTTAAGTATACTTATTAAAGTAGATTATGAAAAATATAAACCTACAATCCCCCACTAACTGGAGTGGGAGCTATCCCTAAAGCTGTTGCCAGTTTATAGAATATTCTCCCCTAACTAAACTGCCTTGTCTGGACTCAGTGGGAGACTATGTAGCTAGTCATGCAGAGACTTGATGTACCAGGGTTGGAGAGCCTTCACCCTCTCAGAGGAGAAGGAGAAGGGGACTGTGTGACTAGAGGACAGGATGATCAGAGGGCAGCAATCAATTGGCATGTAAAATGAATAAATAAATTAATTATTTTTTTTAAAAAAGAATAACATACCAAAAACTGAAATAATCAAAAATACTGTCTGGCCTAAAGGTGCAAGGATAACAGATGGGGGAAAGAGGATTTTAACAACCAAATCCTTCTTTCTGAAATATGTATGTATTTCATGATTGATCATTAATATCTGCTATAACCCACATGTATTGCAAGCTCTAACTTTTGAAAATATTGCTATTCAATATTCAAGTTAGCATAGCTGTTATCTGTAAATACATATGTGGTCCTTTTTATTGTTTTGTTAAACCAGATTTAGTTTTAAAAAATAAATGGGAAACCACATTATAGAGGAAATAGATAACAATATAATATCCTTTTAATTGCTTTTAACAAGATTGTCTTATTATGTGCCAAATATTAATAGCAGTAACAGAAACAAGAGATCAGAATTGTTAGAAATCAGAATTTAATGATCCTTGTACACATAACTAAATCTTACTTCTTATTTTAATGTTTAGAAATGTAAATAGAATTAGTCACTGTAGTATTGTCCATTTAATTTTTATTAGTAAAATACATATATTGTTGAATTTTTAAACTTTCATTAATTATACTATAGAATGCCTTAGACATTCATTTAGTCTAGAAACATCAGAATGTAGTATGAAGTTTCATAAATGTTGTTATTAGAGATGATTCATGTCTTTTGTACAATTAGAATAAGAAGTAATTTGAGTTTCAGATGGAATTAAAGTTACTTTATTAAACGTTTGAATATGTTTTAGAGCCTTTTATAGTTTAATTTATTGTGTGTTAATATTTTAACATCAACAGAAACAAAGTAACCTAGCTAATATTTTTTATATTAATTGAAAAATCTACTTCTTTTAGCAGTAATAATTTGGATCAAAAATATAAGTATCACCAAAATGGAGGGAGTTTTTTGAAGATTTAATGTAAGTTTTATCAATTTAAAAACTAAATTTCTTTTATTCATATTATACTAAGTAAGGTGAATA
The DNA here is from genome assembly GCF_011762505.2 of Arvicanthis niloticus. NCBI lineage: Eukaryota > Metazoa > Chordata > Mammalia > Rodentia > Muridae > Arvicanthis > Arvicanthis niloticus. The sequence goes on along the minus strand of NC_047678.1, from coordinate 11,477,774 downwards.
TTTTTTCACAAAGACAATGAAAACACTTGACTGTATTACATTTGAAACTAGTTTGGAATAAGATAGAGGTTCTGGGTAAGAAAATAATTCTAACAGTAACTGTGAGAGAGAGAGAGAGAGAGAGAGAGAGAGAGAGAGAGAGAGAGAGAGAGAGATATTAAGGACATAATATCCTCATCAGTAAATTTATTAACATCTCAATTACCATTACTTTATAACTTAGGTAATATACCAAATAAAATACCAACTATCATACACAACTAGTTTTGTGTGTCAACTTGACACAAGTTAGAATCATCAGAGAGGAAAGAGCCTCGGTTACAGAAATGTCATCCATGAGATTCAACTGTAAGGCATTTTCTTACTTAGTGATCAATGCTGGAGGGCCCAGCCCATTGTGGGTTGTTCCATCCCTGGTCTAGTAGTCCTGGGTTCTATAAGAAAGCAGTCTGGGCAAACGATGGGAAGCAAGTCAGTAAGCAGCACCCCTCCATGGCCTCTGCATCAGCTCGTGCTTCCATGTCCCTGCCCTGCTTGAGTTCCTGTCCTGACTTCCTTTGAGGATGGACAAGGATATGAAAGTGTAACCCAAATAAACACTTTCCTGCCCAACCTGCTTTGTGGTCACGGTGTTTTGTTGGATCAATAGAAACTGTGACTAAGGCAATAACCATTTCCAAAGCCATCTAATAATAAAAGACTTAAGAAACACAAATAAGAGATATTTTTTACTAACTTGGAATATTTAATTATCAATGTTTTTTGAGGATGAATATTTCCCAACATCAATTTTCAACTGAAGGTGACAGGTCTGAGGTGAAAAATGTGAATTTAGAAGTTCACTTCCTGTGTTTCGGTGCACAAGTGAGTAACAAGTAACCTGGAGAGAGTCTTTCCTCAGAAGTGGTAAGAAGTACCTGGAGAGAGTCTTTCGTCAGGTTTTAAATGTCTCATTTAATAAAAGAATACAACAAAGCCCTTGTTGTTCTAAGCCTGTCTTTTATATAAACATAACATCAATACTTAAGAAAACCTCACTGCTGCAATCACAGAATCAAACAATAATTTTATCTCATTAAAATTTGACCTTAAAAATTAACAACCTTTGTATGATGCTCAACTTTTAAACCATATTCGCTTTGCTCAAGTTTTGTTTTCACAATATTTTCTACCACATAATTTAATCTTACATTATTTTCATCCATTTTTATTTTGGAATAATCTTTATCTTGCAGTACAAAGTTCTTTCTTATCACAAAGCAGTTTTTAAACTTTTATTGCCACACTTATATCTCATAACTATAACCTTTATACCCCCTTTTAAAATAACATAATAGTTTTTATCATTACTATTGTTATTGTTTCCATAAGATCTAGCAAACAAATTTTAATACAATAATTTTAAATGAAAATGCAATAGGCTGTACCTAAAACATAAAAAGCATGCATGCGGTATTTTAAATATCTAACAGTTATAATATGGATAAAATAAGCCAATCTGAATAATTATTTGTGGAAAAACTTAAGTCATTATAGCAGGCACTTTGAAATAGCTTTCATTTTAAGGAAATGAATAATATTCCAGATATGTTATCATGGCATAGTACATTAAGATTATCTGTAAACTTTAAGCTGTTTTAAGATGTCTTCTGTACATCTTTGTGCACATTTTCAAATGGCCTTGTTTCGAATGTGGAATGTTGTATCTTACATCATCTTGGCTAAGATGTACTTTGAAAACCTTTGTTGTATTACTGTGAGAGACAATAGCGGTATCAAAATATCTTTAAAATCCTTAGAATATTCTGTTTTAAAACACACCAACATACATATAAAACGTTTAAGTTCATCTCTAAGTTACCATTTTGATCTTTGCACTAATGAATTGGTAATCTTAGATGAAGGAAATTTTCTGATAGAAAAAGTGGTGCCTTGCATCAGGGTAATCATCCTTCGAGTTAATGTATACCCTCAAAGAAGAGAGGCCATGCTGCAGAGCCAGAGTTGAGGCAAGGATCCAGGGGACAATATCTTGGACAGAACTGCATGATTATATACATATATTTTCTGTTAAGAAATATTTCAAATTGTAATATAAATTGTAAAACTTATGTTAATTTCCCTAAAGAAAGATCTAGAACCACTAGCCATGTCTTTCTTTTACCAGTGATCACATTAGTTCAATATTCTCTTTTCATACTTTGCAATTACTCCATCCCTTTAATTGACATTCTAGACGTGTGACCAAGCTTACTTAGCCTTTCTGGACAGTTAAAGTTTTTTCCCTTAAAATTTGAGTTTCACTGTGAGTTAAGGAAACTGGGCTAATTTAATTCTATTTTATATGAGAACTCACTCATAAGCCAATATAATACCAAGTAAATGATATATGAAACATAAGCACACATAAACGGTGTATAAATGCATAATAATACAAAAAGACAGTTTTGAAAGACCAAGCAAACATATACATCACATATTTTACATATAGCCTACTCATACTAGAAACTTTCATTTAACGGTTTTATATTAGGAATATTTTGGAAAAGAGATTATATAATCTTATGGTACTTATGACTATTATATAAATGAAATAAAAATTTTATTAATAGATATTTATTTAGAATTTATTTCAGAAGGAAATCTTATCAAATCTAAGTATTTAACATTAAATTTTATAGTTTAATGAGACTTATGACTCTACTGATCTAATGATGTTTCTTATATATACAAATTACATTTTAAGGTTAACAAATAAATTATAGTTTTGTCAGTTTGGTTCTTGGTCTCACGAATAAAAGAATTAGAAATAGATTTACAAGAACACTGAAGAACAATTTTCCTAGGGTTTGGGAGACAAATACTGGGCAGGCAGGTTGTAAATCTCTGCAGCTACCACAAGGTGGAGTAGAAGAGAGAAGCCGTGCCGTTTGAGTTGGGCCAAGAAACCAGGCAGGCTCACACCAATGGAGATAAGGAGCAAACACACTGTGGCACTAAGACTTGGGTTTCAGGGAAAGAATGAGGAAGCTCAAAGTGACAGCGTCAGCAGACTTAGGTTTCTGCCCAGTATCTGAAAGAAATAAAAGATTTCTGAATAGAAAAAGAAATGCAAAAGGTCAGGCTTCTCCGCGTAACTCAGAACAGACAGGCTCCAGCGTGCCACTTGATAGAGCCTCTTAGACCGTGTCTGCATGGGGAAGGAGCTTTCTGGAAGGATAAGTCTTATTAGAGGCTAATTAATCCTCTCATCTCATGGCTTCAAGTGAACCAGCTTTCCTGAAGGATGGTCTCCTCTCAAAGTGATTGACAATCCGGGCTGTCCACTCTTTTTTGTTTTTGTTTTTTATTAGATATTTTACGTATTTACATTTCAAATGTTATCCCCTTTCCCGGTTCTCCTCTGAAACTCCCCCTATCTCATCCCCCTCCCCCTGCTTCTATGAGGGTATTTCCTCCTCCCAACCACACACTCCCACCTCACTGCCCTGGCATTCCCCTACACTGGGACTTGGAGCCTTCACAGAACCAAGGGCATCTCCTCCCATTGATGCCGGACAATGCCATCCTCTGCTACATATGCACCAGGAGCCATGGGTCCCTCCATGTGGACTCTTTGGTTGGTGGTTTAGTTCCTGGGAACTCTGGTGGGTCTGGTTGGTTGATATTGTTGTTCTTCCTATGGGGTTGCAAATCCCTTCAGCTCCTTCAGTCCTTTCTCTAACTCCTCCATTGGGAACCCAGTGCTCAGTCCAATGGTTGACTGTGAATATCTTCCACTGTATTTGTCAGGCTCTGACAGTCCATTCTTAAAAGGAGTGGACCATAGCATGTCACATTTTGGGTAGCTTAAAATGTCATACATATCTCTACACGGAGTTGGTGGTAAAACTCAGATTCCAGTCTTTTGACAAACAGGCTGTAACTTTATCGTAATGGGCTTCATCATATAGCACAACTGCCTCTGCCTTTTCATACAGTAATTTGAACCCTAAGGTAGGGCAAAGCTGATGTTTACTTTCCTAGAGTTACCACAGAAATGAGAGGTATGATGGCAAGTTGACAATGAGACAGAGTAATCCACCCTGAATAGCCTCCAAGACAGCTAATCTCTGTATCAGTCCTATGGAGACACAGCAGAGTCCCAGGATTGATGACGGTCTTAAACTGAAGGTATTTGAGAGCTTCAGCAGATAAGACTCCCATTTTCTTTTGTTTCTTAATATATTTTAACTAGAATATAATTATGTCACTTCCCCCTTTACTTTCCTGCTTCTGACCCTTCCTCTGTCCCCTCCTGCCAACCCCCTCATCCCCTTCTGGCGCCTTCTCAAGTTGATGACCTCTTTTCTTTTTCTACATATTTATGTGTAAATGTGCACAAATCTATAAAAATGATCTCCTGAGGTCATTCCTATTGTGTATGTGCATAGAATTTCAGGGCTGGCTGCTTTGTATTAAATAACCAGTTAGGGGGTCTCTTCCTTGGGAGAGTCTCCTTCTGCTTCTTTAACTCACTCCCAGTGTTCCCTGACTAGAAGTCCTACTCCTGTGCCACACATATTATTAATATATTTTTTAAAGGCATTACTTTCACAAAATGTCCAACTATAATTGATTACATTTGGCTTATTAATATTGACTCTTTCAAAGAGAAAAGGTAATTGACTGTTACTCCTCTGAAGTCTTGAGTTGCCTGTAGTTCTTTGTCTAGGGGTTGGCACCCACTGAGGAGATTTCCAGACTCTGCGCCAGCATTTCTGTTGATATGTTGGATTTAAGCAGCCCTTTCCAGAAGACACATTCATAGAGCAGACTCTCTGATTCTATCCCTTGTTCCCTGGTGATCCCTGAGCCTGAGATGCCGGAGTTTTGTAGTAGCTGTCTCTTGGGGCTGGGCTCCTCAAACTCTATTGATCTCTGCATTGTGTACAGCTGTGGTTTTCTTTCTGTTTGGGGGCACTTTGAATAATTTAGAAGTATTGGTTGTGGACTTTCTTTGAAAGTCTGGCAGAATTCTGCTGTGAATCCTTCTGGCCTGGGTTTTTTTAATAGGAAGATTTTATCTATTATTATTATTATTATTATTATTATTATTATTATTACTATTACTAAACCAGTCTCCTCCTTTGTTATGAATTTCTTTGACATATTAGTCTCTTCTTGGTTGGTTGTTTGGGTGAATAAAAAAATCATCCATTTCTTTTAGAATTTCCAATTTAAAGAAGTATAGATTTTTAAATTATTAAATTGTTATTATAATATTCTGATTTTTTTTCCTTGGGTGGAGGTTCTGTTGTAATGATTCCTGTTCATTCCTGATTCTGAGCATTTGGGCCATGTCATCCTTTCTTTTTTATTTAATAATTTAATTAATTAATAATCAATTTATTTATTTATTTTTATTGGATATTTTATTTATTTACATTTCAAATGGTATCCTCTTTCCTGGTTTCCCCACCACAAACTCCCATCCCATCCCCCTCCTCCTTCTTCTATGAGGGTGCTCCCCTCCTACCCACCCACTCTCACTTCACTGCCCTAGCATTCCCCTACACTAGGGCATCAAGCATTCACAGGACCAACGGCCTCTCCTCCCACTGATGCCCGACAAGGCCATCATCTGCTACATATGCAGCTGGAGCCAGGCAAACCCCATCAGCTCCTTCAGCCCTTTCTCTAACTCCTTCATTGGGGATCCCATGCTCAGTCCAATGGTTGGCTGCAAGCATCCACCTCTGTATTTGTCAGGCTCTGGCAGAGCCTCTCTAGAGACAGATATATCAGGCTCCTGTCAGCAAGCACTTCTTAGCATCCTCAATAGTGTATGGGTTTGGTGTCTGTATATGGGATGGGTCCCCAGGTGGGGCAGTCTCTGGATGGCCTTTCCTTCAGTCTCTGCTCCACACTTTCCCATATTTCTTTTAGATAGGAGCAAAAAAAATTGGAGATGAGTGGGTGGGCCATGTCATTCTTTGTTTTGGTTGGTTGGGCCAAGGATCTGCCAACCTTTTTATATTCTCAAAACATCCATTTTTAGATTCTTTGATCCTTTATATGGATTATTTGTTTCTTTTTAAATTTTTTTACTAATCATTTTATTTGTTTACATCTCAAATGATACCCCCCTTCCTGGTTACCCCTCCACAACCCCTCCATCCCATCCACCTTCTCCCCCTCCCCTTTGTCTCTATGAGGGTGCTCCCCCACCCACTCTATTTCATTGATTTCTATTGTTTTATACCATCTATTGGATTTGAGTTTGGTTTGTTCTTGTTTTTCCAAGTTCTTGACTTATACTATTAAGCGGTTTATGCTCTTCTGATTTTTTAGCGTAGCCACTTGGAGAAATAAAGTTCTACAAACAAAGTTCTACCCCTTTTATCACGTCCTTGTTGTCTTCATTTAGTTGAAGAAAGTTATTTTACTTCCTTCACAACTTATTTTTTGACCCATTCGTCATTCAGTAAGGAGTTTTTGATTCCCCATCAGTGTGTGTGCTTGCTGCAGATCTGTTTACAGTTGGTTTTAAGCTCTACTTCATAATGATTGGTTAGAATACACAGAATCACTTCCATTTTTATTAATTTGTTAAGGTTCATTTTGTGTCCCAAAATGTGGTCTATTTTAGACAAGGTTCCATGGGTTGCTGAACAGACTGGATATTCTTTGCTGCTTCAGGGAAATAGTCTGTAGTTACCTGTTATGTCCACTCAACAGAATATGTTGTTTAGTTCTGAGGCTTTTCTGTTCATTCTGTCTACTGGATGAAGCAGTATGTTTAAATTACCTCTTATTATTGGTTTGGGGTTAATCTTTATCTTTAATTCCAGCAATACTATTTTATGAAGTTGGATGCACCAGAGTTTGATGCACCCAATTGCCATGAGGATGAAAAATGCATTAAGAAATATTATAATCAACTGTCAAAACTTCTATTTATTTCCCTAAGAGCACCTTTGTCTTATCCTGTTAAATTCACTTATTCTTTCCATAGGAGTTCCTTCTCCACTCTTCTCTTAGGTCAGGTTATAAATACCAATCTCTATTCTGGGAGGCACTTCTCTTGTGCGTCGCCACATGCATATAAATAAGCTCTCTTTCTTCCTGCTATTCTCTGCATTGTTCTTTAATTTGCAGTTACCTAACCTTTCTAAATTAAAGCAATGGCGGAAGCATTCCTTTAAATGGTACGACAAACTAGACAGATTCTACTTTGGAATTTCAGAAAGAGTATAGAAGTCGACTGTACAGAAGAAACTGTACATAAGAATACGGCTGAGGATATACCTCAGTTGTTCAGTGCTTCCAAGGTCCTGGATTAAATTCCTAATATGTCAACACATGTACAAAAGTTAGTCATGCTGTTATGTGTAAGCAGGAAGGACTGCCAACAAGTTTGAAGCCATCCTCGTCTACACAATGAGTTCCAGGCTAGCCAGAACAACATATCAAGATCCCATCCTACACATACATAAACCACACACACACATGTATACATGTATGTATACGTATAATTTTTAAATGTTAGAACTGAAATACATGGTAGTAAAACTCCTCTAGTTAATAATAAGCATGAAACAAATTAGGAAAAAAATCATCATAAAAGTAAAGTTTTACTTCATACTCTTTGCCTTATTATTCCTTAGTCACAAGGATAGAGAAGAAACCCTGCCTTGTACATACCTACAGAGCTGGAAGAACAAATTCTAGCTGCTGACATTTAAAGAGCACTTAATGAGCCTTCCCCATGGCTCACTTCCTGCCCTTTCTTCTATTCTTGTTCCCAGCATCAACACCCACACTGCCCATTAACCTAACCTGCACTCACAACAGTGCTCCTGGGCTAGTGGAACTCACGCCCAATGTTCCCATCTCTCAAGTCCTGCTCCGGCAGTACACTTATTATTAATACTAACAAAAAGCATTAGTTTTACAAAATGTCCATATAATTGATTGAAATTGGCTTGTTACAAACGATTCTTTCAAAAGGACAAAGCAATTGACTGACTGTTAACTTTTCTCCCAACTGCATTCTTGCATAAATAAGGCTTTCTTTGATAGCCCTGATTACAATGCAGAACATGATCCATATTTTCTATGGCTTGTGGACTTTTTGTTTCAGTTGCTTCTTAGGAAATGTATTTGTCTCCAATTACCAAAATGTTAAGCAATGGCATAAAAGTGGCAGAAAAGGGTATCAAAATCAAAGCACAGTTGAACGCCACTAGACAGGAACACAGAGCGCATGCAATATTTAACAATATAGCTCAAGATCCCAACATAAAAGCCACTTTTACTAGAAATAATTAGCTAATATTGCAAATAATTTTCGTTCCATATTTGTATTGCAGACATTTTAGTAAGTACTTCACAATTATAAGTATTAATATGGTAAATACTCTGTTTATGTCTGTGTTTCTCTATGTGTCTCTTGATGTGTCTCTCTCTCCCTTTCTCTCATCTCCTCTCTTTCCCTTTTTCTCCTCTCTGTCTGTCTATCTCACTGTCCCTCTCTATCTCTGTGTGTCTCTGTCTCTGTGTGTGTGTCTCTCAGTGTCTCTCTCTCTCTCCCTCTCCATCTTTTTCTCCCTCTCTCCCTTTTCCCCTCTGTCTCTGTCTCTCTCTGTGTCTCCATCTCTCTCTCTTTTCTCTCCTGTGTGTGTGCATGTGAGTGAATGCTTCTTTTTTGCTCTTCCTTTGTACATTCTATCAACTTCTTGCTTATAATTTTCAGGTCTCAGTATAAGATTAAAATATATATCCTTTGTTCAAACAACAAGAGAAATATGCCACTGCAGGTATTAAAATATAAAGAGTTTTCCTTCAAAATGTTATCACTCAAATACCCAGAAAGTGGTGATACATTAGAAACAACATAAATTTACCAATTTCAAAAATATTTTTTACTTTGAAATAGAGCATTGTTTTTTCATTTGTTAACTGTTTGATAAATAAAATATCTTTAGCAAGACAGACCATGTCAAAATTATCCTCATTCAGAAGCAGATACAGGCAAAGACAGAGTGCTCTGGCACACGGAGAGAGCTCTGTTCATGTACTTCTCCCATTCCTTCCCCCACGTGTGGGGCTACAACTCTCTTATTGGCAAAAAACAAGATGGAGGAGGAGGAGGAGGAGGAGGAGGAGGAGGAGGAGGAGGAGGAGGAGGAGAAGGAGAAGGAGAAGGAGAAGGAAGGAGAAGGAGAAGGAGAAGGAGAAGGAAGGAGAAGGAGAAGGAGAAGGAGAAGGAGAAGGAGAAGGAGAAGGAGAAGGAGAAGGAGAAGGAGAAGGAGGAGAAGAAGAAGAAGAAGAAGAAGAAGAAGAAGAAGAAGAAGAAGAAGAAGAAGAAGAAGAAGAAGAAGAAGAAGAAGAAGAAGAAGAAGAAGAAGAAGAAGGGAAGGAAGGAGGAGGAAGAAAGGAGGAGGAGGAGAAGGAGAAGGAGAAGGAGAAGGAGAAGGAGAAGGAGAAGAAGAAGAAGAAGAAGGAGGAGGAGGAGGAGGAGGAGGAGGAGGAGGAGGAAGAAAGGAGGAGGAGGAGAAGGAGAAGGAGAAGAAGAAGAAGGAGGAGGAGGAGGAGGAGGAAGAAGAAAGAAGGAAGGAAGGAGGAGAAAGAAAGGAGGAGGAGAAGGAGGAGGGAGAAGAGGAGGAGGGGGAGGAAGAGAAGGAATAGGAGGAGGACAAGGAAAAGAAGGCTGTTAGGTTAAGAGCCAGAATACCCAATTTGATTGCCGTTCTTCTGGGCCCGCAGAATCTTGTTGTGTGCAAACTTGAACTTTACATTTTTACATAACAGGAGCAAGCAGAGCACAGAGTATAGATGATGTCAGAAATGCTTGAAATGTCTCTGACATAGCCTAGTACCTGGTACCTGGACCATAGATAGACCATGGGTAGAACTCTCAAAAAGAAATGTAGAGGTAAGATTTCCCATGTGATGAAGAGAAGTTTCTCATGGTTGCTAACACATGACACCTGCAGGAATTAACTAGGGTTCAACCAGAACACACAGTGCATCTGAAAATTGTAGCCCTGGTGTAGAGCACTGGGGCAAAATGTCCTTAGCATTATTTCCGGTGACCAACCCTTGTAAGACACGTAAACCCTTGAGAAGTGATAAATAGTTTTGTATGACAATCAAAGGCCTAATATCAACACTAATAGAATGTAGAAGAGCAAGGGATTTCAGATAGGGAAATAGAACAACCTCTGGTGGTGGGTGCCAAGTCCTCAGATCTTAATGTCTTGGGAATTAACAAAACAGAAATCACTAAAAAGCAATAAGACAAAATGACTTGGCTGTTTGACTTAGTCTGTGGTCATCGAAGTGCCCATTCAGTGGGCTCAAAAATAAAGTTGCCTCATGGTAGAGCAGTTATCTATCATACTTGAAGCCTGCTGTCAATATTCAGCACTGTATAGAAAAATTTTAAATAAAAGTACATAGCAGAAAAAGTTTATTTTTCCTAAACAAAGGAAAAAGTAATTTTGGTTAAGCTCATTCTGAAATACAAATAAATTGATTGAAAATTGTACAGTTAATTATACCAGAATTTCTTCCCAATACTCAGAGTTGCTAAAAGAGATATTTATATTTTAATGTAGTCTTTAATGGTGCAATGTATGAAAAGGACAATTAAGTGTGTTCATAACGTGAGAGTTCTTTTACAAAAAAAATCTGCAAGTTTTAGTTATACAGATGATTTACATTTTATTCCTTTGTCAAATCAGGGAAATTAATGATTTGGAAAATTGTTGATGAGGCAGAAGTTATTGACATTAATTACTGATGTAACGTTTTTGAGATGTGTTATAAATCATTTTTCAGTGTTAACTGCACATTAGATATAAACTAGTGAGAATCTGACACTATTAGTGTCTGGTTCAAAAACTTACTGCAATTCTCCCCCTAGTTCCTAGGCTTTCTGAGGGGGCGCTGCACATGGGAGGTCGTTTTAAAGCACTGACCTCTTATACTAACAAGGTAATACGAGTGAAGCACAGTGGTAGAACAGTTGGCTAGCTAGTGCAAGGTCCCATTCCCAACACTAAATAAGATGACAGTTACTTTGCAGCATGTGCCTCAGTAGTTCCTGTTCTCTCTAGCTCATGGCATGGTGTTATGCTAAGCTGGGTGCCTCTTTTGAGGACTCTCATTGGCTTGCAAATAGCCATCTTCTCTTCTTTCTATGAGTTCATATACTTTTTCCCTGTGTGGACACATTCCTAGTGTTTCTCTTTTCATAAGGAATTAAGATAAAGTGATTCAAGAGCCATCCTTATGAACCCAACATTAACAGTCACCTTGAAGGTTAGGGCTTTGCCACATCTATAGAAAGGGAACAACTCAATCTGTTACAAACAGATCAAAAAAAAAAAAAAATCCTGTTATCATGATATTGTGCTTGTTTCATGTAGCCCTGAAGTAATACTAATGTGGCCAGAGTTTAACAAAATAAAATGAACTAATGAAATACTGAAACACATAAGCCCACCCCCAGATCTGCAGCAGGAAGCTGGCTATGGTCTCCTTTCCTGTCTGACCCCCATCCCCAGTGGAACACAAGGATCTTCTCTGCCAATCGTCCTTCCTCTAACTCATCCCATTACCCCAGCCTCCAACCCCAGAAGACATCCACTGGAAACACAGCAGCTAAGCAGAACAGGGAAACAGGTAAGCTAGCTGAAGACTTTTGCCATTCCCTCTCCCCCTCCAAATTCAATCTTCCAGTCTCATCCTTAACTCTGCAACAGAACACCAGGTGCAGCCCTCCTTCCCTGCTGCCTACATCCCCTGTGGATCCCAGACACCATTTCCTCTGAGCCTCCCTCTCACTACTTGTCACTGCATTCCAGCCCCCAACTCCAGCAGGCACACCCTGCTAAACCACAGACCACACCTGCCGGAAAACCAGGTAGGGTGCTCACAGACCTTCTCTTCTCTCTGTGTTCCCCTGGATCCAATCCCCCAGTCTCATCCCTAACTCTGCAGCAGAACACTTGTAGCAGGCTTGTCTTCCAGCCCCCTCCCTGTGGATCCCACAGATCTTTCCCTTCTAACTTCCTTCCCTTGTTGCTCTGTATCAGGCACCCCCTGCTAACCCTAAGGGCTACTCCTCCCAGGGCAACAAGTAGGTTGAGGATTATCCCACACTTCTCCTACTACTCCTAAGAATCAATCCCTCAGTTTCATCCCTAGCTCTGAAGCAGGAAATCTGCTGGGGATCCCCTCTTCTCTCTGAACCCATCCCCAAGGGATCGCCTTGGGGATACTCCTGCTCCAAGCTTCCTTCCCCCAACTTATGCCAGCATCCAAGCCTCCAACACCAGCAGGCATTGTCTGTGAACACACCACCTGAGTGGCCCAGGAAAACAAGCAACACACAGCCATCACACTCTATGAAAATACAGAGAGGTAACAGAAACTAAAGAACAAAACATCCACCCACCAGAGATCAATCTAGAAATTAGCATCTAGACCTTTAATCATGCCAACACCAGATCCCAAGATGCCAGCATAAAAAACACAGTCAACAACAACCAGGGAAACGTTTCCACTAGAGCCCAGCTCTCCTTCCACAGCAGGCCCTGAAAACTGAGCTGAAGCTCCAGAAACAGATCTTTAAACCAACCATATAAAGATGATAAAGGTCCTCAAAGAGGACATGGATAAATCTCTTAAAGAAGTTCAGAAAAAAACACAAACAAAAAAGGTAAGGAAATAAATAAAACCGTTCAAGACCTGAAGTTGGAAATAGAAGCAATAAAGAAAAAAACAAATTGAAGGCTTTGGAGATATGGTAGATGAAATGGATACATGTTAAGTTTAAAAACTCCTGACACAAAACATACTGGAAATCTGTGACACTGTAGAAAGACCAAACCTAAGAATCACAGGCATACTATTTTCATGAAACCCATGACTGTGAAATGACTGGGTCTCTGATCTGTGCCTGCTCCTGAGACTCTTTTCCTCCTGTTGGGTTGCCATGTCCAACTTCCATATATAGGTTTTGCTTATATTTTATTTTGTTGTGACTGGTTGTTATTTCTCAGAATCCTGTTCTTTTCTAATGAGAGATATAAACAGAGTGGATCCAGGGGGAAGTGGGTGGCAGAGAAAAACTGGGAGGTGTAGAGGGAGAAGAAACTGTAATTAGAAATACTATATAAGAAAAAAATCTATCTTCAATAAAAAGAATAAAAATAAAACAATATATAAAATGAAATGAAAGAAATAAAGTAACCATTAAGAGGATATCAGTAATGATTTTATAACAAAGCAAGTTATTTTAATAGAAAAGGTTTTATAAATGTTCATTGTTATTCTTTAACTATGTGTATATGTGTATGAGAGAGTGAGCTTATATACATAATCACAATGCCCACTGGGCCAAAAGAAGGTGTTGGATTCCCTGGAACTGGAGGTTCTGGAAACTGCTAACAGCCCGATGTGGTGGCCTGGACATTGGATTCTACAAGAGCACTATACACTCTTAACCACTGAGTCATTTCTCCAGCTCCAAGACCAGTCTTTTAAGAATGCATAGATTCAGGTAAATTGCGTGGTTAGTGTTATGTATGTGGGGTGTGTGTGTGTGTGTGTGTGTGTGTGTGTGTGTGTGTGTGCTGTGTGCCATCTTTCCAATTGCAACATTCCTTCTAAACTAGAACAGTTCCTCCTGCCTTAGGTGGTAAACAAAAGGTCTAGAATTGGAGAAAACTTAGATTTTTGAAGACCCCTACCCAGTGGTAAAAAGAGAAGCAAATGGTGATTGCTGAGGATGGAAAGCTGACAAGGCAAATTGTAAAGAGGAGGAGAAAAAGGAGAAGGATGGAGAGGAGGAGGAGGAGGAGGAGGAGGAGGAGGAGGAGGAGGAGGAGGAGGAGGAGGAGGAGGAGGAGGAGGAGGAGGATGGGAGGAGGAAGAGGAGGAGGGAGAGGAGGAAGAGGAGAAAAAGAGGAGGAAGAGGAAATACTTAGGCTGTCAATGGAAGACTGTGTATGAAGTTTATAAGAAAAAAAGATGAGAATTTGGAAGACTTGAACTGGAGCAGGCTTTACTTTCTGTGCTTTCTGGTGATGCAGCTGCTCTTGAGTTATCCCTTGCCTCTTGGGAGTAACTCCTAACCTATGTCAGAGAGATGGCTTCTCCAGAACTGGCTACATGGTGAACAGGGCAGAGGACTCAGAAACACAGCGGCCAGATTTTGATTGCATGCTTCAAGGAGGTTAGTTAGTTTGTTTGTTTATTTGTTTTTTTGGTTTTTGTTTTTTTTAGATAAGAACAGGAAAGGGGATTCTGTTGGGGTCAGAAAGGGGAAGTCAGCTGTTTTCCCTAGATAAGCTGTTTTTAGGACATGTTACTTCTTTTTGAAACTACTGGGTGACTGGAGTCTGGGTCAAGGGCTTTTCTTCTGCAGTCTCCAAGTCATAGGCTTCCTGGAACTTTGAGCTCAGTTTAGACCTTGGCTTTGGGGGGTCCTGAAGGAGAAGGGCAGAGAGTCCTGTTATTGAATGCCTCCAAGTTGTATAGAGAACTTCAGGGCTGCAGGCTGTCATTATCCATGTCGGGTTGCACTTCCTGGTGATTCAGCTGCTTTTGTTATCTTGCTTCTTGTGGGTACCCCTCACCCATACTCCTGGGAATGTATGTAATGTCTACGTGTGCACATGCATGTAGAGGCTAGAGGCCCAGCCTGGATATTCTGTCGTTAGGTGCAGTCCACTGGCTTTTGTTTTGTTAGTCTGTTTGTGTTTGTTTGTTTGTTTGTTTGTTTGTTTGTTGAGACAAAGTTTCTCTGGCCTGTAACTCATCAAATATCTAGGCTGGCTGATTAGTAAACCCTAATAATACACTTGTTCCCATCTCCCCAATTCTGGGATTGCAAGGATTGCACCATTATGCCTGGCTTCTTGTTTTTTTATTTTCTTTTCTCTTTTTCTCTTTTCTTTTTTCTTTTCCTCTTTAATATGGGTACTGAGGTTCAAACTTAGATCTGCACAATTATAACACTACAATCTTCCTAATCAAACTCCCAGACCCTCAGTTGAATATCTTGCAAGAATCCTTCTTGGAAACCCACTAAAGATAAGATCTACCTGTGAAGTTAATGTAAAACAATAGCTAACAGTCATAAATACAGAAGATACAAAATGAGGAAACAAAAGAATTAAACTCAAATATCTGTTGGAATTATGGCCTTAATCCAGAATATGTAATAATATCCAAAACAGCAAAATCAAAAATAGTTACTCACATGTCTAGAACATAAAAGGATTTTATGTTCAAATTAAATTAGTACAGTAGAAAACATGCTTAGAGAATGTTTATAATAGCACTAAAACTGCAACTAAAATCAAACCAAATGTCCCTAAATAGTAGAATAAATAAATTACAATGTATTTGAATGATAGAATGAAATACAGTAATGACTGTACACAGCTTTTAAGTAACAATGACATTAATGTAATAATAAGAGAAAGAAATGAGACACAAAAGATTGTATACTATTCTATTTTATAAAGATCAAAAACTACAGAGAGTTGATTTAAGTATTAGAGGTGAAGACGGAGAGGAGTTCTAAAAAAAAAAAAAAATGGCTCAATGTAGAGTTTTAAGTTTAATTTGTTGTGATCCGTGATCTAAGCATACAGGCTACACTTAAAAATATCATTGAAATTAAATTACTAAAAGGAATTATCAGAACACCTGTTCGGTGATAGCAGATTTGCATGTGAGAGTAAATGTCACACAGGCCAGTAAAGGGCAACAGATAGCCTGAGGCTAGGAGTACTGGAGGTTGTGAGCAACCCAACACTGGATCTGGGATTTAAACTATGTTCCTCTGGAAGAATAGGAAACACTGAGGGTGGGGTGGTGTTGAAAATGTCAGTGTACTTCACTGCTTCTGGGGCTCAGGAGCTCTTGGCGGAGCAGATCCATTTCGTCCTCACCAGCACAGACTTCTGCCTTCCCAGGGTGGAACTGGCCCTGCTGGTGACCGCTAATTACAAATCAAGGTGGGACTCGTTCTTGCAGATCAGATGCCTGCTGCTGCTGAGTGCTGCCCATGCAGTCATGTTGATAGTGGGCCTCACATAAGAAGTGGCTGGGTTTAGCTAACTGGATCTGCAGTTGATAACCACTTACCATGATCCCTTTTCTGTCAGCTATGGGCTCCACTCGCACCACATTGTAGTGAATCAGCCCCTTATAGTGGAAGGAGTTTCGGGCTTTCAGGAGACTGGGCTTGGCGCTGTATGTCTGCTTATTCCTCTTCATTAGAAAACTGAAGCTTGACCATCCTTTGCAGATGCACAGACATGGTGGCAACTCCCCACCCTGTGGTGGCTAGAAAGATCTAGGGAATACTCTTAACCACTGAGCAAACCACTTCAGTCCCCTGAATACATTTTTAGCAGAAAAAAATAAGACAAGAATTGATAAAATTTGGGTATGTAGTATATGTTATAATTTTAACTTTAACTAGGATGAAGAGCTAGGGTTAAAGGATAAAGTCTCTCTGTCTTTTTTTTTTTAGAATTATTTATTTATTTTACATACGTGAGTACACTGTTGCTGTTTTTAGACACATCAGAAGAGGGCATCAGATCCATTGCAGATGGTTGCGAGACACCATGTGGCTTCTGGGAATTGAACTCAGGACCTCTGGAAGAGCAGTCAGTGTTCTTACCCACTGAGCCATCTCTCCAGCCCCTAAAGTCTCTTTATTTATTGAATCTGTTATTGGAAAGGTTCATTCTTATGACTCCTGTTACCTCCCCTGCTTAGCTCCTTCCCATACCTGACAACACTCTTTCCTACTAATTTCTCTCCACATTTATGCCTTTTATGTTTTCTGGCCCAGAGAGCTTAAGCATATGTGTGACTGCAGTTTGGGACCTATTCATTGGCGCCCAAGAGGCTTATCACTGGTGCACAACTGAAGGCAACGGTGTCCTCTCTCCCAGAATCCATTGATAACAGTGGCTAATCAGTGATAAGTAGAGCCTCTCAAACCCCTCCATCCATGCTTGGTAGGGTCTCTCTTGTGCAGGCTCAGTGAAAGCAGATTCCGCTGTGGTGAGCTATACCTTAAATAGCCATATCCTACCTAGAAGAGAATATTTGAAACCCTTCTCCCTGTCTTCCAGTTCTTACATTCTTTCTGACTCCTGTTCTGCAAGGTAGGAATAAATAATAAAATAATTGATTTTATAAAACTAGAAATTGATCAACAAGAGACATGGCAGTCTATTTTTGGTTATGAAATGAAGAAATCAGATGAAATGAGAGTATAGGACATAAAGGAAAGGAATCATACTAAGGGAAAATGAAGTCTCTGAAAGATAGGAAGAGCTTTAGGAAGCAGTGACTCAAGCATCGGGCACATAATGAAAACTGAAGAGGCTGTTGAAGAACTTAGGGGGAATTTGTAGTTTACAGGATTAAATTTCTAACAGAGTTTTGACTTCAAAAATGTATTATGCTCAGTTCTCAGATCCAATCAAACACTAAGACCTCCAAGTATTTATTATTATATTTTTATTTGATTAAAAAAATATTTTCTTTAACAGGAAGAGTGATATGTAGGAGGAGCTAAGTGGGAAGGAGTACTGAGAGGAAGAGATGGAGTAAGGAGAGAAGATGAAGGAGAGGAGAAACTAGATGATGAGAGAGAGAAAGAGAGAGGGGGCATGGAGGCAGATGTTCACAGGTCTCCACCAGTCAAAGATAGTCTTTATATCTAGGTTGGGTATTGGATTACCCTTCTGATTGAGCATTACCAAACTTATAAATCCTTTGATTAACATTTTAAAAAATTTGTATAAAAGCAAAAAGGAAAGGGGGGCATGGGACAGGGGTTTTCTAGGGAGGGGAAATGGGGAAAGGAGATGGCATCTTAAATGTAAATAAAATGAAATGAAAAAAAAAGAATATACTAAATAATAATAAAAAATATGTAAGAAAAAAAAGAAAAAAAATATTTTCAATCCTTCTTTCTTTATGACTTTGTCTCTAACCAGTCTAAAGCTGCTAGACTTGATTCACTATTGTCCCTGCCTTGTCCAGGCTGTTACATTTGAATCACTATTGTCTCTGACTGACTCAGGGCTATTACACTTGAATTATTGCATAATTTTTGAATTTCATCTCATCCTCCATCAACTTCCCCATACTATACCTAAGTTCCTCTTTCTGAAACTTGACTAATTAATCTACACAAGGACTATTATCCTACAAAAAAAGAGACAATGAAGAAGTGTCTCCACTCTTTGCATAGCCCAAGATGGCTTCTTTCTCTGGTGAACCATTACTTCCCATATAGTTTAGATCAAACCCACAGTGGCCTCCCTCGCTTACATTTGACAATTGCCACACAGACTCCAAATTCTTATTCTGTGACTCACAAGTGACAGTCTAAACTCTTTGTACCCACTGGAAATCTGAACAAAAATGTTTACTGAATTCGCTTACCCAAAGTTTTGGTTGTGATTTTTATCCCAGTACAGTCAGTATACAAAGCCTCTCCCAGGATGTATCTGACGTCAAGGTAAAACATTCTTTAGTCAAATATTTATGTAGGGCCCTTCTGACCATTCACCTGATTTCTCCACAGTCAATGGTTTGTGGTCTTGTTCACTTCTATCTATGGGAGCAGGGGGAGCTCTTTCTGATCCTTGATACAATGATACGTGCATGCAGTGATATAATTGGAAAATTCTTCTTATTCTAATAATCACTTTGAATCCTATTATCTGGATGTCTGTATTGCAACAATCTTAAATAAAGTCTTTAATTCTTAATCTGTGTTCACTCTTGTTAGATTAATCATGCCACCACATCAACTTCAGCTCTTAATAGATTACAGCTCTTAATAGATTATTTTAATATAAGGGTCATTTTTCCTTGCTTATAAACCCTTCCCTAGGCAAGTTATCTTATGGCCTATACTTCCTATTTCTTTCCACTCCTAAATCATCTTCACTCAAATATGTAAAATGCTTTAATTTTCCATTCCTTCCATTTCTCTTGCTTTCCATTCCTTCCATTTCTCTTGCTTTTTCCTTCCTAAATGGAACCTTGGAACACAAAAAGGAGCTAGGAGTGACATGCTTCAAAACCTAAAAGAACTGATGGCAACCTAAAATTCCTGACAAAACTATTCATCCTAAATAAAGAAAAAAAAAACTTCCATGTTATCAGGCAGAATGGATTTATGAAAACCAAACCACTACGAAGAATAGTGGACATAGGACTTGAGAGGGAAGAGATGGGAAAGTACACCCAAATGTCTAAGGCATAGAGATCAGGATAAGTGATGATATAAAATCTATTACACAAAGTAGAAATAATCAAGTAGATATCACAAAACTTACAGATTTAAGCAAGAATGGGGATTGGGAGTACAAGAAAAGAAGGGGAGAAAGTGTCTTGATCAAAAACTAAATATGTTTGAAGAAGACTTATAAAACACCACTAGTTTATATGCCAATTAAAAGTATAATTTTTAAAAAGGAGTTTGAACAGAAGTAGCCCACATTGATGAACAATGCTTCTTCCAGAAGACATGGATTATTAAAGGATGAAAACTTAATACCAGATACGGGTCCCCTTCCTATAAGTTATTGGTCATAGACGTCCCAGAGACAACCAAAACAGCACAGGCTACTGCCATTGGTTTTTGTTGCCTAACACAGCTAGATGGCAAAAGCCTATTGGCTAAACACAACACACTTGGGGACCCTGTTGACTGACTGAGGTGGCTTGGTCATTATAGGATACAAACAAACCAGTCTTGAACTAGCTGGAACCTTTGGCTGGTTAACTTTTATGGTGCTAGAAAGTCGTATTTAGGCTACTAAGTAAGAAAACACATCACTGGTTTTATCCTCGCTGGACCATGAATACTATAATATGTATATTTCATTAATAACTTTGAGCATTAATGACCTCAGTTCTCTAGTTGAAAGATACAGACGAACCAGTTGGATTAGAAAACAAGATCCATCTCTTTGTTAGAAAAAAGAAACTTACTTTCAAAAAATAGGCACTACCTGAAAAAATAAGGAAAAAAAAAAGTTTTAAAACAATCAGGCACCATTATTCTAATATCTGTCAAAATAAATGTTAAACTAAAAGTAATAAGAACAGATAAATGAGGGCAATTCATATCAGCCAAAAAATATTCAGGCCTTCCACCACTCACTTGATCCTTTTGGCTGGGGCAAACACCTAGCTTTTGGCTGGTCTGCTCCCATGAGACACCATATCCTGAGCCATCCTAAATGAGCCACTGCACTCAGAGCAGAGGGTAACAACCGTCTCCCACAACCCTAACCCCAGAGCTACAACTGGGAGTCCAGGGCACTCAGGACCCATCAGCCACCCAAATCCCACCCTTCCAGAATACCACTCCCCTTCTACCTCTCACTTGGGCCTTTTGGCTGGGGCAGACACCTACCTGGTCTGCTCCCTTGAAGACACCATATCCTGAGCCATCATACAGGAACCACCGCACTTAGAGCAGCAAAGGAACCACTGCACTCAGAGCAGCAGGATTTCAGGATCCCAGAGGCAGCCTAAGTCCCAGGAGCTCTTCCACCCAGGAGCTCAGGATCACAGGATCACAGAGACATCTGGACTCTGAGGAGTTCTGACACAAGCAAGATAACTGGAAAGAAAGGCTCCAGTCAGAGACAGTGAGTGCAGGTAGCACTAGAGATAACCAGATGGCAAAAGGCAAGCACAAGAATATAAGCAACAGAAACCAAAGTCACCTGGCATCATCATAACCCAGTTCTCCCACCATAACAAGTCCTGGACACCCCATCACACTGGAAAAGCAGGGTTCAGAACTAAAAATCACTTCTCATGGTGATGATAGAGGACTTTAAGAAGGAAATAAATAACTTCCTTAAAGAAATACAGGAGAACACAGGTAAACAGGTAGAAGCCCTTAAAGAAGAAACATGAAAATTCCTTAAAGAATTGCAAGAAAATACAACCAAACAGGTGAAGAATTAAACAAAGAAAACTTCAGACAATCTCTCTTATGAATATCAGTGCAAAATACTCAATAAAATTCTCACAAACTGAATCTAAGAACACATAAAAACAACCACCCATCGTGATCAAGTAGGCTTTATCCCAGGAATGCAGGGATGGTTCAATATTCAGAAATCCATCAACGTAATCCACTACATAAACAAACTCAAAAAATAAAAGCACATGATCATCTCACCAGATGTTGAGAAAGCATTTGACAAAATTCAACATCCCTTCAGGGTAAAAGTCTTGGGAAGATCAGGAATTCAAGGCTCATATCTAAACATAGTAAAAGCAATATACAGCAAGCCAGTAGCCAACATCAAACTAAATGGAGAGAAACTTGAAGCAATCCCACTAAAATCAGGACTAGACAAGATTGCACACTCTTTCCCTACCTATTCAATATAGTACTGGAAGTCCTAGCCAGAGCAATTAGACAACAAAAGGAGGTCATAAAAGATATTAAAAAGAAGCTAAAATTTTACTATTTGCAGGTGATATGATAATATACTTAAGTGACCCCAAAACTTCTACCAAAGAACTCCTAAACCTGATAAACAGCCTCTGCAAAGTGGCTGGATATAAAATCAACTCAAACAAATTAGTAGCTTTCCTCTACTCAAAGGATAAACAGGCTGAGAAAGAAATTAGGGAAATGACACCCTTCACAATAGTCATAAATACTATAAAATACATTGGTGTAAATCTAACCAAGCAAGTGAAAGATCTGTATGACAAGAACTTCAAGTCTCTGAAGAAAGAAATCAGAGATCTCAGAAGACGGAAAGACTCCCATGCTCATGGATTGGCAGGATTAATATAGTAAAAATGGCCATCTTGCCAAAAGCAATCTACAGATTCAATGCAATCCCCATCAAAATTCCAACTCAATTCTTCATAGAAATAGAAAGAGCAATTTGCAAATTCATTTGGAATAACAAAAAAGCCAAAATAGCAAGAACTATTCTCAACAACAAAAGAACTTCTGAGGGAATCACCATCGCTGACCTCAAGCTGTACTAAAGAGCAATAGTGATAATAAAAAAAAATAAAATAAATTTTAAAAATTAATAAAAAAATAAACCCTGCATGGTATTGGTATAGATACAGGCTGGAAGCTCAATGTCATAGAATTGAAGACCCAGAAATGAACCCACACACCTATGGTCCCTTGATCTTTGACAACAGAGCTAAAACCATCCAGTGGAAAAAGGACAACCTTTTCACCAAATGGTGCTGGATCAACTGGAGATCGGCCATTCTTATCTTTTTGTACAAAGCTCCAGTCCAAATGGATAAAAGACCTTCACATAAAACCAGATACACTGAAACTAATAGAAGAGAAGGTGGGGAAGAACCTCAAATACCTGGACACAGGGGGAAAGTTCCTGAACAGAACACCAATGGCTTATGCTCTAAGATGAAGAATTGACAAATGGGACCTCATAAAATTGCAAAGCTTCTGTAAGACAAATACACTGTCAATAGGACAAAACAGCAACCAACAGATTGGGAAAAGATCTTTACCAATCTTACATCCGATAGACAGCTAATATCCAATATTCACAAAGAACTCAGGAAATTAGACTCTGGACAACAAAATAACCCTATTAAAAAATGGGTTACAGAGCTAAACAAAGAATTCTCAACTGAGGAAACTTGAATGGCTGAGAAGCACCTAAAGAAATGTTCAATATCCTTAGTCATCAGGGAAATGCAAATCAAAACAACCCTGAATGCCACCTCACACCAGTCAGAATGGCTAAGATCAAAAACTCAGGTGATAGCAGATGTTGGCAAGGATGTGGAGAAAGAGGAACATTCCTTCATTGTTGGTGGGGTTGCAAGCTGGTACAACCACTCTGGAAGTCAGACTGGCGGTTCCTCAGAAAATTGGACATAGCATTACCTGAGGACCCAGCTATAGCACTCCTGGGCATATACCCAGAAGATGCTCCAACATACAACAAGGACATATGCTCCACTATGTTCAAAGCAGCCTCATTTATAATAGCCAGAAGCTGGAAAGAACCCATATGTCCTTCAACAGAGGAATGGATACAGAAAATATGGTACATTTACACAATAGAGTATTACTCAGCTATTAAAAACAATGAATTTGAGAAATTGAAAATATCATCCTCTGGGTATCCATCTCATGTGTAGTCACCAAAGGTAGACACTGATGTGGATGGCAGGATGTGCATGCTGACAAGAGCCTGATATAGCTGTCTCCTTAGAGGTCTGCCAGAGTCTGACACATTCAGAGGTAGATGCGCACAGCTAACCACTGATCTGATCAAGGGTTTCTCAATGGAGAAGTTAGAGAGAAGACTGAAGGAGCTGAAAGGGTTGGTGGCCCCATGAGGAGAGCAACAATACCAACCAACCAGAGCTCTCCAGGGTCTAAACCGCCAGCCTGGGAGCACACAGGGAGGGACCCATGACTCCATCTGTACATGTAGGGGTGTGTTGGGCATAGGTGGGAGAGGAGATCCTTGGTCCCATGAAGTCTGAACACCGAGTTGGGGGGTGGAATTCAAGGGTGGGGCTGTGGGAGTGGGGGGGTAGGTGAGGGCACATCCTCACAGAAGCATGAGGAGGGGGGATGAGATAGGAAGTTCCTGGGTGGTGGGGGGAATGGGGTAAGGGGATAAAATCTGAAATGTAAATATAATATCCAATAAAAAAATAAATAGAAGAAAAAGAAAATATCATCTTGAGTGAGGTAACTCAATCACAAAAGAACACACATGGTATGCACTCACTGATAATTGGATATTAGCCCAAAAGTTCTCAATACCCAAGATTCAACTCACAGACCACATGAAGCTCACGAACAAGGAAGACCAAAGTGTGGGTAGTTCAGTTCTACTTAGAAGGAGTAACAAAATACTCCTGAAAGCAAATATGAAGACAAAGTGTGGGACAGAAACTGAAGGAGGGGTCATCTGGAGACTGCTCCACCTGGGTATCCATCCCATGTGTAGAGTCACCAAAAGCAGAAGCTGATGTGGATGTCAGGAAGTGCATGCTGACAGGAGCCTGATATAGCTGTCTCCTTAGAGGTCTGCCAAAGCCTGACATATACAGAGGTGGATGCTCACAGCTAACCATTGAACTGATCATGGGATTCCCAATGGAGGAGTTAGAGAGAAGACCGAAGAAGCTGAAAGGGTTTGTGGCCCCATGGGGAGAACAACAATACCAACCAACCAGAGCTCTCAGGGACTAAACCACCAGCCTGGGAGCACATAGAGAGTGACCCATGGCTCCAGCTGTATATGTAAGAGATGATGGCATTGTCAGGCATAGGTGGGAGAGGAGGTCCTTGGTCCAGTGAAGACTGGATGCCCCAGTGTGGGGAAATTCGAGGGTGGGAGGTGTGAGTGGGCAAATGGGTGGAGGCACATCATCATAGATGCAGGAGAAGGGGGGATGGGGTGGGGATTCCTTGGTGGGGGTAAAATGGGAAAAGGAGATCACATCTGAAATGCTAATAAAATATCCAATAAAAAAAGAAAAAAGAAAAAAAACTAAAAAAAAAAAAAAAAAAAGAATACTCAGTGGGGAAGACATTAAAGTTCTAAACCAACATGCAACCAAACTTTGTTGGACTCAGCTTTATAAAGCAAACACTAGTAGACTTTCTGCCATTGAGTAGCCCTAACCTGATAATAGTAGATGACTCCAGTATCCCACATTCCCCAGGGACAAGTCATCCAAAGAGGAAACAAACAAAAAGAAAGATAAATTATATCATAGACCAAATGAACCTAACACATAGTTACAGAGTATTACATTCCGAACACTGCAATATACACATTGTTCTCAACAGTCCACAGATTTTTTTTTAAATATACCTAATATTACTACACAAATAAAATTTTAAGAATTATAAGAAAATTCAATAGCTGCACATGTCCAATCTGACCAACCCAGAATAATACTTAAAGCCAAAAGCCAGCGAAATTTCAGAAAAGACACCAACTAATTAACATGAAACAACCTACTTTAGAACAATGAATGAAACATTGATAAGATCAAGAAGAAAATTTTAAAATCTTGAAATTCAATGAAAATGCAACCTATCAAAACTACTGGAATACAATGAAAGCAAATATGAAAGAGAAATTTGATGATGGCCCTCAACTCTTCATAAAAATAAGGAAAGAAAAAACTCAGACATTAGATAAGAAGAAATAATCAAAACCAGGACGAAATTAATGAGATGAGAAAAAGACTAAAAGAATCAATGAAATAAAGATTTGGTTTTTGAAAAGATAAAAGAAATTGGCAAACCTTTAGATGACTTAACTAACAGAAAGAAAGAGAATATCCAAATTAATAAAATAAGAGATAGACACTAAAACAAACACAAAAAAATCCAGAAAATTATAAAGGCTTACTTTAGGAACCTTTATTCTATTAAATTGGAAAAAGGTTAACCCAAGATAAGAGGAATGATTTAAACAAACGTAGGAAAATAAAGGAAAATGAAACAGTAATAATAAAAAAAAAAAAATCTGACTAGAGTAAGACCAAGCCCAGATGGATTAATAATAGAATTCAACTCAACATTTCAAGAGGAAACTAAGAACACTGGTTTTGAAACTTTTCTACAAAATAATAATAAAAGAAACAGTCACAAACTTTCTCTATGAGGCCACTATCACTCTAATATCAAAACCAGATAGCACAACAAATAAATAATATCTAAGGACCTACACTCTCAGTGAAGAGAGATGCAAAATCCCTCAACAAGATATTTTGAAACTAAATATAGGCATTCATCAAAAGATAATTTGACAGGACAAAGTTTGCTTATCCTAGAGATACAAGGTTGGTTTCAGAAATGCAAATTTCTGTGTCTCTCTCTGTGTGTAGGCTTTAATTTTTTTATGTGAAGCATCATATAAATATGGGCACTACTCCGAATAGGAGTAGAGTTATTGGATAATCCCATCTTGTTCCTGATTCTGATGAGATAGCTCCAAGTTTTTCTCCATTTAGGATGACAAATACTATGAGCTGGCCATATATAATCTTCATTATGAGGTATACTTCCTACATGACTTTTATCATGATAGAATGTGGGATTTTATCAAAGGCCTCTTCTGCATTTATTGAGATGGTCAATGTGTGTGTGTGAGACAGACAGAGAGACAGAGAGAGAGAGAGAGAGAGAGAGAGAGAGAGAGAGAGAGAGAGAGAGAGTTTAATTTTGTATAAACAAAACTCCTATTCGGAGTAGTGCCCAAAGTGCTAGCACAAATAACAAGACAAGAAAAGGAAATAAAAGTCACACAAATAAGAAAAGAAGTCAAAGTATTCTTTTTGGAGAATGATATGATGCTTCACATAAAAAATTAAAGCCTACACACAGAGAGAGACACACAAAAAACAGAATAATCAAGACTTTCAGCAAAGTGACAGTGTACAAAATTAACATACAAAAGTAGACATCCTTTCTACATACCAATTTAAAGCATACCAAGAAAGAAGTCAGAGAAATGATACCATTTGCAATAGCCCCAAAAATATTTTAGGGGAGATGAAAGTAAGACTTCTATGAAGAAATTTTTTCAAACTTTGAATAAAGAATTGGAGAAAGAAACTAGAATTACAAAAGGATTTCCAATGTTAGTGTGTTTATAGAATTAATATTATAAAAATGACCATTCTAGCAAAATCCACTTAAAAGTTAAACATAATTTTAATCATATCCCCCATCAAACTCTTTACAGAAATGAAAAACTGATCTTAAAATTCATATGAAACTGGATAGATAAAGCAATTCTGATTAAAATGAATAGTGATAGAGACTTTATTTCACCTGGTCCCAAGTAATAAAAACAGCATAGCATTGCTACAAAAAGAGATATATTGATCAGTATAATAGATGAAGACGCAGATTCAAACTCACATAATTAAAGTCATGTAATTTAACGAATTATGTTAAAATTTGACATAAGAGACATGCTGGAGGAAAGAGACCGTCTTCAAGAAATGATGTTGGAAAAGTGTATGTCCAGATATAAAGTAGTAAAAGTAGATCATTATCCCTCATCCCCTACAAATATTAACTCGGAATGCATCAGGTACCCCAACATAAATCTTGAAATCATAAAACTGGAAAAAGAGAAAGTAGGGACTTCACTACAAAATTTAGACATAGGTAAGGCCTTTTACATAGTGATGCTACTGTTCAGGAAATAAGGCCCACAATTGGTCAATTAGCTCTCATAAAATTATCAGCTTCCATATAGCAAAAGGTTCACTCAGACAAGTGAAAACCAAGATTACAGACTAGTACTCAAAACACAAAACATGAAAATAAAGGACATGCCGGGCGGTGGTGGTGCACGCCTTTAATCCCAGCACTTGGGAGGCAGAGGCAGGCGGGTTTCTGAGTTCGAGGCCAGCCTGGTCTACAGAGTGAGTTCCAGGACAGCCAGGGCTACACAGAGAAACTCTGTCTCAAAACAAACAATAAAATAAAATAAAATAAAATAAAATAATAAAGGACACAAACAAAAAACTGGGCTATAGATTTGACGAGAGAATTCTCAAATGAAGAAAGTCTTGTTAAATCTGAGTCATGCTTGGAGGCTGGAGAGATGGTTTAGCAGTTAAGGGCACTGACTGCTCCTCCAGAGGTCCTGAGTTCAATTCCCAACAACCCCACGGTGGTTCACAACCATCTGGGATCCGATGCCCTCTTCTGGTGGGTCTGAAGGCAGCTACATAAAATAAGTAAATAAATCTTAAAAAATGAAAATAAAAATAAAAAATAAAAAATTTGAGGCCTGCTCAATAGAAACAGGAATTTCATCCCTGCAACTGTAAACTTGATCAAAAGCCATGGCCTGAAGTTAGAACTGCTACTGTTATTTTATTATATTCATTGTCTCAGAGTTCCATTTCTGTAAAGAGACTCCATGACCACAGCAACTCTTACAAGGGAAAACATTTCACTGGAACTTACTTAGTTTCAGAGGTTTAGTTCTTTATCGTCATAGCAGGAAGCACGACAGCATCCAGGCAGACATAGTGCAGGAGTTCTGCATCCTGCTCCCCAGGCAGCAGGAGACCCTGTGTCACACTGGGCAGAGTCTGAGCTTAGGAAACCTCAAAGGCCAGCCTCCACAGTGACACACTCTTTCTAACAAAGCCACACCTTCTCCAATTAAGCCACACTTTCTCACAGTGCCACTCCTTATGGGACAAGCATTTAAACACCTGAACTTATGTGGGCCATACCTATTCATAGCACATTTGTTCTATTAAATTGTCTTTTAAATACTCATATTTATACTCGGAATGTTCTCAAGCTTGACCAGAGAAGAATCATACAGCCCCTGAAAATCCCAGCAGACAGCAGTCACTACCTAGATTCATAACTGATTAAATGTTACGATAAATAACTGAGGGCTCACCCCTAAATGGGACATCTATGTTAACCACACCACTACTAGCTCAGGGAACAGCACAGAAAAGGAGGCCAAACGAATACAAGAACTAGCCAGCCAGTAATGGCACATGACTTTAATCCCAGCACTCTGGAGGTAGAGGCAGGCAGATCTCTAAATTCAAAGCCAGCCTGGTCTACAGAGCAAGTTCCAGGACAGCCAGGGCTACACAGAGAAACCTCATCTTGAAAAAGCAAAATGACAAAACCAAAACAGAAGATAAGAGCTAAGAACTAAAGGATGGGGACAGGGGAATGAGGTGAAATGCTGTCTTTTTTTCTGCACATGGCATTGCTATGGTACTAATGATCTCACAGCATCTATGGTTACATCCATAAGACCTACAAAGATCAAGGCAGTCAATATTCTCACACAGATGAGAGAGCTGGAATGTGGGTTCTACCCTGTACTGAGGAGATATTGTTAGTCAACAGCTTCTGGGGAAGAAGAATTGTTTTTTTAAAATGTGGGCTCTACGGGTTTTCTATGCTCCACACCCAAGCATATACAAAAGACACTGAATAGACTCAGTGAGTTATCTGGGAAAAGACAAGATGTTATGGAGGGGGAGTGTTGAGTGTATTTCCTTGCAATAATGTACAAAATTCTCAAAGAATAATAAATATAGTAAGAAAAAGAAGAAATGTGAATATCTAACAGACACTTTAAAGTTTTAAGCATTATTAGCTATTAGGGAAATGCAAATTGAAACTACTTTGAGAGTCTACCTTATCCCAGTCAGAATAATTATCTTCAAGAAATCAAGTAACAGCAGATGCTGGTGAGGATACGGGAAAAGGGGGAATCTTATTCACTGGTGTGTGCACACGGGTGTAAGTACTGTAGAAGTTGGTCTGTTGAGTCCTTCAGTATATTCCCTTGACTGTGAAGAAACTTTTCTGTTTCATTCAATCTCATTATTCAATTCATGGAGTTATGTCCTGTGCTACTGAGACTGTTTTTACAAAGTCTGTGCCTATGTTTGTGTCTTGAATTACTTTCCCTTGTTTTTTCTCTAAAATCCTCAGAGTTTTTGGGGTCCATGTTGAGATGTTTGATTTAGTTTGGATTGGATATTTCACAGGGAGAGACATATAATTCATTTGCCTCCTCCTACACGTGCCCAGCACCATTTAAAAGACTATCATTTCTCCAATATATGTGTGAGAGTTTTATACACTTGGGCCAGAGAGTGGTACTATTAGGAGGTGGGTCCTGTTGGAGTGGGTGTGGCCTTGTTGGAGTAGGTGTGTCACTAACAAGGTGGACTTTGAGACCCTCCTCCTAGCTGCCTGGAAGATAGTCTTCTCCTGTTTGCCTTCGGAATAAGATATACAACTCTCAGCTCCTCCTGCACCTTGTCTGCCTGGACATTACCATGCTTCCCACCATGATGATAATGGACTGAACCTCAAAACCTGTAAACCAGCCCCTATTGAATGTCCTTTATAAAAGTTGCCTTGGTGGTGGTGTGTCTTCACAGCAATGAAAATCCTAACTAAGACATTAATGCATTCTACATCTTTGTCAAAAAAAATTCAGGTGACTAGTTATGTTCATTTATTTCTGAAGCATGCTTTTGAAAGCCCCTTCTCTTATCTCTTCCTTGGCATTTGTGTATCTATCTTGCTTTCTCGGCCCTTCCTTGTCTGTTAAGGAGCTCTGTCCTTCATATGTATCTTTTATTTTAAAATAAAAGCAAGTTTTACTTAATAGTCAAAAATACAAGATTGAATCATGCCAGTGGCAGAAATGGAAAATGGCGACCGCTCAACCCTTCCAGCAACTGTACGGAGGAGCGACTTAGATTCACAAAAGGTTGTAAGCAAGTTCTTGCCAAGCCAATCCCTTCCTCGTCATGGAGCCCAGGGCCGCTGCTTATGAGGGGGCAAATTTCTCAGTTTGTGCTCGAACCCTTTTCTCATATTCCACTCTGTTTTGGTTGAGGAGGTCAGTAAATTGTGTAGGCCTCTGCTTGAGCTGGGTCTTGAATACTTTGGTTCATTTAGAAGTTCTTGCATTCCTTATAAGACCTGTTTGATCGTGATAGCTGGCCTCCAGTCCTTGTCTTCCTCCAGAATAGACAGGCACACTGTGCCAGAAGGATACATGTTTGGATGAAACAGTGGTGGCTCAAATTTACATTTTGGTGGTGAGGACGGATAGTCACCTTTGAAAAGCCTCCGTAGCATGAACAAGCCTCCTTCCCACGGAGTCCCCTTCTTTCCAGGGACAGCACACTCCCAGTTCATCAGGTTCATCATGCCATCGGGGTTCTTTGTTGGGACAGCCACAAAGCCAAAAGGGTGATCCTTCCAAGCTTTCTTCTCCTGCGCAAGTTGGCTGAGAGCAATCCCCGACATATCCCAAGTCCCTGGGCAACCGCGGTCCCAGACTGTCACTGCCTCAGAGGCCTCAGGACTTCCCTCCGTGCCCGCCCCATATGTATCTTTAAAAGCATGTTGTGTTCTCTCTTATACAGTTGTTATAACTGCTTCCCTAATGATCTGTGCCAATTTTTATTGCTGCATCCATAGGACCTATCACATGAAGACACCACACTCAATGACCACCACTCTATAAGAACAACTGTATTAATCAAATGAAAGCTAATTTGTTGCCTATAAAGACACAGGAAAGGCAGCAGTTACCGTGACGGAAATTGTTTTAGCCAAGAATGGTTCACTGGTATTTTTTTGATGGCAAGTGACAAAAATTAAACTTGACCTATCTTGGGCAAACATGAAGTGATGGTTGCTGCTCTCATAAGAAACGTAATGTTAAGAACATGTAGAGACCAGGCTCTCTTCGCGCCAAGTTTTAGGTAACTAAATTTGCTTTGGCTAAAATCTGTGGATAGCTTTGGTTTTAAAATGATTCTTCAATAAATTATTCAAATGGTGATTAATGATCTATTCTCTCTCTATTTAAATTGTCTATTTTTTTTTTCCTTATATAAGAAAGTGGGACTTGTCTCGAGTCCCACTAAGTCATAAAATCAGGGAACCTCTTTTCATCATTCCTCCAAAGTCTACCTCCGGATTAATCTTGCACACTGGTGTGGCTATTTTCCATTGATTCCTACAAAATAGCTGAAATAGCTGTGAGCTACTTGGACTGCGGTTGTGTCCTTTGTAAACCAATCACGTTGTTGAACAGAATGCAATTTCCTGTGTGGTTTAAGATCATGCTGCATGCCCATCTCTGCAAATGGAGGTGGAGGCATGCCCAGAACTCAGATGTAAGGCTGGGAGAGAGCTACATCACCGCCATCCAAATTCTACTCAGCTGCTGCCGCAGCCAAACATAAGCAGTGGACAAATGATTCCTTCAGGGTATCCTGGTGCTGATACAGGACAAGGGCATTCCTTTTCCATCTGTGCCACGCTGCACTGATGTTCTCTCCACTTTCCTTCCTTCCATTTTCATATTCAAAAACACACTCAACAGTCCGCTTCTTTTTCACAATAAGCAGCAAAAATTTTGTATTTTTAAATATCCACACTAAGAAATATTTGTTACAGTGGTTACATAGAAAAGCAATTAGTGCCCAGATTCATTAGTGTTCTATTAAGCATTTATCACACAAGGCAGTATACTAGTCACAATCAGTTATCTTAGCACAAAAAAAAAAATACAAAAACCAAGACATCATCAAATACCCTGATACATGGGAGGGGGCGGTGGGGGGGGGGATCTACAAATACACAACTTACAAGTCAGAAGAAATAACAATATCCTTCAAACAACAGTGCTAGTGGTATCATTTTTCTTTTTTTTCTTTTTTTTTTTTTTTTGTTGTTGTTGTTGTTTTGTTTTGTTTTTTTGAGACAGGGTTTCTCTGTGTAGCCCTGGCTGTCCTGGAACTCACTCTGTAGACCAGGCTGGCCTCGAACTCAAAAATCCGCCTGCCTCTGCCTCCCAAGTGCTGGGATTAAAGTCGTGCGCCACCACCACCCGGCTTGTATCATTTTTCAAAATCACTAGGAGTTTTCTTCAAAGCATTTCTAATTGGGATATTATGGAACCCTTCTCCCTCCTCCTTCCTCATCTTCACTGTGAAAACAGGAGACGGAAAGAGTGAGAGTCAAAGGTTCTGAATGACTGCGTGGAAACAGTGTCATGCCAACACAGAAGGGTTGCTATGCGTGTGAGCTCATTGTGATGAGTTACACAAGACCAGTGCAAACCCAAGCCATATTGAATCCCAGTGTGCAGAAGGGCGTTAAACCTGAACTCCCCCTCCCAGCTGTGGAGCTATGGACAGTTGTTGGCATCTGGAAGAGAGATGGTCAATTTTCCCTATGAACACAACTTGACAAGTCAAGCATTCTGCAGTGGATGTTGGGCTTGATTTTTTTTTTTTTAAAGGACTGAGTTGGGTGTGTGGGAGATGAGGGTGGATCTGGAAAGTGTTTCCAAGGTCAATATGCTCAAAACATGTTATACAAAAAGAACTAATATGTTTTTTTAATTTCCTGAAAATAGACTTTAATTATAATTAACAAGAAATTAACACTTCTATCTAGGCAGCCCACATTGCCTCGTGAAACTTGAAAACTGTTCAAACCTGGCTGGCCTCTAACTGAAGACTCATTTTTAAAACTTACTCTGAAGAATGACAAGGTCTCCAATAGGTGAGAATAAGAAAGTAATTTAGATGTGGCTGAATGCAGAAACAAATTCCAAGACTCTGTGGTTCTCATTGTTGAAACCTATTCTTTTGGAAAATCATTTTCTTTTTGCCATTGGACAACAGAATGCATTGTCAAGAAATTTTATAGCAATAATTATAAAAGATGTCCCTCTGAACCGATTGAGGTCTCACTGATTTTATAACCCCCAGCAGACCTCCCTGCAGGAGAACACTATATTTATGTGAGCAATATATGCGAGAATTGAGATCATAAAATTAAATGACCACATAGAACTGTCATTTATATGATGGGCACCTACATATGTGAAGGCTGGTTTATTTTGCAATGTCGGGTTGCGCTAAACGGTCCACTTACAGCGAATGTTTTAATCACACATTTCTTCACTCTTTCTGCAATATTACCCTTGAAGGACTGGTAAGCAGTTTGCTACGAAATGCTAAATGGTTACTAGGACTGCAGTTCTGGCAGAAGAGCTCACTAAAATAGAAGTACAGTACATATTGTATGCAATTGTTTTATGAGAGACATTACAGTTACCAGAATAACATTTCACCATTACCAACTGCTGCGAGAAAAGTCATTAAGATATTTGGCAGGCCAGTGCAATTTTTCAACAGAGTTATAGTACAAGGCTATAGAACTGCTTCTACAGAGAGAGGCTGGCTGGCTTACAAGAGAAAAGGAACCAAGATTCAAAAGACTTCTGTGAGGTCTTATTTGTAGTAGTTCATTTTCAGAGTTCAGTAAGCAAGCTGCAGGAATAGATTTGTCTGGAGAGTCAAAATACAAAATAGAAATGCTTGTGCAAAGTACATGTATATTTCTTATCCGAGCACTTCTTATATATATTAATGCACATGTGTGTGTTCATTAATATAAGAGGTAAACCTCTTGTAGTAAGTTTTATAACACTGTCAATGATTTAAAACACCTCTTTTCATGGACCTGCCTTTGTCCCAGTATTAACTAGCAGATTAATTAACATACTTTTGTATATACTCATGTATAAATACATGCATGTTTTCCCATGTGTAAGAGTACAGGGTGGGGGTGGTGCACACCCATGTGGAGCCTGAAGCTGATATAGGTGTCTTTCTCTACATTCACTCTCTACTGTTTTGAGACATTGTCTTTTGTGGAACCAAGGGATCATCCTGGCTAGTGTAGCTGGCCTATTTTCTCTATGCTTCCCCTGTCTGTGCCTCCAAAGTGATGGGATTGCAGGCAGCCACCACGTCTGCCCATTTTTACATGGATTCTAGAACTCTGATTTTTTTAGCCTCAAACTTGCACAGTGAATGCTTTGCCCGCTGAGGCTTCACTCCAGCCCTAATTTCTTCTCGTTCTTTATAATTATAATATATTCATGGACGGAGAATGAGGAAGGATAAGAATACATTGGGAAATATTTTTTTCCAAATAAAAGAAGGAGGAGGAGGAGGAGGACGAGGACGAGGACGAGGACGAGGAGGACGAGGAGGACGAGGAGGACGAGGAGGACGAGGAGAAGGAGGGGAAGACAACTATGATAAAACATCACATTCTAATATATTTATTAGTGACTAAAAATATGATAGGACTTCTAGTTCTGTTGGTAGCATGCTTGCCATATGAAAAAATAAAGCCAAGCATGGTGCCATATGCAGGCCCAAGTCCCACTGAGAGACCCTGTTTTAAAAAACAAGGTAGCTGGCTCCTGAGGAACTGCGCTGGAAGTTGACCTTTTTCTGCCCTCCGCATGCATATGCAACAATTCCTCCCATGTCCTCCTCTCTCACTACTCACCCCCTTCGTGATTCTCTGTGCTCTTTCTGTCTCTGTGTGTGTCTCTCTCTGTTGTTGTCTCTCTGTCTCTCTGTGTATGTCTCTGTGTCTCTGTCTGTCTCTGCACCTCGCCTTTCTCTCTCTCTCTCTCTCTCTCTCTCTCTCTCTCTCTCTCTCTCTCTCTCTCTCTCTCTCCCTCCCTCCCTCCCTCCCTCCCTCCCTCCCTCTCCCTCTCCCCGCTCTCTCTGTGCCCATAGTCTATCTATCCCCAGGTTCTTGGCATTATTGGCAATGTCCAGGATATGTCCTATCTCATGGAGCACATATTAAACCCAATCAAAGAATGGTTCCTTACATAACATTCACACCACTATTGCACCCCTATTAAAGCAGCTGTCTGAGCTCACAGCTGCATGAGATTAAGGATTACTTCTCTGCTCTGGCAGCTTGTACAGCCCCTTCACCACTATGAGAACTAGCTAGAAATGATTCTTTGGTACCAGCTTGATTTTTCCATGTTCTATTGCTAAATAACCCGGTGTCTTCATAAATAGGGTCTTACCATCTTATTTTGAAGGAAAACTAATATCGTTGTCAATGCTCTGTAGTGTTTAAGGAACATGGGACTCTATTAGCCAACAACTCAAAGATGAGTTACCCATTCCTACTAGTGGTTTTTTTTTTTTAATTTGGTATGATATTGTGTCTAATTGTGGTATTGTCACCCCACTGTAAGGTAACTCCATGTGAACTCTCCTTATGTAAAGTAGTATATATTTTAGGATTCTTCTATACTAATAGGTTTCCATAAGACTTTTTTAAAAAGGTCTTTAGTGTTAATTATCCTTCCCCATAGTATCTCTTCTGTCTTGCTTTTTCATCCCCCACCCCATTTAATGATTACTGTTCCACTTTTTTAAAAATTTACTCCTTTATTATGTAATATTACATTATATTTCCTCTTTCTCAGAATATCCCCCTCTCCCATGGTTTCTTACTACTTACCCAAGCTCTTAGGGTATTCCAAATGACGCACAGATATCTAAATCTTAGAAATTAGCATCTAGATGTGGGAGAAAATATGCAATGTTTGTCTTTCATGGGGCACCTCATGCAGCGTGATTATTACAAGTGCCGTCCATTTACCTGAAATTTTCATTCTTCTTAACAGCTGAATAATATTCTATTGTATAAATGTACCATATTTTCATTATCCACTTATCAGCTGATAGACAAAAATGCTGATTCCCATTTCTGGCTATTGTGAGAAATGGGAATTGTGAGTAAGGCAGTGACGATCATGGAACATCAAGTCTCTCTATAGCTAACTAGATAGTACTCTGGAGATGTGCCCAAGAATTGTATAGGCAGATCTTTTGGCAAATCTATTTTCAGCTTCTCCCAGGATGGCCACACTGATTTCCGCAGTGGCCGCACCAATTTACATTCTCACCAGCAGTGAATGTGTGTCTCCTTGTCCCCAGATCTTTGTCAGCTTCTGTTGTCATCTGTTTATGGTTTGGGGTTTTTCTACTTTCACCCATTCTCAGAGTAGATTTAATTTGCATTTTCCTGGTGGCTACCGATGTTGAACATGTTTATGTGTTTCTAAGCCATTTGTGTTTCATCTTCTGGGAACTGCTGGTTCAGTTCCACAACTTACTTTTAATTGGCTGACTTGTTTTCTTGATGATCAGCCTTTTTATTATTTGTACACTATAAATGCTAACCCTCTGTTAAAAAGGTATACATTTCCCATTCTATTTCCTGACTCTTCGGTCTAATGATGGTATCATTTATGGTACATAAATTTTTAATATTTGTGTGGTCTCGTTTGACAATTGTTTCTCTGTGTTATCAGGGTTCTGTTCAGAAAGTCTTTTCCTATGCCAATGAATTCACACATACTCTCTACTTTCTCCTCTATCAGACTCAGGCTATCAAGTCTTATGTTAAAGGCTTTGTCAAAAGCCAGGTGTCTGGAGATGAGCAGGATTACATCCTGATCTCCATTCTGTTGTACTGATTTATTGATAATGCCAGCACCAAACATTTTGATCACTATAGCTCTATAGCATAACTTAGAATCAGGCAGAGTGGCATGCACAGGAGTCCATCTATTACTCAAGATTATTTTACCAACTCTGAGTTTCAGTGTTTCTACATGAAGCTTTAAACTGTCTATTAAATTTCTATAAAGAATTACGTTGAAATTTTGATGTGGGTTTGTTGAATATGCAATAAACTTCTTAATCAATGTATATTTTAACTTATACAGATTACACACATCTATGAGCATAGAAGGTCTTTACATCTTGTGGTATCATCTATTTTTGCTTCAATATCTTGAACTTTTTATTATACAAGTCTTCCCATCCTTATTTAGATTTATTACAAAGCATTTCTTTTTGAAGCTACTATGACTGGTATTGCTTCCCTTTTTTCTCAGTATGTTTGCTATTTCTATATATAAAGTTACAAATTTTGTATGTTAATTTGCTTCCTGCCACTTTTCTGAGTGTATTTATCAGTTGTGGAAGTTTCCTGGTAGTCTTTAGGGTCTTTTATGTATAAAATCTTATCATCCACAAATAAGGATACTTTGATTCTTCTTCTCATTGTATCTTCCTATTCTTGACTAGGCTTATTGCTTCAGCTAGGACTTCAAGCATGATGGAACATAAATGTAGAAAGTGAGCATACTTGGATAACTCCTGATTTTTTGTGGAAATTCTGTGTCTCTCTGATTAGAATGATATTGGCAGTGGTCTCGTAAGTTACAAAATATTCAAAACAACAATTATGTCTCCCATATGTTGAGATTGAAGATGTTTTTCATATTTGACAATAAAAAGAAACCATGAAGTACAAAAATATTTAAATGTTTATTTTAAAAGGCACTGTATTTGCTAAAGTATTACAGACTCTTTTTCTAATGGAACTGAAGACATCTTTGAAATGTTGGACAGAAACCCTCTGAGGAAAAAAAATCAAGAAAATACTTATTTCAGTTTAAAGAGAGCTGGGAAATCCTGGCTGGTAATCAAAATAACTTTTTTTTTCAAAGTTTTCAAGGCATGTGACCCTAGGGATAAGATAATTAAACTCAATAAAGAACAAAATTAAATCATAAAAGTTGAATAAGTCAAACCATAAAATATTCAATTATTATTGCCTATGGGGTTTGTTTTGTAAATATTTCATTCGTAATCTATATCCAGCCTCCTTGCCTTCCAGTCTTTTTAGGGCCATCAGGGGAATAAGCCCAAGCTTCCCCGTTCAGTCACTCGACTGCCTTTTAGTCTTTCTTATAATTTATTAAGTGATGCTTTTAGAAACATAAGCACTTGCATGCTTGCCTCCTCGTCGCTTTGTGTGCTGCTCCTTCATTCACAGAGTTGCTGCCACTAGCTCTATAAAAGGCATCCATTAGGATGCCAGCGTATCTTATGCACTCTTCGCCATAATTGTTCCTCATGTACAAGCGCTTCCACTCTTGTCTCCAAGGTATTACCTGAAATGATCACCAGCTCCCATGGTTGAGAGGATTTTGCTTCATTCAATTTTCAGAAATCCTCAAAAGTGGTCTTTCACTATCTTCCAATTTCTAAGATAATGATAATGTAGACATTCAAGTTCATCATATTACTTTTTTACTGTGTATTCGCTTATGAAATGTGAGCTCAAAGTGAATACAAAATAGGACTTGAAATGTCTTACATATAATACAAAGTTAAAAATTCCATCTGGATTTAATCATGTGGCCAATATCCATATGGCATCATTTACTGTTTCTAATAAGCATCTTGGTATTCACATCATCATGATTTTTCTATTGCAACAAGTTACATGTGGACTTTTTTCTAGTAGAGCCAGATAATTAGAAAGTGTTAGCATCAAAAATGATTTTTATAACAAACATGAGAGTATATGTGTACTATCAAAGTTTACTTAAAATATAAACACAATTTTCCTTAATAATCAAGTCATATTTTCTAGGGTAGTGAGAACCTGTTATGTATGTTACAACTTGTTTTCAGGTTTATATTTTGGCTTATGGTTGTGATATGTTTATTTTATTTAAGTAGATGATTAGTGGCTATGGTGATTGCACATTTTATTCTATAGCATCTTTTTATAAATTGATCATTTTTGTGACTACAAATAGCATTTGGAATAGTTTTCTATATCTGTGAAATTCTCAATATAAATAGCTCCCACACAAACTGGAAGCAGAACCCACATTGTCTAGTTCTGTATCTATGGCTCAGAAGTGTAACCTCAGTTCCTTCAACCAGGTAAACCTATTCAAGACACTTCTACATATCAATACAATGTCTGTGCTACAGAGAGCTTACATTTCATTGGTATTATCCATACCAAAATATTCAGCCAAATTGAAATCCTAGGGGGGAAAATGTATATATGGTTTGGCAGTTTTGATCTCATAAAATATGGTATTTTTCTTGCTTTTCTGTGTGACAAGTTGGCTTCTTCTTTGGGTTCCTGTTGTTGGCATGAGCACTGTTCCCTGGAAATAATTTCTCAATATGTTTTCTTTCCAACCCATTTGAAGTTTCTCTGAAATACTTAGAAGAATTTAATAATTTGTCTCTTTTTTATATAAATTGACCAGACTAGAGTCTGCTGTTTGAAACTAAATGCCTTAGCTGATAAGCATGGTTGATTTTGTTTATAAAAACTTTAATACTGGATCATTTCTTTATACCCTATGATTAGAAGACTGGGGATAAAGTAATATTCAAGAGGTTTAAAAAATCAACATTTTAGCAATAAAGAAAATGAGAAGCGTTTTTAAACCCTTTTATAATTACAAATGGCCACATGGGATTTTAAAAACTTGTGTGAGGGGCTACAGAGATGGTTCGACAGTTAATAGTATTAGATGGTCTTCCAAAGAACCAGGGTTTGAGTCCCAGAACCCACACAATGGCTTACAACTGTCTGTAAATGCCATTTCAAGGGATCTGATGCCTTTTTCTGGCCTCTGTAGATATCAGGAAAACAAGTGGTACATCCATACATATATTTTTTAATATTAATGATTTAAAAGTACAGTTACAGCAAGAATATTTAAGAAGTGGGTCATGAATTTGAGACAGAATAAGGAGCATAAGTGGAATAAGAGGGGGAAGAGACAGATGTAAGTGATGTAAATATACTCATGTATGGAATTCTTAAAAACTGTACATTTTTAAAATAATAACATTAATATAGTTTCAGGAATCTTTTACTCAAAGACAAAATGAAACTTAGATATGGCCCAATGAGTAAGGGCATTTTTAGCCAACCCTAATGACCTGAATCTGATCCCTGAAGCCTATATAATAGAAAATAAGGCAAACTCCAGCAAGATACCTTCTTGTCTCCACATAGACACAACTGCATATCCATTTCCTTCCTCAAATAAATGAATAAATATATTTTTAAAAAACTAATGACTAAATGAGCGAATCTATGGCAACAAATCAAGGTGAAAAGCTATAGTGTTGTGGAGAGATAATGGAGATATTAGAATGGGAAGATCAAACTGGACAGGACTGGGAAAGCAAAGTAAAGGAGAGTCTATGGGAAGACACCAATACTAAAGGCCTCTGGGAAGCCTAGCAGAAGCCCACGACTGGAGAACCTTCACAAAATATGCACATATATGAAACAGATTCAAATGTTGATAGCATTTAACATGGGAGACAATGCCCCAACCAGGCATCTTATGTTGTCAAGTAAACCTCTAGTATAAAGAATGGGTTACATCTTGTTGAGTTATTGGCCAAAGGGATTCCATAGATCCTAATTATCACACTCTACTGCCAAGGCTATTGGTTGCTCTCTACATGAGGTCCCACTCTTAACCAAGAAGATATTTGCAATATGTATCTGATGACAAGAGTTTTCTCCACTGGAGTGCCACTGGGTATATCAACCACACTCCAGGGTAGGTCCCATACTTAGGATTAGTTGGCTAACACAAAATGAACTCCATGTTTCTGGTTTTTGCTTGTTTTTGTTTTGTTGGTTTTGTTCCAATTTGTTTTACATGAACATTTTTTTTGTCTTATTGGTTTTCGTTTCTTTTGATTTTCGTTTTTATTCTTTTTATTTTATGTACATGTTTGTGTCTTGCCCACAAGTATGTCTGTGAATACGATCATTGGATCACTTAGGACTGGAGTTGTAGATGGTTATGAGCCACTTTACAGGTGCTGGGACTGAAACCCAGGTTCTCTGGAAAAGCAGCAGCCTGTGCTCTTAATAACTGAGCCATCTCTCAACCGCCCATTGCTGTCGGTTTTTTGAGAAAACAGATTTACTCTTGTCATCAGATACATATTGCATGAAGTTGGGTGGGTAGAGACGTAGTGCACATCTCAGAGGGGTTGGAGAATGGGAAACATGATCAAAATATACATATGAAAAAATAAATTTTAAAAGTTAAAAAAGAAAACTACAAAAACAAACAAACAAACAAAAACAGTTAACCAACCTTACCTTGCCTTATTCCTCTCAGACAATCCATTTTTACAAGATAAATTGAATGTGTAGCTTTAATCTTATATTATATTCTCTCTCCTTTGTGAGATGTATGTGATGTGGTAGCCAAATAAATCATTGGCTGAAAACTACCTTTAAAATAATGATTTACTATAAATGTCGGCTACAGGTGGGTAGGTAACATTGGTGTGCAGTTGTGTATACTATTCTGGGTCAGTAGGGGTCAGTAAAGTCACTTCTTACCTTGGAAAACTGATTAAAATAACTCAATGATTCCTTATTTGTTTTTTTATACCATATTTTTTGTGGTGCTCAGTAAATACGTATTACTCTTGTTAGAGGGACACATGGGACAGAGTTGGTTACTTCAGAGTAGGTTTGCTCTTGGCTTTAACAACCTGAGAGGAAGTTTAGCTTAATGCAGTGTTGCACACTGATACCCATTATGAGGAAGGACTCTTTCCTGAACTCAGAGATTCAGTGACAGGACAGTCCCAGAAAGCAGAGAATTTGGCCACCCTAGTAGTGACCAGACAACAGGTGGGTGGAGGGACTTTAACTCCTCAGGATCTCTCTCCCTCTCCCTCTCCCTCTCCCTCTCCCTCTCCCTCTCCCTCTCCCTCTCCCTCTCCCTCTCCCTCTCCCTCTCCCTCTCCCTCTCCCTCTCCCTCTCCCTCTCCCTCTCCCTCTCCCTCTCCCTATGTCTCTCCCTCTCCCTATGTCTCTCCCTATGTCTCTCCCTATGTCTCTCCCTATGTCTCTCCCTATGTCTCTCCCTATGTCTCTCCCTCTCCCTCTCCCTCTCCCTATGTCTCTCCCTCTCTTCCTCTCTCTTTCTCTTTCTCATCCTCCCTCCCTCCCTCCCTCCCCTCCTCTCTCTGTCTCTTTCTTCCTTTCCTGCTCTTTTCTAGGCCCAGCCAATCTACTTCTACTTTTTGCCTCTGTCACAGCAACCAATTTTCTTTAGAGAAAGATTCCACATTCCTTTCCAGTACTGTGTCTTAGGTGTTGTTCAATAGATAAGAAGAACAGCCCTTGTTAGAGGGACAGATGAAAGACACAGTAATACCTTGTCACGTCTGATTGCACTTAGTCTAAATTATCCCAAGAGGAAGTTTTTTTTTTAATATGGCACCACCACAACGTGTTTAGAATGTGCAAAATTTCTGTTACTGATGTTGGTGGAACTCAATACTTATACTAAAGACTTTGAACAAAGACTAAATCTTGCCACATTGTTCTAAGACCAGCTTCATACTGCTGAATAATCTCACACTCTCTAGGGTCAATCCTGACTTAAGTAAGTTCTAGAAGGACTGAATCCTCCATTACATTTGGATCAAAGACCAAAGGCTGGTGGGTTGAGAAGGCACATTATCGACACTATGACAGGTCTCAATTCATAATAAATGATCAGGGGAGATTTATCAAATGAATGACAGACATACTGTTCCGAGAAGCATTGGGAAACAGCCACATCATTTTGGGACATGTGTTAAGCCTTTCTTAGCCTAGAGACAGAGAA
Source organism: Arvicanthis niloticus (assembly GCF_011762505.2). Classification (NCBI taxonomy): domain Eukaryota; kingdom Metazoa; phylum Chordata; class Mammalia; order Rodentia; family Muridae; genus Arvicanthis; species Arvicanthis niloticus. Next base: position 11,434,788 of record NC_047678.1, on the reverse strand, counting down.
ATGTTTAGTTCTGTTTACAGTGCCTATTTAAGTTGCCATTCTTCCCCAGTCTCTTCCGAAACCCTGAAAGGGCAGCTATGGGCTCAGGAAGATGCTAATGCGGAGGAATCTCACCCCTTGCTATGTCACTCCTGGCATGGCATCAATTCCCTACCCCTCTATGCCAGCCAGGTCCTCTCTGGCCTTACGTCTGCCCAAGAAGTCCGGTACCTTATTATTCACTCATCACTTGTTCAGGCTACTATTTGAGATGTGTTGGGGTCTCCCTGGGAGACCCCATGTGTACATGGAATGGGTGACTACTTTAGTCTACATGCCCCCAAATTATAGGATTCTAAGCCACCATAAAAACTCCAAAAGAAGATGAAAAGGTCTATCTCTAAAGCATCAGGCTCTCCTTATATTGGGGCCAATATTGTGGGCCATAGGGCAGCCAGCACTGACCCTTTTTGTCAACTGAGGGAGGTGAGCCCAAGTCCCAGAGGACGCCATACTGACATCTCCCTCCTCAATGGCCAGAAATACCCTTCTTGACATTGAACTTACAAAGTGGAGGGATAAAAGGACACTCTGCCAAATTCTCTCACTTGAGTTTTCCAAAAGATAGAAATCAACACTTCTATGATTGTCCCTATCCCTAAGATGGCCTACCTCTTAAAGAACTGGGAGATGAGTGGGGGAGGGGAGGGAAGTAGGTCTTCAGGGCATCAAGAAAATAGCTTTTTTTTCTTTAAATAGGAAGTGCAGTTCTTATCTTTATTAGGTTTTTCATTTCTATTTACATACACACACACAAACTGATTGTAGGTACAAGTTTTCAAGAAAGTAATCACCCCAATTATAACCACAGACTATCTCAGGTTAGACCCTGATAAAGGCAGACACTTCTGATGAATTAATCCTCTTTAATCATAGATGCTAGCTGCCACTAACTCATGGAATTATAACATTTAGCTATATTAGAAGATGACTCTTCAAAATCATGTGTTCTGTCTCTGATAAAACTCTTTATAAAAGAAAGAAATCTGAATTTTGTCAATCCTCGTTGCCAATGCATGACCCAATGGATGACAAGATTCATCTGGACTTATCTATGTAGGTTATAAGGTAAACAGATGAATTGAGCATAGCCTATCAACATTGAACTCAACAGCAAGTCTCTTGCCCAACATATACAGGAGAACCACGTTTTTGTGTTATATTGTAATATAATTGTAATTAATATTGTAATATGTTATAGTGTATTATATATTACATCATTAACTTAAATGGAGATTTGATATTTATAAATTGGATTATAATATTGTAATATGTTATATTGGTAAATTGTCCCATGCTGTGCAAGCTCTCTAAGAAGCTATCTAGAGATGAGATTTTGCCTTCCCACTTCAGATTCAAGCATGTTTGTCCCAAAGTGTCCTCCAAAGCATCTTGTCCCGAGTCATGCTGATTCTCTGAGTCTGTGACAGGAAGGAAGAACAACAAAATGGCCTGTGAGTAAAGACATTGTGTTCATGAAGCCAACAAATTATATTTATTGCTAAGATTGACATTTGGATACCCATTTCTGGTTATGACTCACCTTTAATGACTTCCTGTGTACTTTCCAGGCATTCATCCCCATAAACAGAGGTCTGTTGTAACAGAGTTACTCTTGATTTGTCAATCTAGAGACAAAGAAACCACTTCTCTGACCTATCTCTTGATGTTCACTGTGAGGTTAAGGTTACTGAAAGCCAATAGTCATTCTCAATTCAAGCTCACAGATTAAAAACCTCAAAAACCCTGAAGCATACCAGTGAGTTACTTCACAAAAGATATTCCTAAACATAGGTGTGGTAAATATATTTTTTCTTGCATGTATGAAGGATTTTGGTTGACTCCTTTGTGTTGCTCTCTCTCTGGCTAAGCTTCCAGGAGAAAGGACAGAAAATTGGTAGATCTGTGTGGGACCATAATGGCCCAGGGTTACAGAGAATTGGTTGAGGAGCTTCAAGCCCAGATAACTCAAGCATGAGAATGGCAGGAGTTGGCTACCTCCCAACTCCCAAGCTGGCACCATAAAGCCAGCTACCCCATCATCAACCCTGGTAAGAATTTGTTACCCTGACAGTTATCAGGTTTCACTTCTTGTTTGACCTTAAAGGCTTCCCACACACACACACACTTTTCAGTCTATATATAGTAATGAAGCATCTTTCAACATCTCTGCCCTGGCCAATGATGTGCCACACAAACTTTGGCCCAGAGACCTTGGACACCTCCTCGGAGACATAAATATTTCCTTTCCCTCCAATAAACAAAACCAATTCTCTCCTAAGCCGTTCCTGGGTGTGTTTATTGTCTGTGCAATAAACTGCTCACTGCACTGGCATCTGGCTAAGCTTCCCTCCTTCCTGTCCAGCTCAGGGCACAATGGGCCTGCATACCTCAAGGGGAAGGTGGACGCGGGGTAGCAGATCTGTAATCATTGTTATATGTATTTTGAAGATGCTACTTCAAGTATAAAGAAATGCCAAAAAAGAAAGAAAGAAACTATGGCACCAACTAATGGTTGTCCTTCATCCTGAACTCCAGTCTCAATTGCCACGTTTATTGCAACCCTTAGACCAACTCACTCTTGGAGGAATACCAATTTATTCTCTCCCAACATCATTCTTTCTGTGATGTCAGAGAGGTCATCACCCCAAATTGACAGAAACAGTTATGGTGACCTCTGAGAGGGAGAACCAAGATACTAGGCATCAGTTCAATTCTTTGGCAGGCAGACAAGGCTCTGGTTATACTCATGTATTCTTTCACCTCCACAGTTCAAATTGTCAAATTCCTCATTCTTCACTCTCTCCAAGATAAAGTCTGTGTAGGCTTTTTCCCACCAGAGAACTGTTTGGCAGGACTTTCAAATCTCCCAGTGTGTTGGGGATAGTGATCTTTATATGAGTTATCCAGTCACCAGTGACAGCCCAAACTACTCAATACTGAAGGAGAAAGCAACCTATTCCACCTCCAAAAGTACAAGAGTCTGGTTTCACAAAGCTCAGACACTATCTTTGGGTCCTCTTCCCAACTTCTCTCTCTCTCTCTCTCTCTCTCTCTCTCTCTCTCTCTCTCTCTCTCTCTCTCTCTCTCTCTCTCCCTCCCTCCCTCTCTATCTCCCTCCCTTCCCTTCTTCTCCCCTCCCCTCCTTTCTTCTCTTCTCTTCTCTCTCTCTCTCTCTCTCTCTCTCTCTCTCTCTCTCTCTCTCTCTCTCTCTCTCTTTCCCCGTCTCTCCCTCTCTCCCTTCCTGTCTCTGTCTCTCTGTGGTGTGTGTGTGTTGGTGTGTGTGTGTGTGTGTGTGTGTGTGTGTGGTGTGGCCTCAATAAAACTCATCCGAGTGCCAAGACCTTGCCTCTCTTGCCTTTTTATTCTTTAAATTTCAAGAGGAAAAAAAAAAACCCATTCCTGCAACTCAAGACAGCCTTGCCATGATGGAATCATTTTCACCACTATCAACCATACCTGATCCCTATCTGTCTCTTTTTTTTGATATTTGCGACTTATTGGGTGTGGTGTGTGTGTGTGTGTGTGTGTGTGTGTGTGTCCATCCTACTTAATTTAATCAGAGACATCCATGAGGCCCTTAGATTTATGTACTAGTGCATGCCATGACACTTGCAGTTTGGGTCCTGAAACCCTAACTAGCCGTGGAATGGGAATGAAGGACAGGCATACATTCAGTAAAACTTGGGTCAGTCGGCATCTGCTCCACTGCAGTCCAGAACCTCCGAGTGTTTGTTATGCACAGCACAGAGGGAACAGTTAGCTAGTTGCCATAGGTCTCTGTAGGTGGCAGTCTCAGACCATAAACATCCAGGGAGAGGAAGCTGCAATTCCTAGTGTTTGCTCACACTGATCATTTACTGATTCTTGGGCGCGAGTAGAAAGCTTTGTCATCCTTCCGGGCCTCTTGTAATCTGTGGCATGGTTGTGTCCGTATCAACAATGCACATTCACTCACACCTAGGGCCCCTCTGCTCTCTAAAGGTGGGGTCACCAGCAGGTCCACAACTAAACATAGAGATTCTGCCTTTCCTCAAATCCATCTCTAAACAATGGTTTGTGAAGGAACATGATCTCTGAGCCTCTCCTCCTTTCATGACTGTTTGTTGATGGGCCCTTTCTTATGAAGACCCAGTTCTTTCATCCAGAGTTGCTGCTGGTTTGTGGTTGACATTGTTGAGTTGCTTGGAAGATGAAATTTCACAGCCCTTCATCCTTATCCCTGGTTCTTACACACAAGTTTCTTCTTCAATGTTTCTTAAGGCTCGGATATGCAGATATAAATGTCATTTGTCCATTGTTTATTCACTTTGCATCCCGACTGCAGCCCCCTCCTCCCATTGCACACTTCACACAGCCCCTTCCCGCACCTCTCCTTTCCTTCTTCAACCTAGATAAATGTTTATTTTAAATGATGAGCACTCACTGTCTTTACTCTAGGGACCCAGGGATACTGTAAGTCTCTATGAAAGTTGACTAGAAAGAGAGTCTTCTCTGTTTAAGCCTAAGTGCTGAATGTCTGGTGCATGGAACCATTGGCCATACACCTAGGGAAAGATTCCAGGGGCTGCTGAATTGAAGCCTGCATAAGGAACCCTGGTCCTTCTTCTGGTGCCAGAGTATGCTTGGGCTGAGTACCTAAGCTGGGAATGCTGGATTCTTCACCTGGAGTTTGAGGACGGATACTTGGAATTAGTTCTCCCTTGCCCCTGTAGTAGATTTTTCCAGATCTTGTTGTTCATGAGTTGTAAGGTGGAAGATCCACACGTGCAGTTTGACTACAAAACTCTTAGGAATGGCAATATTTGAAAAAGGAACACCTGCCTAATAAACTACTCGAGACATCATAACTGAGATACCATTCTCTGGCTTGCCTACTAGATGGAATTCTAATATTTGTTTATAGGTGATATTCTATTTAATTTGTGTTTGTTCTCTGCCATTTGCATTCTAAAATTCCTTCATTTTTACCTGAAAAGTATCATATAACTTTATCCAACCGCCCGGCATCTAAAAGCATAGCAGATCTAAAGTTGAAATAGAAAGGAGACTTATAAGCCAGATGTCGAGTTAAACTCCCAGTTGTAGATTGGCAATAAAACAACTCCAGATAATTGATTTAACTACTATATGCATCAGTTTCCTCACACACAAACTAGGGTACAATTTAAGTGAATTTATATTTTCAAATTAATAAGAATACACTTGCCACATTGTGTACATTCTTGTTACTACTGTACTCAAAACTATTCCAGCATCTAAACATTACATGTATAGTTTTCTCACTCCATTCTACATCAAAAGATGCCCTGTGCAGAAGAGTATTGCTAATCAAACAGGCAGTGTGGAAATGTCAAAGTGCCCAAGCAAGCATGAGTCACCAACAATTCCTGAAAGACAGGAGTCAGGACAGTCTGAACCCAAGGGGCAACCTCATTTCTAGTAAGTCCAATACACTTTGATATATCTGCCCCTTGAAAATCTAAGCTCCAGGCTTATATCCCACACTATTCCAATATCAGAACGCTCATACCCAGTAGCATAGAACTTGTGTGTAGTACTCCAGAGATAGGAAAGGCAAAGACTTAGAATGAGAAGATACTGGCATGTAGAAGCCTTGTTCTAATACAGAATGAGTCTAGAAAAAAATATTTCAATATAGTATATTACATCATTCTAGTATTGTAACATATGGTATAGATCACATGCATACTTAATGAGCTTTGACTGTGTTTCTTCTAATTTGTATTAGAATGCTTCAAAACAACTTTCTCTTGCTAAATAGAGTTTCTACTAACTTCTTCATACTCTTTTCTGAATGTGATGGTTAAGTTTACCAACAATGTTTGTAATGAGTATACAATACTGTGGTTTCACTTTAAGCTCTCTGTAATAAAACAGGGCATCCAAGCATGTAAAAGTTCAGAGCCCTGTAGTCAAAACTAGAAGACCTCAATGTGACGATGTCCTGCTACCTACTAGTTAGAAGGCCTTCTAATCCATGTGATTTTAGGAGACCTCAGTCCCCACATAATAAAATGAGAATTACCACGTTTGTGGCTGTACAGAATTATTTTACAAACTCAATGCAATAAAATGTAAAAGTGCTTTAAAGGCTGCAAACTGTTACACATCACCATAAATCTGCAGCTATGTGTCACCTACATTCTTTCAAATGACCGTTCCCCAAATTAATATTACCTCATTCTGTCCAGAGAAATTAATATTACCTCATTCTGTCCAGAGAAATTAATATTACCTCATTCTGTCCAGAGAAATGCACACTTTTATGCATGAAGGTATCTTTGAAATTTAGCAGCAACAATGTGCAATTTTGTGGAATCCTTTTATTTTTTTTATAGAAGAATCTACTTTAGTGCTTCATGGTTTTCTTAGTTGATGCGTTGTTACAACAGAATACTACAGAGTGAGCAATCCATAAATAGAGGGTTTTTTCTTACAACCCTGGAAGTTATAAGGTCCCAAGTCAAGAGGCTTCAGGTGGCAAAGACAGTCTTGCTGTGCTAGCCCACAATGGGATGAAGTGGAGTAAAGGTTGCTTGTGCTAGACAGTGGAGGGAGGGAGGTTTGATGTGTGGAAATTAAAGTATATTTTGTCCTATAATGTATCTCTAAGTTAAAATAAATTAAACAGCTATCAATGTCTATTTGTTATATAAAAATATAAAAGAAAGCAAAATAACAACTATGCTTCTTTAACATGGTGCGTGTGTGCACCTGCATGTGTGTCTTTTCATGTGCATGTGTGTGTGTGTGTGTGTGTGTGTGTGTGTGTGTGTGTTCCTTGTTTTCTGAGTTTGATTATTTCGTTATCAATTAACCTCCCATAAATAAAAATGGATGGATTTAAAAAAATTAAAACAAACCACACAATGATCTGTATTTTTTTAATTTAAGCTTTAATTGCATTTGTTTGTTTGTTTGTTTGTTTACTTATTTTTTTAAGTGTGTAGCCATATATGTCACAGTGAATACATTAAGGTCAGGGACAATTCATGTGAGTAATTTCTCTTCTTCTACCATCTGGACTCTGGGAATCAAATTCAGATTGTCAGATTTCATGACAAGTGGATCTATTTAACATTATTTTTAGATATCTGAGACCTACATTTGTTAGCTTTCTAGGAATCTTGTAACAATAGATTACATTGTCTTTTAAGAAATATAAATTGTTATCTCAAAGAATGGAGGGTGTCTGAAGGACCCTGTTCTCTCGGGAACTATTAAGAAAAATCTTCTTCCTTGACTCTTACTGATATTTGAAAGACAAAGATGTCTTAGGCTGGCTTTTAACCTCAGCATGACAATCTCTGCATATCTGTTCATATGGTATTATCAATCTCTCCTTCATTATAATTGTTTTCTCATTATACTGCATATGTATAATGAATTAATTTTAGCATCATTACATTTGTGTAGGCCCTATTGCAAAGTGAGGTCATATTCACAAGTATGGATAATTAGAACTTCAACATATCATTTAGAGATAGATATTTGAACCCCCTTTCCAAGGTACATTCCAACTGCCCTCAACTGCATATACATTCTAAGCAATATACAAGAAAAACTGTAAGAATGTGTGGTTACATTATCAAAAATGTGTACAACTCGTGTATGGTTAAATATTTATAAATGAGATTCCTTTTTAATATTTTCATTGGATATTTTCTTTATTTACATTTCAAATGCTATCCCCTTTTCCAGTTTTCCCCTCCAGAAACTCCCCATCCAATATCCTTTCTCCCTGCTTCTATGAGGGTGCTCTCCCACCCACCCACCCACTCTCACCTCCCCACCCTTACATTCCCCTACACTGGGGCATCAAGCCTTCACAGGACAATGGGTCTCTCCTCCCACTGATGCCTGACAAAGCCATCCTCTGCTACACATACGGCTAAAGTCATGGGTCTATCCATGTGTACTCTTTCGTTGGTGGTTTAGTTCCTGGGAGCTCTGGCTAGTTGATATTGTTGTTCTTCCTATGGGGTTGCAAACCCCTCAGCTCCTTCAGTCCTTTCTCTAACTCTTCCATTGGGGACCCCATGCTCAGTCCATTGGCTGGCTGTGAGTGTCTACCTCTGTATTTTTCAAGCTCTGGTTCTAAGACATAAATGAATGCATATTTATACTGATTAATTGTTGTTTGAAGACCCAAGCACAAAGTTCTTATGTAAATCATATTTGTATTTAGAGTTAACGTATTGGGTCTTTAAGAGTTTTATCCAACCTGTTTTGATTGTATTTACCCCCTTTTCCCCCAATTCTTCCCACATCCATCCCCACTTCCCTACAATCTAACTTTGCATCTTTTTATTATCGTTTTCAGCCAATAAAGATCAATTTCTGCTGCTCAAGTATTTTTGGAGCACAGTCAACTTAAAAGATATACACACTTAGAGAAAACTGTCTATTCCTTTCCCCAAATCTAACAATTACCAAGAGCTCTGCAGATAGGGTGAGACTCCATGCCTTGGAAGAATGGGGAAATTCTTTGAAAAAAACTTTAGTTTTTTTTCAAAACCTATTTTTAATTATGGTTCTTAAACACTTTAACCTCCCTTGTACCCCACCACCCACCAGAGGTAGTGAAAAAAAAGATATGGGGGAAGTAGACCTATTAGAAAAGTTCTTTGGACCAACTCCCATCTCTATTGAATAGAAATTGGCAGTTCAGTTCACAGGTCAGCAGTGGCGACTTGATCTTCTCACAAACACTTCATGGATACACCAGCTGTCCAGTTCAGTAGAGTCAGGAGAGCAAACACAAATCAGCAGTGGTGCCACTGCCTAGCAGAGACAGCCAGGTCTCATCCTCGGAACCAGCAGAGTCAGCAGGAGGAACAGGAGGGTGGTAGAAGTTCTAGTCTGTGCCTCTCTCAGTGAAAGCAAAGCTTTAGCAAAGACAAGAGACCAGCAAGACTTGCACAGCTAGCTCTATAAGCAAGCCTAGCTCAGTCTCTGTCACTATCCATAGAGTCCTATTTATACCCACCTCACATGTCCTCCATGGGTCTTGCCTCAGCATATGCATCTGTCTCAGCTGACATCATTCTGCCAGTCAGCCAGAGGTTATGGAAACAGCAACAAACTGCAGCACACCACCAGAAGGCTTTTGGTCCGTTTCTCTCTATAGAGTCCCAACAAATGCAGCTCAAGTATGACGTGTAAATCAGACCAATACATGTGTGTTGTTAGCAAAGAATCCTTCATCACGTGTCCTTTCATGTGTTTGCTTTAGCAGAACATCCTTTCACCTGTGTCCGCTTCCACTAAATGTTCCTACACAAGTCTGCTTTGGCCTTTCACCTGTGTCTGCTTCAGCAAAATGTTCCTGTATGTTGTCCATCCAAAACAAATGACTTTCCAAAGAACCCTTACGTTTCCACTGCAGGGAACAATATATGTGTACCATTTAGAGTTGAGCATTCTGAAGTCTCTTATTCTCTGCACCTCTGTCAGTTGTAGATTTCTGTATTAGTCACTATCTATTGCAAATAGAAGCTTCTCAGAAGAGGGTTGATAGATACAATGATCTATGGAAGCAATGACACATAATTAGGAATCATTTTAATACTAGGTCCATTAAATAAAATAATAGTATTATAATAGTATTATATTCTCCCCTATGCCATACGGCCTGTGTAGCCACATACTCTTTATTCAAAAGTGGTGCTAAGTATGGGTTTCATCATGTGAAGTGAGACATATAGCCAATCGGAAAGTGAGTGGTTTTCCCTGTGGTGTTCACAACTATTACTCTAGTAGCCATGACTTGCTAGGTCAGTCGTTGTAGCTCACAGTGTTCACAGCTGGGTTAAATAGATGTTCACTCTCCTCTTCCAGAAGCATGTGTTGCAGCTTCCAGCACTACCAAAGACAGTCAGTAGATATGAAGCTTCCATTTGAATGCCAGTTAGATTTCTTCATGTTCTATAACTTAAGTATATAGTATCTTTTTTGATGTGGTTATATAGTACTACAAACTGTCTTCTTGTGACTGCTTTCATTGCATACTATATAGATCTTAGTGTGTTGTGTTTTGTTTTCATTATATTTTAGGACATTTTTTACTTATTTCTTGATATCTTCCTTCTTTCCTTCTTTATCATCTTTTGGTGTGCTGTTTAGCCACCATAATCATGTGTACTTTATGTCATTTATTTTGTTGTTAATATCTAGCTTTTTTTCTTTGTGGTTAAATGGAATGCAGAATGCACTTTCAACGTCTCTACTTTTTGACATTTACTTTAGAAAGAAAAATTAAAACTGGTATGAATCTGATAACACCTCTAGAATATTTCTGGAAAAAAATTCAGAGAATCTACTAAATGAAACAATTTTTCTGAGCAAAATTTAAACAAGTTGCACAAGAACTTTTAAGAGTTACAGGACTCAGTTTCTCAAAGAAAACATTCAAGTCTAAAAAAATAAAGATTAAGAACAAATTTAAACAAAAAAAATGATACTGGAAAGTCTTACCAGCTATTGCTATGCATGAATCTCATTTGAATTCTGATTTGAGTGATTAAAAATTATTTGACAAATACTAAATTTGAATGGTGATTGAACACTTGAAAATATTTTTAAAACAGTTGTTTAATTTTCACCTATAATCATAACACTTGGTCTTTATTTCTTTTAAAAGCTTTCCACACTTTACAAAAACATACTGAAATTATGTGGTAGAATTTTCCTCAAAGTAATGCAGAGCCTAAGGAGAAAGGTCTCATAAGTAAGTTGTACAGGTTGGTGAATCATCACTTCTAGAACTCATAACTGTTTACTTTTAACATAATCAAATTTCCAAATCGATTAACATATATATGCATATTTCAGTAAAGTCTCAGAAGATTAACTTCAAGATTTTATTCACATTATAAAACATGCTTAATATATGAAATTTTAAAAGTATAAGAATACTCGAACGGAAAAAACTAAAATAAATTCTTATGTGCTTCTTTAGGTCATGTTTATATTTGTAAATTCAATGTATGCATTATTAGAATAACAGTGTATATTAATCTTTAAATAAATACATTGTGTGCATACTACTTAATTATTATTAAATTGTTCAGTTCTTTCACAGTAAGATTTTGCTCTCATAGTTATGTATTTCCCACACTTATGAAATAATTCAAGGTTTTTATGAATGCTTAGAAAATTATTATAAATGGAAATTTTTATTGTCCCATTATATCTACCCATTGACCATAGAATGCTAAAACTGTTTAAACCATTTTTTTTTCAAAACTCAGCTCATTCGAGAAGCTTTTGGTTTTATGTCTATCTGTCCCTCTCTGTCTCTGCCTCTCTATCCACGTACACACACACACACACAATTTTGGTTATGAGATTGAACCCAAAGCCTTATGTACACAAGTGTTCTAGTCTTACCTACAGGCAACATGACAGCTGTTTCTCTAGAATTGTTTAGGGAACATGTTGTTGTTGTTGTTGTTGTTGTTGTTGTTGTTGTTGTTGTTGTGGCAATGTTTCTGGTAGCCCAAGTAAGCCTCACAACTGTTATGCAATGAGGGGTGAAGTTGAACTCATAATGTTTCTGTCTCCCTTTTCCAAGTGCTGAGGCTATCTATAGAACTGTATGACTGTAGCCATCTTTCTAGACAAACTATGCAAATATTCTTTCATCTTTCCAATAATTATCTTCTTTCTTTGTTCTAAAAAAATCCTTAACGCATTATTAAGTTATATGAATACAAAAGTTCTATTTTTAAAAATATATTATCATTTTTAGTCAGTATCAGATGACATTATTTGGATGCTTCTGAACACCAGAGGTCATTCAGGATTTTGCAGACCTCACAGGTTTGTGGTCCAGAATAGCATTCATGACTCTGGCATTGGAGTGAGCCCTCTCTGTTCATGAGATGGAACCTACTTTTATCACAATCTTTGGGTCAATTATGAGAATTTGAATTGATCCCAAGAGCTCTGATGTCAGAGTCATTAGTGACTTAACAATAATTATACATGGTGTTAGAAATGTGGAGCCGAGATTGAGGGAATGAAACCAATGCCTTCAGGTATTAGAAGCTGTTTTCATTCCACAACAGAGCAAAAATAGAGACATTTAAATGATGCATATTTGAAAACAGTTTTTTTATCCTGAGGTCAGATCAAAAATAAAAACAGGCTAATTGCTAAGTAAATGGTAAACTGCACAGAAACACAGCTATGATCCACAAATTACCTATTCTGGGCAGGACAGCATCTAACCATTGGGCACAGAAATAGAGACAGATGGCACTGTGTGCTTCATTAAAGACAAAAGAGCAGTCATCATGAAAACCTGTTTTTTCTTTTGTTAGTCAAAAATGCTTTTGCAACTATGAAAAAAATCACCCTTCTTGCTATTTCTGTCTATCAGATATCACATTGAACAATGTGTCATTAAAAAAATATCTTTTGTCTTACAGAGAAGAGAAGCCAAAGGCATCATATATAAAAGCTGCTATTCCTAATCTGGTTTTCTCACATGCTAGGAAAAGTGAATGGAAAAGCAATACAGATAATACACATGTTATAGATTAGGGAAAATAGGCCTGATTTTGTTATATACTAATGATTGAATGATTGAATTCTTACTTCCTAATATTTTTCATTAAAAGATTTGTTTTACTTTTTATGGAGAGAGGGAAGAGAGAGAGAGAGAGAGAGAGAGAGAGAGAGAGAGAGAGAGAGAGAGAGAGAGAGAGAGAGAATGAATACAGGTGCCTAGAGAGGCCATTCAATCCCTTGGAGCTGAAGATGCAGGCAGCTGTAAGCTACCAGCCATAGGTGCTAAAAACTGCATTAGGGTCAACTACAAGAGAAACAAGCATATTTGACCACTGAGCTGTCACTCAGTCTCATTTTTTTCCTTTTATATCACACCTTATTAGATAGATCCATGAAAGACAAAAGCAATTCCAAGCTGATTATGAAAGCATTTTAAATGAGGAATCTGCCAGTCCCAGGAGGTATCTGTTCAGGGTTTGAATGATAAAAATGTAGTTTGTCCTGGAAGGACTCAAACATCAGAAGGCTGACTCAAATATTTAATCTGTAACTCAAATATTTAATCTGTTCAGTATTTACCATAAAAAAATTCTTCATGTCCTATCATGTTCCAGGTGTCTATAACATAATTCAAGCCACCTCAAGACTTACTGTAAAACATTAATTTTATTATGCTCATGTGTTCTGTAAAATGTGTATGTGTGTGCGTGCACACACATGCATGTGTGTTTCTTTGTTATGTTTTGCAGGTCTTTTGGAAGTTGGAGTGATCATTCAGATTTGACTTCTTCTTCTGAGCTTATGGGTTATTTTGTTTTCTTTCACTCTTCCTAAAGGGATATCTCCATAAAATTCAGCTATGTGGACTAGTGAAACTAGGTATTGGTTGTCAGATGGAGTGGTTGGGAAGATCCTGTCTTGGCAAAGTATCAATGGGCTCCAATGTTGGGCTGTACACTATGCACCAAAGCAAACAGATGGAGTCAACTGCTTGCTCACATCTTAGATTCTATGGACCTTTTCAGTGCAGAGTATGAAACATCAGACCTGCTGAGGTCTGTCTGCAGTCTGGGAATTGTGGTTAGAACTGCAGTTGTAACGTAACCTCTGGGGATATATCAGTATAGACTCAATATTCTGCAGTGACACCTGGAACTTCAGAAGTCAGAACCACCCACCCACTCTGACTTCAGAGACCACTGGAACCAAAGAAGCAGTCTTTCAGAGGACACTGAGCATATTGGAGCAGAAGCATAGGTCCTGTACTAACAACTGAGGCCAGTGTGCTGTAGTCCTGGTCATAGGATGCTCTGTATCTCCCTAGAAGTCAAAGGCCTGGGTCCTTGGTCCTGTAGAAGCTGAAAGCCTGAGTGATTAGACCTCTCTGGTCCTAAAGAAACTAGAAACACCTGGAGTGGTGGTATATGACATTAATCTCAACACTCAAGAAGAAGAGGCAGGCAGATCTCTGTGGGTTCAAGGCCATCCTGGTCATACAGCAAGTTCCAAGACAGCTAAGGCTCTTCAGAGAGACTGTCTCAAAAAACTGTTAAGTGTTGGCAGCTCAGTCTCTGGGAGCTCCCTGGAGTCTGGGTTAGTTGAAACTGTTGGTCCTCCTATGGGGTCACGCTCCCTTGTAACTTCTTCAATCCTTCTCCTAGTTCAACCACTCCAACTTCATTCCAATGGTTGGGTATAAGTATCTGCATCTGTCTCAGACAGCTGCTGTTAGGACCTCTCAGAGGACAGCCATGCCAGATTCCCATCTGTAAGTAAGCATATCATAGCATCAATAATAGTGTCAGGCCTTGGTGCTCCCCCCATCCCCCGATAAGATGTATCCCAAGTTGGGCCAATTATTGGACCGACTTTTCTTCAGTCTCTTCTCCATTTTTGTCCCTGCAGTTCTTTTAGACAGAAACAGTTCTGGGTCAGAAATTTGGACTGTTGGTTAGTAACCATGTCCCTCTACTTGAGGCCCTGTCTTTCTACTGGAGGTGGACTCTGAGTTCCCTCTCTCCACTGTTGGGCATTTTGGCTAAGGTCACTCCCAATGAGCCCTGAGACTCTCTCACCCCCCAGGTCTCTGGTACTTTCTAGAGAATTCTCCCACCTCCCACCTCCTAAGGCTGCTTATTTCCATTCATTCTCTTGGCCCTCTGGGCTTCTCTCCTGTTGTCATCCCATTCAATATCTGATCGTGTTCCCCTTTTCCCCTCCCCTGCTTCCACCCAAGTCCCTCCCTCCCTCCCTCAGTATTGAGCATTATCAAACTTATAAAGCCTTTGATTAATATTTGATTAATATTTTAAAAAATTGTATAAAAGCAAAAAGGAGAAGGGGGATGGAATAAGGGTTCTCTAGTGAGGGAAAATGGGGAAAGGGAATGGCATCTGAAATGTAAATAAAATATACAATTAAAAAAATAATGATAACAAAAAGGATTCAAACAAATAAATACATAAGTTAAGGAGACTTAAGACAAGAGCTTGAGAAGATGGCCTCAAAAGTGACTAAATCAGTCAATTGGAGGTGTGCTGGCTAGTTTTTATATCAACTTGACACATGGTAAGGTCATGTGAAAAGACAAAATCTCAATTGACAAAATGCCCCCCAGAAGATTGGCCTTCGGCAATCTTTTAGAGCATATTAGGGCATATTAGGGCATATTGATGATGTATATAGGGAGGCCCAGCCCATTGGAGGTGGTGCCACACTTAGGCAGGTGGCCCTGGAGCGTATATGAAAGCAGGCTGAGCAAGCCATGAGGAACAAGCCTGTAAGCAGCCTCCACCACAACCTCAACCAGTTCCTGCCTCCAGGTTTCCTCCATGTTTTAAGTTCTTGCTTTAACTTTCTTCGTTGATCGACTGTGATATGGATGTTTAAGCTGAAGTGAGCCCTTTCCTCCCCCGAGTTACCTTTGGCCATGCTGTTGCATCACAGCAATATATGTTCCAACTCCAACAGTAGCCAAAGTTATTTCCATTCCTACTCCATAACTGTGATATTGCTACTGATATGAATCATAATGTATACATATGTTATACAGGATATTTGATATGTGAACCTTGTGAAAGGGTCATTCGACCCCCAAAGGGGTCGCAACCCACAGGTTGAGAGCTGCTGACATATTCAATCAAATAAAAAACACAACAGAGACCATCATTAACAGACACGACCATGCAAACAGTTTTTAGGTTTGGATGACAAGGTTGAGGCAATTAAACAAACACACATTTTACAGGGGGAGGAGCAAAAAACATTAATGATAGTTTCAAGATATTTTAGATTTATTCAAAAGGACAAACCTGAAAATCCATGTACAAGAAAAAAACAGAGATCAAAAAATGGAATAGACAATTTAGTGAAATTACAACAGAAAACTCCCCAAATTTTCACAAAGAAGTAGTCAGCCAAACACAAGAAACATAAAGCACTCCAAATAGACATGACTAGAAAAGAAACTCTCCATGAAACAGCATAGTCAGGATGTCAAAATGTAAAGTAGAGAAATAACCCTGAAAGCACCACAATGCACGTACACAGGCAGAAGTATCAGAACTTCTCCAAACTTATTTCAAGAGCAGTAAAAGTCCAAAGAGCACCAGACAATGGTGGTACACGTCTTTAATTGCAGCACTCGAAAGGCAGAAGCAGGTGGATCTCGGTGAATTTAAGGCTAATCTGGTCTACAAAGCAAGTTCCAGGACATCCGGGGCTACACAGAAAAACCCTGTCTCAAAAAGGCCAAAGAGCGTGGAATGAAATATAAAATATTTCAAGGTCTGAGAGTAAACAACTATTAAACCATGCACATATTTAAAAATATAATTCAGGAATTCATATGCAACCACAAAAGACCATTAATAGCAAAAAACACTACTGCAGGCATTATAATACCCAACCTCAAATTATACTACATACTATAGTGATAAGACAGCCTGGTACTGTCATTAAAAAAATAGATAGACTAATGGAATAGAATATAAGATCTATAAATAAGATAAAAAGGTTATACTCACTTAATTTTTGAAAAAGAGGCAAGAACCTACACTTCAAAAAAGATAACCTATTCAACAAAGAGTGCTGACAAAACTGAATGTCTATTTGCAAAAGAATGAAATTAGATTCATATCTTTCTTGTACAAAAATCAATTTGAAATAAATCAGAGACTTTAATTTAAAACCTGAGATGCTGAAACATCCACAAGAAATTATAGGAGATGTGCTCCAAGATGTTGATATAGGCAAGGAAAAGAACAATAAACACGAAGAGCTTATCTCTGAGTATCAAGAGACTGGACTACATACAAAAAAAATGAAAACAAAAACCTATCAGCAGGGTGAACAAACAGCCTACAGGTTGGGAGAAATCTTTAACAGGTACATTTCACACAGGAAGCTAACATCCAGGATTTACAAATAATTGCAGAAATTACGTACCAAGGAAATAAAGTCAACAAATAGGTTAGTGAATTGAACAATTTTCAAAGAAGAAACGCAAATGGCCAAAACTGTTTTAAAAATCATTTTATATCATTATCCACCAGGAAGATGTAAGTTATAATTACTTTGAGACACTGCCTTACCAAAATCAGAATGGCTACCAACAAAAAAGAAAAATCTGACAATAAATGTTGGAGAGGAAGTGGAAAAAGAAAACCCTTCTTCACTGCTGGTGGGGGGGTTGCAAGTTAGTACAGTCATTAGGAAGATCAGTTTGGAGATTCCTCAAAAACTAAAATATTGGGCTGGAGAGATGGCTCAGAGGTTACGAGCACTGACTGCTCTTCCAGAGGTCCTGAGTTCAATTCCCAGCAACCACATGGTGGCTCACAACCATCTGTAATGGGATCTGATGGCCTCTTCTGGTGTGTCTGAAGACAATGAAAGTGTACTCACACGCATAAAATAAATAAGTCTTGTTAAAAATAAACTAAAATATTGTACATATGTAAATAATTGTATATGAAGGTACAGTATAACATGTAGAAGTAAGAACAAAATGATAAATATTAGGTGATAAGGAACAATAGAAAACGTAATGGATGGATAAGAACTGAAAGACAATGTAACATGAATTGGGCTCTGTTGTGGATTTTAGTTTTAAGTCTCCACTGACTTTTTTATGGTAGATAAGTACATGAAAGCATAATTGTTAGAGACCATGTAAAATCTAGTATGACGCGCCATAGTTTCATAATGACTATTCTATCTGAACAGTTCATTGAGATGTTCAGGCTTTTAGTCTGGCTAATTTCGTTGTATAATATTTTTAATTCACAAGTTCTTTTCAATGAAGTTTTAATTAAAATGTGAAATATGTTGTTCTCTGTAGGAAGCCGCGGTTAGCGGTGATACATCCGCCATTCCAAGATGGCGCAGGCATCCTGTCGTCCCACAAGTAAACAACTGACTGCACACGTGCAAGAGGCAAAAAGCGCGCCAAAAGTCACTGCCCATCCCGGGGCGTATTATGGGTAATGAGTGAACAGCCAATCAGAAGTGAATACGTCACTCTAGGGTGTATTTAAGCAGTGCCTCTTCCTGTCTTTCCGTCTTTTCCGCTTCTGCTTATACAAGAGTAAAGCCTCGCTGTAGTATTACCCGATCACTGCCTCCGTGTCCTTTTTCGCGGGCGAAGGGGACTCAGGAGGCGCGCGAAACATCTGGCGTCAAAACACGGGAATTTCAAGGCGCCACGGAGAGACCCCCCCCCAAGTTTTGGGGCGGGTTAAAAGACTACAGGATCGAGGTACATCTTTGGAAGATATGCCTGGGGTGGAAGCTTTCGTTGCATTGCTTTTGCTTTTAGCTTATTTGTGTTGTGAGAAAGAGATCCACGCTAGCATACCAGAACCAGAGCGTGTTAGCCGGCATCAGGCCAAAGAGCCTGGAGATCAGGCCAAAGAGCCTGGAGATCAGGCCAAAGAGCCTGGAGATCAGGCCAAAAAGCCTGGAGAAACAGATAAGGCCAAAGATCCTGGAGAAAGGAAAGAGTACTCAAAAGGAACAGGTGCTACTGCAGAGCCTATTAAGGTTAAGGACCTTCCACCGGTTGGTGGAGAGAGAGTGGAGGACAAAAGGACCCTCCTTTATGACAGAATCTTTGGGGAACCAGAGCAAGCAATGCCAGTAATAGAACAGATGATCTTTGAAAATGCCACAGCTGAATGCCGTGCAGCCATTGTCCCTCGTAGGAACAAGAGGCTACAAGATTGGCTGAGAGCCTGTTGTGGCCCGGGAAGGGGAGATGTTTGTGCTTATTCCACAGGTGAAAACAATTCAATTTGGGTCCCTACGCAGCTGGTTTAGATCGCGAAGAAGGAAGCCAGATTGCAAGATGACGACCCTGATTCTTCTGATACTGACGTTCAATTTGGCGATAAGTATACCACTATGGGACATAGTTAGATCTTGGCCTGTTCCCTTGCCAGTACATTTAAATTCTGCAGTGCTGCCATTGTTTACAGCTATTGAGTGTTATTTGGTTGCCCGTCCTCAGGCGCACCAGCCAACAGCCTGAGTTATATAATGCTACAAGTTTTCCATTAAATTCTACACTTTGTTTTGTGGCAGCAAAACTTTATAGCATAAAGGTAATCTACTTGGTGTTGATTTTAGAAAAAATAGACTGCTTACATTGTTAAAGATTGGTTTTGTTTCTCAAAATTATGGTTATACTCTAATATTACAAAAGAGGCTTAAAAACATAGTTAAACTGCCAATATTCCATTGGCTACAGTTGGTAGTTCAACCGAGAGTTTGAAAATTTTTGATTTGCCTATGTTTATAGAGAAAAGATACAACACGTGTCTTTTAAAGTTTACAGTTTAAATTTAAGGTTTAAAGTTAAAGTTAAGGGCCTTCCGGTCTGGGCCAGGGCACTGAGCAGATCTTGGGTGGCAGCTCTGCCCCCAACCTTCAAGAACCCAGAAGAAGAGGGGATCCCAGGCGCTCTAACTCAGGCAGTATCTTAGAATACAGAGCCTTGGTGTATCTACTCATCAAGTATACAGAGCAGACCTGCCCAAACCTCCGATGTCCTGGAATTCCATCTGGATTCAGTGAAGACACAGCATCAGAGGATTATCAACTTACTCTTCCCCCCACCCCTCTTCTAATATCTCAACGCCCGTAATCAGCCTGAAGAAGTTACAGAAGAGTCAGCACCCCTATTCCCTGGGCTTGGGGACTAATGTGGTTAATAATGGTCTGTCTTTCTAGGGACAAGTAGTGGTTTTGTTGGAACAGGGAGGATTAGTTAGGACTTACTGCATAGCCATAACCTATTGGTAGAAATCTGTATAATTATTATCAAGATGAAGTTATACATTCTTAAATGGTACAAAATTTACTTTGATTTCAAATTTAAGGTTTTCATTGGTACGAGCTCCTTATTAATATAAAAGTAAGATGAATATTGATACTCTCATGGGCAATGTGCTTGTATAACACATTTAGGAATACAAGGCCTAGACCCAGTCCTTCCTTAACTTTTTAACTGATTTGGGATGGTTAACCTATGAGTTAAGGGACTATAGCAAATTTATGGCTTTGAGTTAATTGTTAGGAGGTTAACCATATATTATTTAGAAATAGCCAAGAGGAGTGAACAGACAACAGTCCAGGTGACCTTACATGTATAGTTGGTTTTCAAAACGTCAGAAGTCCATAGAATTGACACAACAAAAATTTATATAAATGTCCATTCTGATTAGAGACCTGTCTGCTCCTGACAGCTTCCTGTTGTGGATTCTAAGAAGAAATTGAGCATCCTTGGAGTTATGCCAGTTGTGTGGTGACAGCCACTAGGCAAGAATTGCCTCTTTCCATCTACAGACTAACTACTGTCCTGAAGAAGACACACATGCAGAATAGTCGACTGATTATATCTGCCCAGACAGAGTAATCAGCCCTTAATAATCCTGCATCACTAAGGTCTGTCAGATGACTCTGGGCCAGAAGGCTGAAGATTTGATGCTCGAACATTCAGTAGTATAGGGGCTTCTCAGGTGTTCAGAGGTCTCTATAAATTGGCTAAGTTTTAGAAGCTATGTTTAGTGCTTCCTATAACTTCAGTTAACTCAGTCATTCTGGATTTCTGACGGGGTTGAGGACCCATAGTCTCATAGCCAATCCTGGCTATTTACTTTGAGAGAAAAGATCTGAGTAGATAGTTTTCAGCTGACATTCATTATAAAGCAAAAAAAAAAAAAAAAAAAAAAAAAAAGCCAGGATCAAAAGTAAGTATTTTAGTTAGAAGACAGAGGTTCTGGTTAGTCAACAAAATGATGGACTGGGTATTAGAACTATCTTATACCTCACTGGTACAATTAGGAATAAGTATGCTCTAACTGTATTTTGAGAGAAAAGTTTTACTTTAACAGGAAGAGTGATATGTAGGAGGAGCTAAGTGGGAAGGAGTACTGAGAGGAAGAGATGGAGTAAGGAGAGAAGATGAAGGAGAGGAGAAACTAGATGATGAGAGAGAGAAAGAGAGAGGGGGCATGGAGGCAGATGTTCACAGGTCTCCACCAGTCAAAGATAGTCTTTATATCTAGGTTGGGTATTGGGTTACATTTCTGATTGAGCATTACCAAACTTATAAATCCTTTGATTAACATTTAAAAAAAATTGTATAAAAGCAAAAAGGAAAGGGGGGCATGGGACAGGGGTTTTCTAGGGAGGGGAAATGGGGAAAGGGGATGGCATCTTAAATGTAAATAAAATAAAATGAAAAAAAAAAGTTAAAGTTAAGGTCAAAATCACATAGTTCAGGACTAGTCAAGCCTCAGAGAACAGGCCGGAGGGAGGTTACATTTACATTTGAATTGAGACAATGCAGACTGAGCTGCAGAAGCTCAGGTGCTAAAAGCTCCTTTTGTTCTGGGTCTTCAGACCAGATCCTAGAAATGTGCTTACCAGAATTCGTCTCTTGTCTTCATTGTTTCTTGTGAGAAGAGGGATAAATCTAAGACTCAAAGACTTTACAACAGTCTGTGGGCTAAAAGTTATGATTATGCTGGAGAAATTAAAATTATGTCTACTTCCCTCCATGAGTATAACTGTACCTGCTGATAAAATATGGTTCAAATTGTTTTAATTCCTTTATATTCAAAGTTGTTAAAAATGAGATGCTTTGGATTCCTCTAATGTATGTAACAATTATTAGAGAATAAGGTTGGCTTTTATCCGATATTCTCACTGGACAAAAAAAAGATTGGTTATTAAATTAATCCAAAATAAAGTTCAAATTTAAGATTTATATAGCCTAACTTGCCTACTCCAGCTGCCATTTCAGTAAATGCTTATATAAAAGATGTTTTATACCTTCCCTTTACATTTCTGGTAAAGGTGAGAGATTTACAATTAGTAAATTTATTCATAATTTTTAAGAGCCCATGAAGCGATATTTGTTAAAAATAATTGCTTGAGAAAACGGTTAATCGTTTTACATTTTATATATATAAATATTGTTGTTGCTTTAATACAAAAAATTAAGAGGTTAAATCTTTTAGTGTATATTATTCATTGTGTGATACTTTATTAGTTGATTTCTCTAAAGAAGTTTTTTCTGCAAGCCATTGCTCCAATATAACAAGCTTTAAAAATTTTTTTGGACTACTTGTTGCTCCAAAAAGGATTCAAAGGCAGTGTCTTTTCAATATTTGAGACAAGTTGGGGCTAGAGAGATGGCTCAGCCGTTAAAGGCTAGACCTAATATTTTCAAAGGGGTGCAAGTCCTAAATTAAATCATATGTGTATTTTCTTGAGTTTACCCTGCTTCAACACAATTAAATTATGTGTTGTAGCCACTGTTTAGAATGTCAAAAAAGGGTGTATCTGCCTTTTATAGCCACTTGGATAACATTAAAATTAATAAGGTGTTTAAGAATACATCTGCACAACCGGTGTCAGTGTGTGTAGACCCCCCATTTTTCTTTATGTTATCCAACTTTCAGAATAATTCTGATATCTTGGATTGTAAGAATGTTACATGCTTTTTAGCACAATGCTGGAATGGATCACTAGACCTAGCCTGGGTTGTGCATGTGCCTACCTTTGTGCCCATCCCAGTAGAAGCTGCTCCTGAAACTTTCCCTACTACATCATTATTGAGACATAAAAGAGACTTTGGCATTACTGCAGCCATTGTCGCTGCTATTGCCATCTCTGCAGCTGTGACAGCCGGCACAGGCATGGTTAATAAGGTTACAGCAGCTGCTGTTGTTAATCATATTTCAGAAAAGACCTCTAAGGCTTTGGCTATTCCACAGAAAGTGGATGCAAAATTGGCATCAGACATCCTGTTGGTCAATCAGAGTTGATTGGCTCCAAGCCCATGTGGAGCAGCTCACAGATGTGGTTCAAATGAGCTGCATGTCAGCAACCCCACATCTAGGTATTATACCTCTGAGATTTGTGAATGATACATTTATTCAAAGCCATAATCTTTCTGCTTATTTAAAAGGGAATTGGACTGGGGAGTTGGACCAGGTGCAGCAGCAATTGCAGATCCGGATCTTGAGCCTTGATGGAGTGCGGATGGACCCTGTTACCCCTGGCGATTTTACTTCTTGGCTTACCTCTGCCTTTTCCTTCTTTCTTAAAGGGTGGGGATAGGCCTGTTTGGTGCAGCCCTATGTTGTGGATTAGTGTTCATGATGGTTGGTCTGTAAGCTCAGAGCCCAACAAAAACGTGACAAGGCCGCTATCGCCCAAGCACTCGCAGCCTTGGAACAAGGATCTCCCCCTGAAATTTGGCTAGCTAGGCTGAGAAAGTAGCCGATGACTGAGACTCTCAGTCGATGCACCCCAAGGGTTCAGCCCATTGCACTGGGTCGATGAGAGGTCTAAGTCCAGCCAGCCCTTGCCTAAATAGCTGTGGTACCTGAATAGTAGGTTGACAGCCCTTGTACTCCTGGGAACTATACT
This sequence comes from Arvicanthis niloticus, assembly GCF_011762505.2. Lineage (NCBI taxonomy): Eukaryota > Metazoa > Chordata > Mammalia > Rodentia > Muridae > Arvicanthis > Arvicanthis niloticus. Next base: position 11,411,268 of record NC_047678.1, on the reverse strand, counting down.
CCATTGCACAGGGACGGGTGTCAATTCCTCTTTACATCCGCTTAGCCCTTGCACCCAGAGGACTTGTTTCCATTGCACCTGGTAGGGTAAGGGAGAATCTTCGGGCTGTAAGCTCTTGATCGCTTATTCCCCCAAGATGGAGTTTGCTTGATCGGGCTTGAGTTCGAATCTTGATTGGTGCTGCGCTTGATAGGCAAAAGGCTGTTCCATATTAATAATTTAAACAGGGGGAGATGTAGGAAGCCGCGGTTAGTGGTGATACATCCACCATTCCAAGATGGCGTGGGCATCCTGTCCTCCCACAAGTAAACAACTGACTGCGCAGGTGCAAGAGGCAAAAAGCGCGCCAAAAGTCACTGCCCATCCCGGGGCGTATTATGGGTAATGAGTGAACAGCCAATCAGAAGTGAATACGTCACTCTAGGGTGTATTTAAGCAGCGCCTCTTCCTGTCTTTCCGTCTTTTCCGCTTCTGCTTATACAAGAGTAAAGCCTCACTGTAGTATTACCCAATCACTGCCTCAGTGTCCTTTTTCGCGGGCGAAGGGGACTCGGGAGGTGTGCGGAACAGTTCTCTAGAAAAGTGTGAGACTCACCAGGAAACAGAGAGACACAGATAAGCTACTTTACTGCCTACATGGTCTTTAATAATCCCCATTCTGATTGCACTGTGGTTGCTTACCAGGGACTTTTACCTTCCCCTGGACTCAGTAATCTCAGGCCCCTCCTCACCATAGACCCTTTAGACCATTCACTTGACATGTAGACACAGATAACTTACTTGTACTCCCCAGCACAGATCTACGGATCTCCTCCCAACATCTCATTTTCCCATTTGCCCTGCAGTTGTTTTCTAGTAGTCCTGAACTCTAATCTCTCTCTCTCTCTCTCTCTCTCTCTCTCTCTCTCTCTCTCTCTCTCCCTCTCTTTCTGTCTGAAATTCATGATATTCTAGATCCCTCCAATCTGGGGATGTACTATACCCAAGAAGCAAGGAAAGAGACATAACCTCCTTATTACCAAGCACATTCCCAACCCAATCACCTTGGGACTAGAACCTCCTCCCACCCTTCCACTCTCCCTTTAGGACTCACTCAACAAGGGACTCTATAACTAACACATGTGCCATGTAAACTCAAGCTATTCCTTCACCTCAGCCCTTATCAGAGCCCTGCCAGCTGCCAGGATGGAACATAGCCATGAAACTCAAAGCCAGTCTACAATGCAAGTGGGAAACTATTCCAAGCTCCTTGACAAACCTCCCGAAAGCACCAGTCTATAACAGGCAATCAAAAGAACTCAGAATTTTGACAAAAAAAGAAAAGAACAAAGAGAAAGAAAGAAAGAGGGAGGAAGAGGGAGAGAGAGAGGGAGAGAGATGCAACCAATAAACCATCTTCTGATGCACATATCTCAACACAAGAAAAAATACCAAAAAAAGAGAAAAAAACTAAAATATCACATCTCCTCCAAAAAATGCAAATCTCACAGTAACAGCCTCTGTTAATAATGACTAAGAAGCCTCAGACAAAAAATTCAGAATAATTATAACCATGGTCAACCAAATTTAAAAAAAACCAAATACCTGAATAAAATAAAGAAGTCAATACAAAATATAAAAATAGAATTTTAATTGTTTAAGGAACCAAACTGAAACAACCCAACTTCACTTAAAAGAACTCAGAAATGGAAAAACCCAATAAACTGATTTTTAAAACCCCAATGAAGAGTCTCGCTAAGAAATGCCAGCTCTCTTATGTCTGTGGCCTCCACTGTCCTGCTTTCTACAAAGAGGGCATCCTCTACCCAAAGGCTGAGGCCACAGGAGTTTGCACTCTTGAAAAGAAGTGAGATTTTAATTATCTTGACCCCTCACATCTTGATGGCAGAGGGCATTCTTTGCCCTCTGTGAGGACCACAGATGCCATGCCAGACTTTGCTGCCTGCCTTGTCCTTAGACCTCCCCTGGAACTCTGCTCTGATTTCTGCATGCTTGCACAAAGGATGGTGTAAACCCACTAACTCTCAAACAGTAAAAGAAATATGGCAGAAAGAGTATGCAGATCACAATGTAGAGCATTAAATAGGAAAAGAACATAAACTTTTTATGATAGAAGCAGATTAAAGGAATTTATGGTCACTAATCTGTCTCTACAGGAGATGCTAGAATGAGCAATCTCAAGAGAAGAATAAACACACTTGAGAAATCACAAGTATAAATAAACAGTCTCAGGAGAGATAATCAAAAATACCTAAGAAAAAATAATTTGAAAATAACACAAACATGTCTTTCAATGATGACTCTAAGTACTAGTAGTCCCAATGTCCCAAATTTAAAAAAACACAAACTATTAGATTGGATTAGAAATCAGGATCCATCTTTCTGTTTTATTCAAGGAATACATCTCACCATTAAAGACAGACATCACCTCGGGATAAAAGAACAGAAAAAAAAAACTGTTCTAAGCAAATAGAAGCAAGCCGCAAGTAGGTGCTACTATTTTAATATCTGAAAAAAAAAAAACAGACTTCAAAATTAAAGCAGCCAGAAAGAGACAAAGATGCAATTAATGCTCCTTAAAGGAAAACTCCAATCAAGCAATATAACAATCCTAAACATAGGGTTATCCAATTTCCTAAGAGGAACATTGTTAAATCTAAAACCACAGATTGACCCAAAACACAATGATAGTGGATGATTTCAATGTCCTGCTCTCACTGATAGATGATATAGGTCATGTGGGGAAAAAAACATAACAGAGAAACTGTGATGTTAAGTGACATAATAAACCAAATAGGCCTAAGATATCTAAAGAACATTGCAACAAAAGACTAATGAATACACATATTTCCAGCAGTCTTATAGAACCATCTCCAAAATTGACCACATATTAGAACATAAAGAACATCTCAACAAATATGAGAAATATAATAGTGTTTTAAAAGATAATGAAGAAATTATAACAATGGAATTAAATGGGTTGTCGGATAGGAGGACAAAGGAGAGAAAGAGGAGAATTTTGGGAGGGATTCCTAAGACTAAAGACATTTTGAAAAACCTATATGAAAACCTACTGTGTGTGTGTGTGTGTGTGTGTTTGTATTTCAAATCTATATATGTGTGTGTATTAAATTGAGTTACTATATAAACACACCATATGCTACCAAATAAATCCCCTAATATAAGAAATGGGTTACATCTTGCTGAATTGTTGAATAAAGTGTTCCCATAGAGCCCCCTAAAACATTACAGCCTGTTGCCAGTGTGATTGGTTACTCAGCATAACTTGATTATAAGACAATATTGCCAAAAAACACCACATGCTTACAGAACATGGTATCTATCTGGTATTCAACTGGAAGTTTTACTCCTAGTATCTAGCAGCTAAAATTCTGGAAGGCACTATCTACCCTACTGAGAGATAAAAGTAGTGGTGGATGTGAACCCTGTGAGCTTCAATAATGACCTGCCTCCTACTGATTGCCACTAGTGCAATAATGGCATGAATGTTGTGGGAGTAACCAACCATTGTTATTGGCTATAAAGCTCTGTTAATGAGGCCAAGAAGAGAACACTGGATAGATCAGAGACCCTCGAAGAAAGCCTACTATTATTACTCTGTTAAATGAACATAGCAATAAAATGACTCTTAATGACATATTGCTGTACATATAAATCAGTATGTCATTCATCCCTCATCAAAGAACCTTCCTCTGCAGTAGGTGTTAACTAACAGAGACCAGAACTGGACAAATTACAGAGAATAAAAGTCTGTGGAGTGCCTAGCCCCAAGAAAAATGTCTATATATCACACCCTTCCCCTCAGAGCCAGAGATGGTGGATACTTAAAGGAAATGTGTTTTACAGACCCAACAAGGTAGACATAGCTACAAACTCACTGGAACTGTGACAGCATGCATAATACCTACACAAGCTCAGACAAAACCCTAGCATGAAGGAGAAGTGGCATCAAGTAACACTCCTAGCCAACAAGCTATCAGCAAGTGATGATTCCTAGGAGAGGAAAAATCAGTTTTCTTTAAGAAGTGACGGTGGGCACATAACCATACTCCAGAGCAAAGTAGGATGGCAAACACATATCAAACTACATGATTTGTCTTCTCTTTTTAAGAGACAGAAAGAATGTGAAGTTGGTGAGAAGTGGGAACAGATTTGGAAGGAATTGGGAAAGGGGAAAGAATATAATCAAAATACATTGTGTGAAATTCTCAATAAATATCTTTAATGAAAAAAATCATAACAGACATGGTGACACATACCTTTACTCTAGCACTCAGGATGCATAGGCTGGAGGATCTCTGAGGTCAAGGCCAGCCTGCTCTACATAGTGAGCTCCAGGACAACCTGGACTATGGAGAGAGACCCTGTCTCAAAAAGATAAAAAAAAATAAATAAAAGACCTCATTAAGGTTCAGTCAGACATTAGTTATCCTTTTACTGTGAATTTCTCTATTTGTAACCATTTTGTCATAAACTAATTCATTATTAGCAGATTATTTCAACTATATGTTTATTCCAGAAAAAAAATGTCATGAAAAGCTCTCCTCTTTCTCTTTTTTTATTTTAAACTTGCATCTTTACTAAATTGTTTTTCACTAGTAGATAAAAACTTCATTTTTACACAAAAAAATTCAATGTTAATAAATTTCAATCCAAGTAGATATCACAACCATAAAATAATTTTATATTGTGAGTAGTAGTGAATTCATTTTTTTGCATTACTAAGAAATGCATTTATTTTGTGTCAACCCACTGATATTGGGTATTCTTGGTTTTTTTTTTTTTTATTATTATTATAGTCTTTCTTTTTACTTAATCTTTTTTTTTACACTCCAGATTTTATTCCCCTCCCAGTCCACCCTCCAATTGTTCCCTATCCCATACCTTCTCCCCACCCCCTATCTCTACAAGGATATCCCCATACCCCCAACCCCCACCCCACTCAACTTCCTGGGGCCTCCAGTCTCTTGAGAGTTAGTTGCATCTTCTCTGACTCCAGACCTGGCAGTCCTCTGCTGTACATGTGTTGGGGCCTCATATCAGCTGGTGTATGTTGCCTGGTTGGTGGTCCAGTGTCTGAGAGATCTTGGAGGTCAAGATTAACTAAGACTGCTGGTCTTCCTACAGGGTTGCCCAAAACATTTCTATGTGGTATTTCTCCTCTCCTCATGGCCTAGTCAGTTTCTCCTACATATTCATGGTTTCATAAGTCATAGCTCACCAAATTCCTTGGATTATTCACTTGGTTTTCTGACTCCATTAACAGTTTGATTTGTTGTTGTTATTGTTGTTGTTTTTCTTCTGCTGCCTTCCAAACTCTGATACACGGTCATGATTGGGGAAAAAATAATGAACATAATATCACAATTCTGGAAGTATTGGAGTTATATCTGGTAAACATTCAGTATTCAAACCAAAACTACACCTTCTTTCAAAGAGTAAAAGCAATTTACCTATGTAATTTAAATGCAAAATTTCTTACAGAAGTGGTGATTACTGTAACTGTTATCTTTCTATTTTGGATTTCTAGATTTGCTCCCTTGTTTAGTATTTAAAATTTTTGGTGGAAAACTTTATGCTAATACCTGAACAGCTAACCCAACAACAATGCAGAAATCCTATTATAAGAAAAACTATAGGCTTTAAAGTATTGTTGATTGAAAAACACAGAAAACATAATTAAAAAGCCTCTTAAATTACCATCCCCTCCATTGCTGCCAAATTTCCTTTTGTCTCATTTTATCCAGCTGGTCTGAATTATGACAGAGTGGTTTGTGATTATGTGAGCAACATTATGTGCCAGCTGAAGTGGACACTAAAGGAAGACTCCAGCATCCTGAATTCATAATTCCTGCTACATTTGGCACTGCACCAACTTCAAAAACATGCATCTACTTCCCCATCATTTTTCCACTGTAAATTCAATGGACAGTGAATGCTGCTATGGCAACAAAAGCTGGAAGGGAGAGTGTTGAGGGTATCAGCTATAAAGACTTTTCAGAACATCATGGTAACTAGGGAGCTGGTGGAAGACTATCAAGCAGCCACACACAGTTACTCACATCCTGCCCAGAAGGAAATGTTTCTACTTAATCTATTTACCTATGTTGTAAGAATTCTTGTTACAGAATTCTAAAATCTTGTATTTTACAGTGCTTTTTCATTTTTAATTAGTCTATGGCTCAGTAGAATCATTATCCAGGCACATTTCCTCCACTTAGAAGAAGCTTCCCAAAATACACTTTTAGAAACTGAACACAGCTGTCAAAATAATGTTATCATTTTTGAGAATCTCCTTCAAAGATAGTTATTCCAAAGAAGCTTAAAATTATATCCTATATTAACACACTAAGTCATTCATATCAGTTTAGTAAATCAAATATTCCATACTGCTAGTTTAATAAGATGGGGAGTCATGCATGAAATGACTGCCAGGTTAATGACATAGGGAGGCAAGCATGGTATGTATTTGCACATAATAACACAGAATGTTCTCCTAAATCCGCTAAATTGCTCATCAATTCTTAAACAGGCATTTAACTAAATCTCATTCAGAGTCAGAAAAAAATTGTTTTTGTTGTTGCTTCTAATAGAAAAAAAAACACCTACATATTTGAAGTTATTAGGTGCAAAACAAATAATACCTGAGGGGTTGTTTGGGATTGGAAATTCTAAGGCTTGAGAAATGAGATCTACAGAAAGAAACAAACACATCATGGGCCAGAAAGGCCCATAATAGTATCCAGCCTATTTTCCAAGACTGTTACATTACAGTAACCACAGATCAGAAGTTTCACCTCTAGAATCCTAAACGAAGATACACATAGAGACATATGCATGATTTTAAAACTAGAGTTAATCTAGAATTGTTTTTGCTGGGTTCAATTCTGAATAAAAAAGAGCAGCCTCTCTCATTCAGGAGCCTGAACATGAATGTTTAAGGTGTTAAGGGGCATATTTTGCCCACTTTATTTTTTTCTACTGATTATACAATAATTTGTAGAAACCAAATATACTGCTTGCCAGAAGAACAGTTAAAAAAAAAAAACAGTTATAAACTGTTTTTAGAAACAGTTATTCCAAATATCTATATCCTATATAAAATTATATCCTATATTCCAAATAATATAGGATATAATTTTAAGCTTCTTTGGAATAACTATCTTTTATTATCTTTTAGAAAGCAGAAAGGGGCCACGTCAATACAAATGGAATTCTCCCCAGCAGACCATTCATCCTCATAAAGGCTCCGTATAAAATAGAAGCCACGTACAAATCCAAATCTAAGCCCACCCAATAACAAAAAAAAAAAGAAAACACAGAGATTTAAGTACTTGGTGATCTGCTCTTGCTATGTTTAGTAATAAAGATGATCTGTTGTTAAAGTCATGCTTTACTCAGGTATCAAGTGCATTCTATATTTAACAGTATTATACAACAAAGGTACCACTGTCTCTATTTTCTAGATAGGAAGTAAGGCTTACGTCAAAGTCAACGGCTTAACTGATAGACTGTGGGCGGATTTTTAGCCTTTTGACTCTCAAATTAAATCCTAGTCCTTTCGAGATGCCCTTCCCCCTAGCAACCTTCAGCAGGTAGGAGAGATGACCCTGCCCCTCACTGGCTGCAGCATTTGGGAGAGGGGACCCTGCACCTCATCTGGGCAGGACTGTATAACTGACCCTGGTACAACTGAGATAGCCTTGAGGGAATGAGCATGGGAGAACTAGCCCTCCACTAGTCTGCCCCACAGTGGCATGGATGAGGGAGAGATGTCCCCCTTCACCTTACCTCTCCCCACATAAGGCAAGCAGGAGAGCTGACCCAAACCCTCCCTGGATGCAGCACTTCAGAGAATGGACCATGTACCTCAACTGGGCAGCACAATAGACCTGGCCCTGCTGGAATGGGCATGGGTGAGCCAGAAAGGAGGACATGAGATTGGGAAAGCTAGCTCTGCCCCTTGCCATTGCCCCTGTGGCATTGAATGAGCTATCTGGGCAGTGCTGGAGAGTTTGCCCTGGTAGCGTGGGAGTGGGAGAGCTGGCAGGCTGACCAGCTCAGTTACCACATAAACTCAAATCCAGGGCTTTGAGTTGGCCCACGACAACATCTACCCCATCTATGAACTGCTTGAGCTCATGACGGGGAGGGTCCTATAGATCCAAAGCTACAGTATACAGTATCTCCATGGCACAGGGCAACAACCGTCTGTCAAAGAGGAGTCCAGTGAGAATACAATATTGATAGTGTATCGGAAACCAGAGACCTGGAACCAGACCAATATCTCATTGCAATGAACATTTTCTAAGTGGAGAAGTGTAGACAAAAGGACATACTGTGGGGCACACTGTCACACACTACAGCTTCCACAGTGAGACTTTTCTCCTTTGGAGGGGAAGTTGCAAGGGCAGACAGCAGATACAACGAGATGAGAGATGAGTAGGTATTGGGATACATGATGTGAAATTCACAAGGAATCAATAAAAAGTTAAATAAAAGATTTAAAGTTAAATTTTAAAAAATCCTATTCCCTTTCTAATAACTACACTCTAAGGAATCTTAGCAGACTAGAATTGTGTCTTCTACTCTTTGTCCCTGCATGTCCTTTTGACAAGAGGAATTCTGGATTAATATTTTTGAGAAGGGTGGGTGGCACCATCCCTCAACTGGGGGCTATGTCTATCCACTGGATATGGTTTCTACAGGTTCCATCTCCCCTTTATTGGGTATTTCAGCTAATGTCCTCTCGATTGGGTCCTGGGAACCTCTTGGATCCCTGGCATCTAAGACTTTCTAGTGGCCACCCCCAGGTTCCCCTCCCCCACTGCTACACACCTACTTTCAAATTCCTGACCCTCTGTACTTCTCTCCCATCTCTTTCTATATCTGAACTGCCTCCCTTTTTCCCTCCCCCTCCTCTCTCTCTCCCAGATCCCTCTCTCCCTCTATTTCCCAGAGATTATTTTGCAGACATGAAGCTCAGACTACTGCTGATGCCAAGAAGGGCTTATTGATAGGAGCCTGGTATGTCTGTTGCCTGGGAGACTCTGCCAGAGCCTGACCAATACAGACGCAGATGTACACAGCCCAACATAGGACTGAGTGCAGGGACCCCAATGGAGAAGTTAGGACAAGGAAGGTAGAAGCTGAAGGGGTTTGCAACCCCATAGGAAGGACAATATCAACCAATCAGACCCTCCAAAGCTCCCAGGGCTAAACCACCAACCAGAGAGTACATATGGGGGGAACCCATGGCTTTAACTGTATATGTAGCAGAGGATTGCCTTATCTGGCATCACTTGGAGGGGAGCCCCTTGGTCCTGTGGAGGCTCAATGACTGATGGTAGGGGAATGCTAGGAAGCTGAGGCAGGAGTGGGTGAGAGAGTGGGGGAGCACCCTCATAGAGAGAAGGGGAGGGAGGAGGGAATAGGGGGCTTGTGGAAGAAAAACTGGGAAAGTGGATAACATTTGAAATGTAAATAAATAAAATAACCAATAAAATGGGGAAAAAAAGAAATATGTCTTCTAAGAATAATGTTACAAATTATCTATGACCTTTTATTATTGTTGTTTGGAGAAAGGGTATCACACTATGAAGTGCAGGCCCTATTACTTACTATGTAGACCAGGCTGGCCTCAAAACCATGGAGGGCCATCCGCCTCTGGCAGTGCTGAGATTAAACGTGTGTGCTGCCATACCAGGCTAAAATTCTGTAGGTTTCTTATTCTACCATTACTCATTATCTGTCGAAAAGAAGGGAAAAAAACCCTAGAACAACTCACATCTTATGGTAGTTTTTAGGTGAAGAACATATACTAATTTGTCAATAAAGTATAAGCAAGCATTTTCTAATGGCTCCTTTATACCTGTTCTTCAGGGTCTGACTCTCCTTGTACCACCTCAGATTCTGCTACTTGTGTCTCAAGGGAGGATGTGTGGTTCTATTACTCAGTTTCTCTTCTTCAGAAGCATTGACTGACCCCATCTGCCCCCATATCCATCGGTTTCACTGTTTGTTTAAAGCTTTTCTCTAATTCAAGCAATCCCGTTGTTGAATATTTTTGGACTACCATGGTCTGTCTTGCCCACCGCTAAGACTCCCATCTGCATGCTGACTCATGGTTTTTCCTTTCTGTGTCTAAAAGTTTAGACTTTTCTTTGTTTGCCTTTGGATGCCCCTTCTTCATCACTATGTGATACCTTTCATGGGTTTCAGGTTTAGGGGTTGGACCCTGGTCATAAAAAGTGGCATTCTAGCAAACACCTCTATTTCTCCTTCCCCTTTATCTAAATCTACCTACTAAGCTAAGTTGGAGACTTACCTACTGAAAATGCCAGCCTCATATCTTTTCATTGCTGCAACTTCTCCTTTACACTTGCAGTCTCCCTCCAGGATGCTGCCTTAACCTAAGGTAGATTTCTTGCTGCTTATGTCGATGGCTAGGTTACCTCTACAGCTGCCTGCTGATACCTCTGCCCCTGGTGTGAGTTTACAATTCCTGTTCCAGACCTTTGGTTACTCTCAAATCATCACCACATACTGCATGCCACACCATACCTAGAAGGCTACCATTCTAAGATTTCCTCCACAGACAACCCCCTGCCCACATGGCCTCATCCTAGTTACATATCTCGATGTCCATTTACCTGCCACTGCCTCCAGAGAAGCACTGTAGGAACAGATCATCGTGCCCAGATCTCTGCAAACACCCTGTCCTCATGAAACTTTGCTTCAGTTGTTCGTCCTCACTCACACAAGGGCCAGTTCTATTGACCCTCCTAAACTCATCCTCAGTTGTGTCGTGTCCTGCCAACTATGCCACATGTTGCTAAAGTTCCTTCCCTGAAGGAGACATAGCAATGTCTACCCCTCCTCATAAGGTCCTAATGACAAACCACTTGACAATTCTACCAATAATGAGTCTATTAGGCTTACTTACAGAACACAGATGAGGGGTTATTTACTGGAGCATGGGTAATTGCCCAAACAGGCCTCTCTGGAAAGTCTTTACCAAGCAGGACTAATGAGTGTCTCCTAGCCACATCGATGGAGTCTGCATTTCCTAGTCTTCCCTGGGCTGTGTACTCTGGTTCCTCCCTGAGGAAGCATACAGCTGGGGCCAAGTTCTACACAACAGGTAATAGAAGGTGGTTGAATGCTAAGGGGAGGGTTTCCTCGCACTTCAGGCTCCTCTGAGAAGATGGAAGCAGTCAACAAGCCAGCTAGGATGGTCCTTGCAATCCAGCACAGCTGAATGCCCCCTCCCACAAGATGGTGGTTGTTTGACTTTGAGGACCGTCTTAAACAACACTATCAAAAAAAAAAAAAAAAAGTTTTAAGTTGAAAACCCAGGCACAGTAGCTCATGCCTATATTCCTAGCGATGGAGAGGTTGAAACAGATGGAGCCCCAGGGCTTGCTGAACAGCTAATGATTAATAAATAGCATAATAAATTACTGGAGAAACAAAACACCCAAACAAAAACCTACATAGATGTAGGACTGTGAAAGGCAGCCTGGTTCCTGGTTGAGCACAGGCTAGAAACTCCGGTGACCCTGAGGGACGGAAGGTGTTTTTGCCACCCTCCCAGACACCAGGCTCCTGACATGAGGCCGAAGCCTTCCATAGATTTGTGGCTACCAGTCACATAAGGGCAACACCCCAATCCCCTCCACAGGTAGAGGATGTGACCTATGGTTACCAAGCCTCAAGACAGACCTCCATTTTAATGAGGTACCTAAAAGTCTGAAGGGCGTAGCCAATTAAACTTTCCTTCCCACACACTCCTCCCTGCAAAAGGTATTTAACCTCAGGCTTGCCCTGAGAAACTGGGGTAAAGTTTTACTCGTCTACTCTCCGCCATGACAATAAATGTCTCAAAACCATGAACTGTCTCTTTTCATCTGGATCCACCATGGGGAACAATGGAGAAAGTCTTTACCTAAAGAGCCAGCTGTCTAATCTCCTGCAGAAGGCCTCTCAGCACTCCCAGCCACAGCCTCCACCAAGCCAAGCCAGCCACCAACGAACAAGCCAAGAACTCACCCTCCCACCCCCAGACTCAGCTGAAGCTGCCCCCACCCCACTTCCCCCTTTGGCCCAGAGCTAGATCCAGCCCACAGGGCCCCCAGTTCTCAGCTCTTCTTGCTCCTAGCAGCTCCTGGTTGTCCAAGAGCCTGCGAACAAGATGGCCCTGGTATCCCTGCAGGCCCAGGGACCCCTGAGCCAGCTCTGGCTGTCCCTGGGACCTCAAACTGCACTCTCACCCACCCCCACCCCTGGAGCAGTATCCTGCAGCTTCCCATAGCAGGACACCCCAGGTACCAGCATGGGGTAAGCACAGTCAAAACTCCCACCTCCCTGAGCAGCCAGAGCCTTGTGGCAGAGCCAACTCAGAACCCCATTTAACCCTACACATAAATAATGATCTCCACCAAAATTTTATAGTGAAGACCCCCATACTCGGGAGACCCTTCCTCAAGCCTCCGGAATCGCGACCACCCAAAGATCACAAGAAACCATACCTGGATGCAATCAGCAGAGGTTTATTAGGGAAAGAGCTGGCAGCCAGCGGTCTGACCAGGTACTCGCGCTGGAGTCAAGGTCCGACCCCCTCGGCCAGTCCTTGGAGGGTTTTAAAGGGAAAAACCACAAACCAGGGGAGTGGGATGGGGTTGTTAAAGATACAAAACATGAAAACAGTGGAACAATTCAGAGGTATTCACTCTAAATGATTAGTGTCATGTGGAAATCGCCCTGCATTCTTCTCAAAAATGTGGTTTTTACCATGCCATTGTGCCCTATCCGGCCATTTCAGATTGCTATCTTTACTTTTTCCGGCTATAGGGCTAGGGCCCCACCTAGGTGGTAGCATCTTTATCTGTAATCAGGAATGTCTTCCTGCCTTGGGCTAGGCTTGAGGAATGTAATCCAGCAAGTGTCCTTCACCTGGAATGTGAAGGCCTGAAATCTTATTTTCAGTTCTGTAAGGCAAAAAATCTACACATATTTCATAAAATGGCCTTTATAATTTTTCACTCTACAATAGTACCCACTACCGTTCACTTCATCCAGAGAGCAATCACCCAGAATCTTTTTTTTCTTTTTCTTTATTTATTTTATATTTTATTTACATTTCAAATGCCATCCTCTTTCCCCATTTCCCCTCCCTAGAAAGCCCTATCCCATTCCCCCTCCTCCTTTTTGTTTTTATACATTTTTTAAAATGTTAATCAAAGGCTTTATAAGTTTGGTAATGCTCAATCAGAAGTGTAACCCAATACCCAACCTAGATATATAAACTATCTTTGACTGAATCACCCAGAATCTTACTCACCAATGTCCACTAACATTTTTATGTCTAGTAGGATTGCAAATGTTTTGTTATGTTTACTTTTACATACATTTAGTATAGTTATTTAAAATAAAGACTAATTTTTTATTTTTATAAAGATACTATGTAGGAATTCATTTTCTTACCTAATATTTTATTATGTTGCTAAGACTCATACAACTGGAATTCCTTCATTTTGACCATATGTCAGTCTAATTGATGTGACTATCTGAACACTCGACACTTACACTGTGTTTTTCATTTTTTTCCCAGTGGGTAGCACTACTATGGATAATTTAAATGCCTCTGGTTAAACATCTACACAAGTCCTAGATTTCTCTTGGTTATTTACATAAGGCACAGAATCAAAGAGTCGTGATTTTAATGATGTCCAACTTTATAATCAAACAGTAATATCAAACTGTTTTTCAACTAGTTACATCAATTTGACATTTCTTGTTTTATATAATTCAATACAAAGTTATGATGTTTAATAAATAGGTTTTATCAACTTATGTTAGACTTATTTACTGATTGCTGCTTGTTGTTAGTTTTCTGTTTTCCGAATCTGTGTCTTTGTTCTTTGGTATACTTGGCCAAACTAAAACTCTTAATTAAAACTTTTAATTTTATGTTATAAAGATATCAATTTTTCACTTCAGTACTTTGGGCTTCATGTTTTTAAGTAAGGTATTTCTCAATCCCAAGCTATTCTTCTATAATACATTGCATTCATTTGCTCATTTATGTTATGATATTCTATCCGATGTCAGCCTTTAATCACAGATTTCAGCACACTTTATATGCAATGCCAACTAGAAATTCAACAATATTTTCCCTACATAATGTACAACCTAAGCAGTACATATTTCCTGAACAGATGTTTAATAATTCTCTAGGCATATATGTTAAATTCCCATGCATAAAACATTACATCCACAATGATTTATCCGTGCATCCTTTTCCTTAATATTGTTTTTAATAATAGAAAGAATAAAAACAAGATTTATTCAATGTGGACACACTGGGAAGAGGAAAGAGATACTCACTGACTCTCCCTAGTGTATCTTCTAGGGTCCTAAAATAATAAGATTAAACTTTATCCAAAGGTTCAAGGACATGCACATTTTATTAGTTAGGGTTTTATTACTGTGAAGGAACACCATGACCAAGGCAACTCTTATAAAGACAGACATTTATTTGGGCTTGCCTTATAGCTCCAGAGGCTCAATCCATTATCATTATGGTGGGAAGCAGGGCAGCATCCAGGTAGACATGATGCTGGAGAAGCTGAGAGCTCTTCATCTTGATCTGAAGGCAGCCAGGAGGAGACTTGAAATGGAAACTTAAAGTTCTTTGGGAACTTGTGTTGGATGGAGTTTTGCCTGGGCAAATGCATGAAGGAAGGTTTTGCTGAAGCAGACACAGGTAAAAGGGTGTTCGGCTAAAGCAAGCACGTGAAAGGACACGGGATGAAGGATTCTTTGCTAATGACGCACATATATTGGTCTGCCTTACATTTCGTAGTTGAGCTCCAGTTGTCAAGACTCCATACAGAGAAACACACCAAAAACCTTCTGGTGGTATGCTGCAGTTTCTTGCTGCTTCCAAGGTATCAGGCTGATTCACAGACTGATGCCAGCTGAGAAAGACGGACTGTGCAGAGGGAAGACCTGTGGAGGACACATGATGTTTGGAGGGAGTATAATAGCACTCAACTGGACAGTGATGGGAATTTGGGCTTGCTTGTAGAGCTAGCTGCAACAGTTGTTGGTCTCGGGTCTTTGCTAATCTTCACTTTGCTGAGAGGCACAGCCATGAACTCCTCGAGTTCCTATTGGCCCTGGTCCCGCCTGCTCACTAGTGTCAATCCAGCTGAGGCCTGGCTGTTTCTGCTAGGTTGTGCCACTTTTATTGCGATCCTGACACTAATGAACTGAACTGCTGGTACATCCGTGAAGCATTTGCGAGTGTATAGAACTGCCACTACTAAACTGAACTGCTAATTTTTTGACAGTGCAGATGGGATTTGCTCCAAAGAACCATTTCTAAACAAGTTTACTTCCCCCATATTCTTTCTTTTTCACTCTCTGTGGTGAGTGATGGGCAAGAAGGGAGGTTAAAGCATTAAGTATCATTAAGTTAAGCATCATTAAAAGTCAGCTTTGAAAAAATTAAAGTTACAGAGACTGAATTTCCACACCAGGCACAGCTTAACCATAAGAGACCTCAAAGCAAACCCCACAGTGACACACTTCCTCCACCAAAACCACACCTACTCCAACAAGGTCACACCTACTCCAACAAAGCCAAACCTCCTAATAGTGCCACTCCCTATTGGCCAAGCATTCACACACATGCGTTTATAGAAGCCAAACTTATTCAAACCACCACACACATCTAAGCAGACTCAGTCAAGGTATGGTCACACCCAGCACTGACATTTTATCATCTGGGCTTCAGTTTCAGACTGTAAAATTGTCTGACAAGTTGTTACACCTGTATGAAATTTTTCTAAAAAAATTAGTTTCCCTCTGTCTGGTGCTTTCCCCCCCCCCCCCCCCTTTCAGCATGAGAATACTAGGGAAATATCTATTTTGGAGGGATCCATTTTTCCAGGAATCTAGTAGTCAAGTTGAAATTTTTGTTTCTATAGAATCATTTTTCATAACCTCTCAATTTTAGCTACTTTTAGAAAGGCTGGCCCAAGTAAACTCCACCTTGTTTGGCTTAACACAAAATCTTGTCATGAAGCCTAGGCAGGTCTCAAATATATGACCCTGCTACTTCAACTTCCCATTTGATAGGAACAGACAAGCACTGCCATGTCCAGCATAACTTTTTTATTCTTGACAACTCTCTTTATTGTCTCTGAATAATATTCTCTTATAGCATTGCTAGTTAACCACATGATAGCTTGTTTTTCATTGTGTCATGATGCCATAAAGATTCATCCTATTGCTCTGACTTAATCTCATGTTGAGGTTTATAAACTCTTTAGGGTCCATTTAAATTGAGCTGTGGAAGAAATGGCTCCTAGGTGAGGCATACCTGAAGTCCTGTCTGCTTGTACTGGATAATGTCCTAGCATCTCAAGATTGCTGCTCGAGTTCTTTTGTCAGAAGCTGTACCTCTGTAGAATGTTAAATGAGAGTTAGTCACAAGGGTTTACAAAACCCAACTATCAAGCAACAGACAACAGTTGTCTATAAAGCTTTATAAAAACATACCCAGCAAATGTAAAACTAATTTGAAAATTAAGTAATTGGGTGCAGATCTACAATTACCTAATACATACTGTATGCAAGAGGGCAGTAAAGAAACCACTGAGATGGTGCTCCATTAGGGAGAAAGCTTTTATTGTGGGTAAGAGAGAGAACATTGAGAAGCAACTGGAAGAGTCCAGAGCTGAGAGAAAAAGAAACAGACTGGACATGGCCAGAGGTAGAACAGTGAGAGAGAGACTAGCAAGGGATAGCAAGAAAGAGAATAATAGAGAATCCAGGGACGTGGGGCAGAAATCCTTGCTGTCCTAAAGAAAACATGGATCTGGAACAGCCTAGGAGCTAGAAAAGTCAAGGAGGAATGGAGGAGGTGACAAGGGCTGGGGGGAGGGAGGGTGACTGGTGTTGGAGCAAGTACAAGTACGTGTGAACAGGGACAAAGGGAACCTCAGCAAGGGTTTCATGGAGATCATGGGTTTGACTTGCAACAAAAGGTATATGTCAGCGAAGAGCCCTCTTTCTCTTCCTGGCAGGCAGAAACGCCATTTTACAGGTTCCTGGGGAATGTTTGCTGTGGGCTTTTAGCAATCTGTCTATAGTCCAGCTTCAGTGAGCCAAAACTACCATTTCTGGACATATGCACTGGCTGATACCTTCCAATATTAATCTTTAGAAGGCTTGAAGAGTTTAAGCAAGGCTCAGTAAACATAAAAGAGAGGCAACTATCAGCATCGTTGCATAAGTCTATGTAGAAACAAATGCTAAAGCAAAATGTAGACTCATTTGTTTGATATATTAAGCCTATAGTAATGACAACTAAAATTTTTAATTTCTCACAAATTTAGACATAATGTCTATGTATATTCAATATATGCAATAGGAAAATGGTTACTTTGTCAAACTAAACACATACATATTTAGCTTTCTGTGTTCTGTGAAACTATGAAACTGATTCCACATTGAAACACAGAATTCGGGGTAACTTAAATCTGCATTCCCAGCCTATGGTCACTATTAGGATAAAGCTGCTGAGGGTGGAGGAGGGGTGGTACCTTTGGCTGGCCCAGGCCAAGGTATGCCACTAAGAAAGTATGTCATGCAAAAGGTCTGGTGTAAGAGGTTTAGTGGAGAAGTAGGGAGAGCTAAAGGCCATCTTGGAGTGGAGACAGGAGAAACAGAGACAGACAGACAGAGAGACAGGATAAATAAGACAGGGAACAAGAGAGGGTGGGGAGGGAGGGAGGAAGGGAAGGAGGGAGGGAGGAAGGAAAGAGAGGGAGGAGGGAGGGAGGGAGGGAAGAGAAAGGGGGAGGGAGGGAGGGAGGGAGGGAAGAGAGAGGGGGAGGGAGGGAAGAGAGAGGGGAGGGGGAGGGAGAGAGAGAGAGAGAGAGAGAGAGAGAGAGAGAGAGAGAGAGAGAGAGAGAGAGAGAGAGAGAGAAACTTGATCCTTTGATCCGGGCTGGCTGGGGCCTTTTGAGCTCCATACCTGGCACACCTGACATAACTGGCAACCGAGGTTGATGAGGTAAGCCTAGGTCTCAGAGGACAGTCATGTGGAATTCGGTAAGCCTAGGTCCCAGTGGAATGCCTGATTGCTAACAGTCGCCCAAAATGGCTCCAGAATAAAACTACCTCTCATTCCATTTAAGATGAAAATTAAGTTTTTTGTTTTGTTTTGTTTTTGCATCAACAAATGTTATATGCTTTTAACTTCGTAAGTCTTTTATAATATGTAGTTTAAGTATGCAGATAGACATGTATCTAGTTGTACATACATAGAGCGTTAAATGTACTAAAATTAATTTGCGATGATTTGTTTACAAAGTAGTCATTTAAGAGACTTCAACACAGATAAATACTTAAGCGAACCATGACTATGTTAAGACAACTTCCTGAGATGCCAAAAGACTGAAAAGCAGACAGCAGAAAACTAAAACATTTTTTTTAAACAAAACATAAGGAACCGGCGGTGGTGCAGTGGCTAAGGCTAAGGTGTCTCTCCTGCAGAGTGTGCAGGGCCCTTTCCGGGTCTGGGTTACCTCATTCAATAGAATATTTTTCCAGTTGTGTCCATGTACTTGCAAAGTTCACGATGGATTCCACAGTGCTTGTGTGTGACCTCACCCACTATCAGTGGAAGATCACATAGGATGTGTCCATTTCCTAACTATTGTGACAATAATGGCAATGACTGAACAAGATGCTCAGAAGAAGTATGTCAAGTCCTTTGAGCATTTGCAAAGGAGTGGGATAGCTGAGCCATACAGGAGATTTACTTTTAGCTTTTTGAGAATTCTCCACACTGATTTCCAGAGAGTGACAGCACCAGTTTGCAGTCCCACCAACAATGAATTAGAGGGTCACCTTTTCTCAAATCCTTTGCAAGGATTTGTTGTCAGTTGTCTTGATCTTAGCAATTCTGAGTGAGATGAAATCTCAACATAGTTTTCAATTTCATTTTTCTGGTGGCTAAGAGTGTTAGACATGTTTAAAGATATTTCTTAGTGATTTTTTTCTGTTGAGAACTCTCTATTCAGACCTATATCTGTCACACTACAAAAACGAACTCCAAATGGATCAATGATCTCAACATAAAGCCTGAGCTGCTGAAAACGCATTGATTTACTCTCGAGTACCATTTTTTGAAATCAGCAGTGGCGAAAACAAATTTTACGACTGTAACTCCATTTTTCTCCACTCTGTACGCCTTTATCATATCTGTTGCTCCAAGGTGAGAAACAAGAACAGTGCAAACAAAATCTCATTAGAGTTTTAAACTCTCACCCATTCGAAACATCAATTCTTCAACTAAAACTCCCTCCAAGTACCAAGAATCAGAAAATATTGGCACTGAAATGCATTACAGTGAAATCTCAGAACATCAAGGAGAAAGGAAAGAAAAAAAAATCACTTGTCAGGGAAGAAACATCATAGTTTGTTCTTCTCATTTAATTTTATTTTTGAGATTCTGATACAGTGACAACATTTCTTCCTTGCCTTTACTCTGTCCCAACCCTCCTATCTCCTCTTCCCCACTCTACTTCAAAGTCATGGCCTCTTTTTTTTTTTCTTATTGTCACTATATATGCACAAGTGCAATGGATATACATACATGTTCCTAGATGTAACCTCGTCACTCCATGTAATGTTACTTGTAGGCATACTTTAAGAAGGGGACTATTTGGCAACGGACAATCTATTGTCATGTTCTTCCCTCTAGAGGATCACCTCTTCTGCTGCAACTTGCTTATATTTCTTGGTGTAACGTCAAAGCCGCATGGCTCTTCCAGTCGGCTTTGGCATGTCCATTGGTGCCATCCTTCTTCAGCTCATGTTTCAGAAGTCATGTTACGGGATATGAATGTAGCTCCTAATGCCACTTCTTAATCTACATTAAATAATAGAAAGCATTGGTGTCATATTTTTAAATGTGATGATGGAAGATTAACTCCGAAGCTAAAGTGCTATATTCCTATGTACCAGTATATTTTCCCCCACAACTTGGGAGGAGCTAAGGTGGAAAGAGTAAGGAGAGGAGAAGGAGGAGGAGGAGAGAGGGGCAGAGATGTCGGAGGATGGAGAACCACTCAGGTCCAGTAGGAATGAGATTCTAATGCTCAAAGGTTAATCAAAGGCTTTATATGTTTGGTAATTCTCAGTTAACAAGATGCTCATGTAATTAGAGGTGTTAACCAATTAACTAACTGTCTCAGACCGCTCTATCAATGTTGCAACCCGCATTGCCAAAAGCCTTGGGGGCTAAAATGTAAGAGCTTGCACTGCCCCAAGCTGCTCCAGTTCACAGTCAGGGTTCAGCAAGAGAGAGAGTGAGGAAGGACTCTAGGAATGGAGACCAGACAGAGTGTGATTCAATCCCGTTTATTCTTCAGTCTCTCTTCCTAGTCCAACTCCCAAGTCTTGAGTTCCTAGTCCCTAGTTCCTAGTCCCTAGTGCCTCCAAGTTCCAAGCTTCTTTCTCCAATTGCTAAGTGCCTAATGTCTAATTCCAAGTTCTTCCTCCAAGTGCCAAGTGCCTAATACCTAATCTTCTTCCGAGTTCTCTAGTCCAAGTGTCTTATTCCTCAATGCCTAATGCCTAATTCCTATTCCAAGTTGTACTGAACTCTTCTGTCTGCCTCTCACATTTTATATGTCTCACTTCTAAGTCTCACCCTTAAGTCACGCCATTAAGTAATGCCCTTAGGTCTTGTCTCTAAATCTGATCTCTAAGTCACGCCCTTAAGTCACACACCTTTAAGTCTCACACAGCCAAGGGAAAATCCTGGGTATCTAAAATAAGATGTTATCAGAGTGTGTTCAGCTGTTGTAGGCTACTGTAATCAAGTCTCTTCTCAGGGTATAAGGCTCAAGATGGCTGCAAGGGTGATAGCTGCCTTCTGTCGGCTTCCCACAACTAAGTTAAATATAAATTGTTACCCAGGACTGCGCCCTGTACATGTGTGGTTCTCCATCCTCCTACATCTCTGCCCCTCTCTCCTCCTTCTCCTTCTCCTTAAAGTCAGCATTTAAAATCTACAAGATGAACATGTGCATGCTCAGATGCTTCACAAGCCTGAGAATTTCAGGAAATAAAAAAAAATCTAAAGAAGACAAACTAAAAATAAACTAAACCTTAGAGGATAAAGAAGGAAACTATATAAAGAAGGCTATTCAAGGAAATCAATACCTGTATAAAAACTTATCATTGTAGAAAATGTGAGTATCTACAACTTTCAATGTTCTAATCACTTAAAATAATTTGATTCATTCAAATATTTGACAAATATAGGCATAAGCCACAAAGTAAGAG
Organism: Arvicanthis niloticus; assembly: GCF_011762505.2. Lineage (NCBI taxonomy): Eukaryota > Metazoa > Chordata > Mammalia > Rodentia > Muridae > Arvicanthis > Arvicanthis niloticus. The sequence goes on along the minus strand of NC_047678.1, from coordinate 11,389,875 downwards.
TTAACTCATTGTGTATACCATCCTAAGATCGACAAATGATTATTCATATTTTAGATGTGGAAATCAAAATGCAGAAAGTTCAAAAACTCAATCGAACCCATACAGCCAACAATAGTGAAGAATTTAAAAAAATAAGACATTTTATTTATGTGGCCTTTGTCTTTAACCAGACTGAACTATATTCCTGCTCAGTAGCTGTGAATCATAGAAATAAGCATTAAGAATTAGAAATAAGTTTTAGTGATGACATAATAACTAGTAATACAACAAGATATTTTCAGGAAAAGCTCAAGAAACTTAAAGCATGGTAACTGTGTGGGCAAGGGAGATGGCTAAGCCAATAAAGAAAGTAGAAAAATGTATCTTATCATGGGGAGAAGTATTCAGTTATAAAGGCATATACAGATATGTGCTAAGTTTGACCACATCTTTTAAAATATCATTTTTATATTTTATTTAAATTTTTGCTTTAAAAGAAAACTACTAAAAACATAATATTTGTATTTCTCTTGCTTGCTCACTCTTCCCTTCTTCCCCCACACCCCCAACCTACTTACTTCTTTCTCTTCTTCCCTCTCACCCTCTGTGGGGTATGTGTGTGCGTGTATCATTCATTCTTTCTCTTGCTGTCTTCTTTGCTATTGTTCTTGACAACCCACTAGTTTATTAATGTTCCCCTTTAACTGATTCTTCACTACATGTGTTTGAGACAGGCAGACCTCCCTTTATGCCAATAAAGAAAAATGAGATATTTACAATATAACAGAGGATATTTTTCTCTCTTCAGAAGGACTTTAATTGGGTTAAATCTGGGGTGCTAGGTGCTCATGGTCACACAAAACGTATGCTGTCAGTAGCCTCCAGGTTCTTAGCTCATAAATGAAGGGTGAAATTCAAGGACAATGAAGGGCATGCATTTTAAAAAGAAATTCAGTTGGCTTTGGTGACATGGCAGGAGAGGAGAATACTGAGGAATTTATTTATTATGAGTTTATAATTGAGACTTTAAGAAATAGAATGAGAGCAGACCCCTTCCACAGCAGTAGTGAGTCTCAGAAAATGGCCCCATCTTCTGGGACCAGGGGTTTAGTATAAAACTTGAAGCAGAAACTCTCATGTGGCCTTGGGAGGAGAATGTGGTGATCACCCAGTAATCCATGAGACACCCAGGTGCTTTCTCTCAGTTCTGGTCATGTCCTTATATAGAGATTCCAGGCAGGGATACTCATACAGGGGAAGAGAAACTAGACTTCCCTTGTAACATTCCTGCCTCAGGCCATAGTAGAGCTAAAGACATTTTGGCTGAACTATTTCTCAAATCTCTGGCCTTTGGCAAAGACAAAAATCACTGACAGGGCCAGGAGCATCTCTGACTTTTCTCAAGGATAAAGTGTCTTCTTGTTGGTTTGCTACCTTGAAAGGGTCTGTCCCCTGTTGTCACCAATACCATAGAAGCTATAATAGCCACATCCCTTCCTTCCTGGGCCTCCAGCAGCTAGTACAGAGGAACAAGACTTAGGCCTGCAAAATATATGACCCCATCCAAGTCTTTTTGAAGATATAGCTATCTGCACAATGGAGTGATGTCAGCTTCCCAAGACAGCAGTGACAGTCACATAAGTAGAAGCAATGAGAATTGAGTTTATTGACTGTGAAGGTGTAAGCTGTAGCAACAAAATGATGGAGTTATAACTGTCCCATCGGGAATAAATGTAACTGAAAGATGCTGGTGCTCCTCTCACCAGCTCTCAGACCATGGAAACAACAGACCCCAAGACATTGGAATTTCCCTAGGAATCCTATATCAAAATGGGTAAAGAACAGGACTCTGGTGCCATCCAGAGGGAAACTTTGTCTAAAGAACGGTGTTTCACACAAATTTGAGGGGGGAGGGGAAGGTTAGTTTTTTGACACAGGGTTTCCTCTTTGTAATAGACCTGGCTGTTCTGAACTTGTTTTGTAGACCAGCCTGGCCTTGAACTCACAGAGATATACCAGCCTCTGCCTCCCAAGTCCTGGAATTAAAGGCACGCACCACCACACCTGGAGCATCAGACAATTTTAATAACTTGCCAAAGTACCATTCAAAAGAGACTGAAGCTGAGAAAATAATGATTGAGAGAGTACAGCTGGACTAAAACTCCCTAGGTACACATATCTATTTATCCTCAATAGCTTCAGGACCTCCGAAACAGACTTGGAGATCACTGGATTTCTTTACTCCTCTTAATAAATGTGGTCACATTGAATATATTGCTTCTGTCTGCTCTTGCAATTTTGTTTGTGTAACTGACCTATTGAGGACGAATGGGCAAGTCTGGTTGATTAGGATGAACAATGTCTGACACTTCAGCTAACAGTAGTGCCCGAGCAGGAATGACGCTGAACTGTAGGACAGCTGATAGTCTTAGCTTAGACTCCAGTTTCCAAATCTAGAATTTTAGAACCCCAGGCTTCTTTTGTCTTGCTTCCTTCCATATCTTAGTGTGTGACGCTCATAAAAGCATCTCAACTTGATTTTTTCGTTAATGCAACTTCTGCTCCTATTAGAGTTTGTTTATGCTTCTTATAAGTAAGATCTCTAGTACAGCTTCCAAAACTGTAGAGGAAAAATAGAAAGAACAACACTTAAAGGATCTAAAATAAATTGAAATAACTAACATTAAATGAACTAAGTAATTCAGAGAGCAATATCTAGAAATGGAAATATGTTTAAATACATCTGTAAGCACAATAATGTCACCAGGTTAAGTGTAGTTATTAGAAGTTTATGGCTAAAAATATTAAAGTTTCACATAATGTTTTTAAAAGTTTGACTTTAGGCTATTTGTATTTATAGTATTCAGCAAGACACAAAATAATAGGTAGGCTTTGGAGATAAAGAAATAGAGAAATGAGGCTGTAGAAATGTTTAGAAGCTAAGAGCACTGGCTGCTCTTCCAAGGGACCCAGGTTCAATTCCCAGCACAGCATGGTATCTCACAACTCTCTGAAACTCCAGTTCCAGGGGATCTGACACCTTCACATAGACATACATGCAAGCAAAACATCAATGTACATAATTTTTTAAAAAGGAAAAAGAAATGGAAAAAAATATGCTTCCAAAAATTATAAACAAAGTCCTGCAGTTTTACATTCCTTTAAAAAGCAGTTATTAAACATCCATTCCATTCCTCTTGCTAGTGCCCACACTTTTGTGACAAATAAGATCATCATCCATTTAGTCACAGTCAATAAGGAAGATCCTCCTTGTTACAAGACTGGGAATTTTAATTTCATGAAGTTCCTAACACTTCAGTTAGTATAACAGATTAATCTCTCTGTACAGAAAATATACCATATTGAGAAAGAAAACTCCCAAAGCTTGGGATGTAGCTGAGTAATACAGTGTACTTAATAGTCACAATGCCTTGGGTTCAGTCTCAGCTTCAGGAAAAGACTCCTACAAACCTGAGGTTCAGCCCACCATAATCTTGCCATCCTAGCCTTCCCATTTACAACACTGCAAAGAGATCTGGCAACACATTAAAGAGCATAGGAAGACCAGAAACTCTGACAAAAGAAGGACCTGGATTTGAATCCTAAGCCCCTTGCTTAGGTATTTGATGCAGAGAAAGTCTCCCAATTTGCTGAGTGAAAATTTCCTCTGTACAAAACAGAGATAGGCGCCTCAATTTGTGTACTTTCTATAAAGTTATAATGAGATAATGAATCAAAACCTTTATTCTCAAATTAATTGGAATCACCTGGGGAGCTTTATAAAGTACTGGTGACTGAGTCCATCCCCTTGAGATCTGGTTGTAATTAGTCTGAAATAAAACCTATTCACTGGAGTTTAATGTTAGTCACGTGATTATAATGTGCTGCTAAGGTTGAGAAACACTGATCATACCATTTAATCTAGCCCATTACATAGTCTAAAGAAGAGTATGACACATTTGTAATTAGCTCAATGATCACAAAAATGGTGATAATTCAGCCAGCAAAAGTGACCTAATGTGATTTTTCTTCTATAGATTGCAACATATAAATTACCTGAAAATTACTTAAAACTTGGTTTGAAATGAAAATGCCCTCTGTAGGCTTGGTCCCCAGTTGGTAAAACTGTTTGGAAAGAATTAAGTATGTACTTCTTGAAGGAGGTGTACCCATCGGGACATTTTTGAGGACATAGTTCCCAGTTAGCTCTCTTTACCTCATGTTTGTTAGATGGAGTTAGCTCTCAGGTACTACTCCTGTGCCTACCTGCTGCCATGCTCCCTGCCATGATGGTCATGGACTCTAACCCTCTGGAACTGTGAGTACCAAATTAAAAACCTTGGTTTATACGTTATCTTAGTCATGATGCTCAGAATGCCTTAGTACATCACTAGAAAAGTAATTAAGAGTGTAGGTTTTAAAGCTGAATCCTATATACAGCCTATGAGATAAATAACAAATCTTCCTTAAGAGTAAAAATTACTCAGAATTTAATTATTTTATAAAAGTTTGCAGATTGTGGGGAACTAAGCCAGAATACAAACTTTCAACTGTGAACTTTCTGTTCACTACATTTCTGTTTTAGCCCAGTTGTCCAAGTAGGTGAAGGTGATAAAATTTCTAAACTCCAGAATCATGAGATAGTTAGAGAAAAGGGTAAAATTACTTTAACCACCAATGATCTCATTAACTTGTGAAGAGTTTGAAGCCAAAGTCTGTATTTTATTCATCAAAATACCCTTAATGACTTGCACTATGACTAACATTTATTAGGTGCTCAATAGATGTTAAATGAATATATTGAGAGCTCTAAAGTAAATCAGGTTTAATAACTTAACAAAAGTTTACAAAGGAGACAACAGCAATATCTAAGAAAACACACTAAACTTCATTTTAATTAAAATTAATAATCCTAAAGATACAGTACAAATACTTCAAGTATCAAAGTTGAGCAGAAAAAAGAAGTTGTGTGTATTTTCTCTCTGTCTCTCTTCCCATTAAAGTATGCATATAAATGAAACCTAAGCTCTATCAAATAATATTACTTAGTGTAAGGATATTATTCAATAATAGTCTTCAAGTTATTTCATAAATTGTGCATTTGATTAATATAGCATGTTCATAAAGTTTCCTTTCCATTTTAGTTAAGAGAAAATAAAACTGGAAAGCTTTAACTCAAATGCTGTAAAATTACCTAAGATTTTGCTTGCACATAGAAAACATTAAAATATTAATATCTACAAATATGAACACAGAACTGTTGGCTGGCTAAGATTAGACAAAAGTCCTAAAGAAAATAAACTTGCTGTTCGAAAGAAATATAATTGTACATATAATATATAAATTTATGATAGAGGCTTAGGTGCTTTAGCACACTCCAAAAAGCTCCAATCAGATTAAATGTGCAGTATTAAAACTGTAAATATTAAAATATATCACATGTATGCCACTAATTATATGTCATTAGCTAACATTAGCATTTATGTAGCAATTATTCCCTGATACTTTGAGATAGGAGAATGAGCACATCATTTCCTTGTGAAAAGTTATATGAGACTAAGATAACTTTGAAACCCTGTTATAGACTATGATAATACTGCTTTCTGAGGTGCAGGGACAGGAACCATCATACACTGAGACAGACACTTGAATGTAGGCATTAAGTAGTATAAATAATTAATTTAAGTTCACTTCACTCTAAAAGTTCACATTACTTCAAAATTAATTTTTGGCCCTCAGAGTAGTCAAAAAACTTGATTAAAAATTAAGCTTACCCCAATGGAAACAAATAATTTAAATGGGAAGAGAAAATCTATCGGGAATTCTAGGATCTAAAGTAACTCTGTAATATTGACTCTAGGGAGGCTGAGACAGATTGAGACTAGTCTTCAAAAACACAATAAAGAACAAAAATAAAAGGTAAGGAAGAGAGATAGAGGGAGGGAGAAGGGATTGAGAAAGCAAGGGCTCTAAATGAACTATAGAGAGATACAGAAAGATCAGATCAAATAGAAATAGAGCCCATTTTGGAAGAAAAAAATAGCCTCAAAGAATTGAAACAGAACAAAATAAAGTATTGTGAATTATCAACTTAATTTACTATTATTCTTATTGCTAATGAAGAACCTGCATCACAACAGATAGAGAATTATGATAAGAGCTCAAGAAATAACCTTAGTGCTTTAACACAAGGGAGATATTTATATTTAGTTACTGCCACAGGTCCATCCCAGTTTAGTGTCCCCATCCAGAGATGCAACTTAACCATTGAAAATATCTCCCTCTGAAATGTCCTCATGGAAGACAGGCAGGAAAATGATATGCCAACATGAACTGCAGTAGTATGAAGCTGTTTCCTCCTAAACTCATGTTGAAATCTAATCCTCAGTATAACACTGCCTTAGTTACTATCCTATTGCTGTAAAGAAACACATGACCAAGGCAACTTATAAAAGAAAGCATTTAATTAAGGGCTTGCTTACAGTTTCAGAGGGTGAGTCCATAAGCATCATAGCAGGGATCATGGAAGCAGGCAGACATAGTGCTGGAGAAGGAGCTAAGAACATAAATCTAATCCATAATTATGAGACAGATGGAAAGAGATAACTGGGAATGACATGGGCTTTTGAAATCTTAAAGCCCACCCTCTAGTGACATACCCCCTCCAACAATGCTACACCTTGATCCTTCCCAAACAGTTTTACAAACTAGAATTGAAGCATCCATACATATGAACCTATGGGGGCCATTCTCATTCAAACTACCATAAACACCACTGTGAATCAGAAGCTTTGGGGATGGAAGTGAACTCCTTTCTCATAAAGAGATTGTCTCTAAAGCTTGAGTAGATGAATCCATTATCCTCCTTTGCTCTTCCACTTTCTCTCCTGCAAAGATGAGTCTCACATCTCCTGTGAGATAAGCATGTAGCAAGGTGTATCCAAATCTGCCCATTGCTTGATCTTGGATTGATCAAATATCACAACTGTGAGTTCCAAATGCTGTGACATTTTACTATAACAGCCTGCATAATGTTAGGTTCTTAATAGCTGCAATCTAAAAAGAATAGGTAGCCTATCTACATTTCATTGGTCAAATCAAGCCACACAGTCCTGCCATTTGTCCAGAAAACCATCTGGAGAGAAATGAAACTGTATAAACTGTAGAGTTAGATTTTAAACTTTAGATTCAAAAGAGTCATTCTTGTTTCTCAATCTATCGGGCTACAGAAACAATGGACCCCAAAAGAAATGGGAATTTCCCCAGGAATCTGATGCTGGGAGAAGGAAAAGTCACCAGCCAGAGGGGGAACTCATCTCCTGGAAAGAGAGTTGTAACCAGTCAGACTTCCTTATAAGAGGAGACTAAAGGCCAGGTAAGGATGAGTCAGTGAAGGATGGGGCCACACCTTGACTGGACTGTTTAGACATGCATATCCTTGGATCTCCATTTTAACTTTGATCTCACTTCAGAATCCCAGACAGACTTGAGGAGTCTTGGGTCTCCTCATCCTTCTTCCCTATTTAGCCACACTGAATAACTCTTTTTTTTTCTGCTTTCTATTTTTAACTGGACTCTTTTTAGAGGTTTATAGAGGGTAATCTAGAACAAATTTGGGACACAGGTTGTGACTACCGTCCCCTAAGACTGATAACTAAATGGCCACCAATAAGTGATAAAGACACGTTTGGAGGAGTCTGCCACTTGTAGTGAACTGATCCCAGATATGGAGTAAAGACTGAAGTTGCCAGCAGCTGCTGGGTTCATTGAAATCCAGGGACATTTTCCTCTTTCACTTCAGCAGCATCAGCTTCGCATTACCTCTGCTTGATGAAGCAGAAAAACAAGCCTGGGCTTTGATTTGGATTGCAGCATTGTTGTAGAATAGAGAAACAGCAACCATAACAGTAGAGAGATCTCAAAGACATTGAGAGCCTGGCCATAATTCAACAACAGGGACTGTGTGTAAAAGATAGGTGTTAGCTCAGGACCCCAAGCACCAAGTTCTCTGAACAAAGGAGATTTATTTGTCCCAGAGAGACACAGGGCAGGAGATAAAACACAAAGACAAGAGATAAAGGACAAGGGAGAGATGGAAGATAACAAGGGAGAGGGGAAATAGTATTTGTCCTAGTGGGACAAAAGACTACTGCCCCTGGATAGAGAGGAGACAGACGAGGCCCATAGGCAAATGGTGGTTTATAAAGGTAAAGGGGAGAATCCCATGTTAGAATGAGAAGTTTAATTTTAATTGGGCATGATAATTTCGGTGAACCAAATGTGGGCTTTTGATTACTGGACTTCAACACTTTAATAGCTGGACCTTGATAGCCTCACAAGGAGAAAATGGCCAAATAAGGGAATAGACCTTGGTGGCCAGCTTTAAGAATATAATCTAATGGTATTAGATTTTAGCACCTGAGGCCTATGGAAAAGTTTCCCACCTCTTGCTGTACCTACTCCTCCAATGTACTCACAAGCAAGTTTTAAATTTGCCTTGATTTGTGACTCTCTTTCCTCTGTAAAATAATAAAACTTCATGAAACTGCTTCCACACTGAAAGGAACATGGAATTTTGGGGAAACCTAAGTCTGTGTTCTTGAGCCAAAGTACATGGCTTGAATCTGAAAATGAACCCCCAAACAGAGTTATTAAATTAACAGTCTGGCAAGCCAAGGACAGGGGAAGATTCTGCACAGAGCCTTACCAACCTAAGACAGAAGTGCATTGCTTTTGATAATGCATATTTCATGATGGGTAAGGAAGGCATTCTTGGCAGAATGACCTAAGACAGGCTCAGTTGTGTTTATAAAATAAAAAACTGGGAGAGGTGGAGAGCTTTTTGGGCTGCTTGGCAAGAATCTGACATTGTCCAAGGACAAGGAAATGGGCTGCTTGACAGGAATATGACATTGGCCAAGGACAAGAAGGTGGGCTTCAGGCAGGAATCTGACATTGGGCTAGAACAAAGAAGTAATTTCAGGCAGGAATCTTTTTTTATTATTAGATATTTTATTTATTTACATTTCAGATGCTGTCCCCTTTCCCCATTTCCTGTCTCTAGAAAACCCCTATCCCACCCTCCTCCTCCTTTTTTCCTTTTATACCATTTTAAATTACATGCAAATATTAAGGTCAGTTGTAGGTTGAGAAACTAACAATACAATAGATGCAAATAGTCCAGGAACAAGCAAGACAATAAACACAAATAGTCAAAGACCAAGCAAGGCAATAAACAAAATTCTATGATCACTTCCACGATCACTGTTTCTAAGGGCTTATCAGGATGACCAAAATATCTGAGCCGGGCGGTGGTGGTGCACGCCTTTAATCCCAGCACCTGGGAGGCAGAGGCAGGAGGATTTCTGAGTTCGAGGCCAGCCTGGTCTACAGAGTGAGTTCCAGGACAGCCAAGGCTACACAGAGAAACCCTGTCTCGAAAAACCAAAATATCTGAGCCTACTTCCCTCTCCTAGCCCAAAGTCACAGGCTACCCCTCTATTTTATTACATTCATGTTTTTCTGCTCATTTTATAAGCAAGTAATCTAATGAAAATGATGTTTTAAATGGGTGATAATTTACATTTATAAAATTGTTGCTGTATTTTTTAAATCGACAAGAAGTTACCCATTTTGTAAAGCAAAAAAAAAAAAAAAAATACTATAAAGAAACGCATAAAAGTGAAAAAAAATCTAACAATCATGAATTTGGATTCTGAAGGTTAAGTTTTAGCACAGTTTTTGAAAATCAAGCCTGGAAGAGGTTTAGAAGAAATGAAAAACTTCTCAGGACAGAAATAAGTATATGTGTGATCCAGGGCTCTGGAAAACTGGGCACCAAGAAAGATGTTAAGCCAATTAATTATGGCTAAAAAATAGACATATTAGAATAAGTTAAAAATCCAACGAGCTACATACATAAAGATACTACCAGACTTCTAGGATTCAGAAAAGTTTAACTTCAGAATAACACTTTTAATGTCCTCAAATTTTACCTTTTATAGTTTAAGTTGATGTGAATGTTTTCTTTCAAAAGTGTGTTGTGTATAATTATGTTGCATTAAGCTTTCTATATAAAAATACCCACTAAATCCAACACTATCCTATATCTTACACAGCCAGATCTCCAGTTTGGCTGTGTGAATTTAGTATATAAGTAAACCTATTTTCTTAGAAGTGAGACCAATACAAAAGAGGAAAATTCTATTAAGGAAAGCCCACTTGAAATCTTAGCTGAATGATCTAAAAATAAAGATTACATCCACTTTCCGTGAAATGAAAACCATAAGACTTGATAAATTCATTCTTTATAGAAGACAACTTACTGTATCTAAAAGTGGGCTTTTAGATTTGTTCATATAATACACAAAAACAATTCTGAGCAGGCTGGGCAAGTCAGCCAAGGCGAGACAAGATCCCACTGTGCAAACCTGAATCCCATGCAGACAACTCCAGGATGATTTATTTCCCCTTGGCATTACAGAGAATGAAAGCAACTAATTGTCCATAATCATCACTGTGCATTCCACATCAAAAACATCCATTAGATTCAGCACCACATGATTCTTACTCTCTAACTTCTGCTGGGTATTCTGTGTGTGGAAGCAATGTGTCTGTCCCACTTTGTGCCAAGCAAAGTGCCTGCACACATTATAAAATAGGCCTCCAGCACAGTCCCTCCAAAGCAATTTTGTTTCCCTCTATTCTGTAGATGAATACGCTAAAGGGAAGAAGTATTGAACACTGCATCCAAAGTTGTTCAACTAATAACTGAAATAGGATTTGGTCCCCTGTACATCTGAATTCTGAGCCTAGGTTTCCTATGTTCTAGAATATGTCTTTAGGAGGCTTAGTGTTCAAGGATCTCTCCTATTACAAATTTTGAAAATCAGCTTGATACTTAAGATCTTGTCTCACACAACAACAAAAGGAAAAAATGTCTTAAAGAGTAGTATAAGACAGGAAATATGGAAAAATAGAACATATTCCCCACCAGCAATATATGAAGTTTACTATCATATGAAGATAAAATAAATAAGCAGAAAAAATAGACTGAATTCTTAGTTTTCTTTCTTCTAGTGAAGATGAATTAATACATGAAAATACTTCACTTCATTGTCTCTTCCCCAGTCTTCCTATATAGCCCAGGCTGACCTTGAACTTGCAATCTACCATTCCTACCTTTCGGAGTATATTATTGGTTTTTGAGACCCAAAGTTCTTTGCAAGCTCCTTTTTTATTTTCTCCCCAGTGAACAATCTTTCTTGTTAATAATTTAGTAGGTATTGTCTATATTTTCCTTGTTCTTATTATTAGATGTAACTTAAAGAACCATAAATATGTCTGCCATAATTCATTGACCAACATAGGATGGTATGTCCTTCTTGTACAAATAGTGCATCATATGGTGCTGGCATTTCTTCATACTACTTTTCTTACACAATGTTATCGGGGCAAAAACCTCCAAGATAATTAAAATACTATTTACTATATCAGTTTAACTGTTAGTGTTTAATGTTATTGCACAACATTTTCTTGTGCAGTAATAATTACCCATGTAGAAGACATAGTTTTCCTTGCTAATGTTTTTATTTCTTTGCAGGAAATGTCTATTTCTCTGAGAGAGACCATTTGAAATCACTGGAAATATACATGGCATTAAGTTTAAGATGTATTTCATATTGTTATCCAAGAAGTATGAAACTATTCATGTCATCAACTATAGGTCACTAAGATGCTCTCCTCTCTGTACTCCTGGCATCAACAGCTCTTTTAATCATTACCATGTTGGTGGCAGTAAATTTCTATGTTATTGCTACTTTAGTGCATATGCCCTTGATAATAGGGAGTCTAGGCAAAGTAACAAGCTTTGGGGTCACATTGACTTAGCTATTGTTCATTCACTATCAAATTGTTTTTCTTATAAGTATGTTATATCCATATCTATATTATTATGGATGGAATTAATTTGTTCAACTTTTATCTTTTCTAACAAAATTATTGATTTACTTCTTGGCAAAGATACCTGGTGGAAAGTTTATTTTAATAAAATAGATTTATCTTATACACACTTCTGTATCATCTGTCTTGATTAAAAGGTTTCTTTTAACTGGGCATGGTAACACACACTTTTAATCCCAGCAAAGAAAGGTGGATCTCTGTGAGTTCAAAGCTAGCCTGGTGTACATAGTAAGGTCAAGGATAGCCAGGGTTGTTACACAAAGAAACTCTGCCTTGAAAAACAACAACATTTTTTCCACACTCTGCATATTTGTAACAAGATAGTTTTAAGAATGTTGTGCTCATCCTTCTGGTCTGGGCCTGAGCACTGAGCAGATCCCAGGCAGCAGCTCTGCCCACAATCTCACAGAACCCAGAGGAAGCAGGCTTCTCCGGAGCTGTAACTCGGGTAGTATCTTAGGTAAGGAAAAAGCAATGCCGGCCCCAAACAAAGAGCAACTGTGACCCACTAGGACCCAGGAAGTTACTCCTGGCCTGGAGCACTGATTCCTTCCTGTCTGTGCCTGAGCACTGAGCAGATCTTGGGCACCAGCTCTAACCCTAGTAGTAACACCCACCCCACACAGTTCTGATACAACCAAAATAATAGGAAAGACAGGCTCCACTCAGAGACAGGGAAGGTAGCACTAAGGAGATCCAGATGGCAAAAGGCAAGCACAAGAACATAAGCATCAGCAACCCAGGGTACTTGGCATCATTAGAACTAGGTCTCCCACACAAGAAAGTCCTGAATTCCCCATATCACTAAGAAAGCAAGATTCAGATTTAAAATCACTTCTAATGATGATGATAGAGGACTTTAAGAAGGACATAAATAACACTCTCAAAGAATTTGAGAAGAACACAGGTAAACAGGTAGCAGCCCTTAAAGAGGAAGCACAAAAATCCCTTAAAGAATTCCAAGAGAACACAACCAAACAAGTGAAGGAATTAAACAAAATCATCCAGGACATAAAAATGGAAGTAGAAACAATAAAGAAAGCCGGGCAGTGGTGGTACACGCCTTTAATCCCAGCACTTGGGAGGCAGAGGCAGGCAGATTTCTGAGTTCGAGGCCAGCCTGGTCTACAGAGTGAGTTCCAGGACAGCCAGGGCTATACAGAGAAACCCTGTCTTGAAAAACCAAAAAGAAGAAGAAGAAGAAGAAGAAGAAGAAGAAGAAGAAGAAGAAGAAGAAGAAGAAGAAGAAGAAGAAGAAGAAGAAGAAGAAGAAGAAGAAGAAGAAGAAGAAAAGAAAGAAAGAAAGAAAGAAAGAAAGAAAGAAAGAAAGAAAGAAAGAAAGAAAGAAAGAAAAAGAAACAATAAAGAAATCACAAGGGAAGACTACCCTGGAGATAGAAAAGCTAGGAAAGAAATCAGGAGACATAGACACAAGCATCACCAACAGAATACAAGAGATAGAAGAGAGAATCTTAGGTGTAAAAGATACCATAGAAAATATTGGCACAACTGTCAAAGTAAACGCAAAATGCAAAAAGTTCTTAACACAAAGTATTCAGGAAATCCAGGACACAATGAGAAGACCAAACCTAAGGATAATAGGTATAGATGAGAATGAAGATTTTCAACTTAAAGGGCCAATAAATATCTTCAACAAAATTATAGAAGAAAACTTCCCTAATCTAAAGAATGAGATGCCCATACACACACAAGAAGCCCATAGAACGCCAAATAGACTAGACCAGAAAAGAAATACCTCCCGTCACATAATAATCAAAACACCAAGTGCACATAACAAAGAAAGAATATTAAATGCAGTAAGGGAAAAAGGCTAAGTAACATATAAAGGCAGACCTATCAGAATTACACCCGACTTCTCACCAGATACTATAAAAGCTAGAAGATGCTGGATAGATGTCATACAGACCTTAAGAGAACACAAATGCCAGCTCAGGCTACTATACCCAGCAAAACTCTCAATTATCATAGATGGAGAAACAAAATTTGTCGTGTCATTCCACGACAAAACCAAATTTACACACTATCTTTCCACAAACCCAACATTACAAAGGATAATAGCGGGAAAGCTCCAATACAAGGAGGGAAATTATACCCTAGAAAGAGCAAGAAAGTAATCCTCTTCCAACAAATCTAAAAGGAGATAGCCACACAAAGATAATCCACCTCTAATAACAAAAATAACAGGAAGCAACAATCACTGTTCCTTAATATCTCTTAACATCAATGGACTCAATTCCCCATTTTAAAAACATAGGTTAATTGACTGGATACGTAAACAGAACCCAGCATTTTGCTGCATACAGGAAACTCACCTCAGTGACAGACTTTACCTTAGAGTAAAAGTCTGGAAAACAATTTTTCAATCAAATGGTCCTAAGAAACAAGCTGGAGTAGCCATTCGAAAATCTCCAGCTTGAGAACACAAAGGGAGTGACTCATGGCTCTACCTGTATAAGTAGTTGAGGGTGGTCTTGCCAGGCATCAGTGGAAGTGGAGGGCCTTAGTGCCTGAAAGTTTGGATTCCCTAGTGTTGGGAATTTCAAGAGCAAGGAGGAAGGAATGGGAGAATGGTGGGAGCACACCCTCATAGAAACTCCCAGAAGTATATGGATTAGACATGACAGAGGCAGGCCGCCAGAAGACTACATTCCAGAATTCAAACAAAAAATTATCTTGATACTAAAATTTGTTTTGAGAATTGTATATTGCAGAATACACAGCCTCGGTATATCCATTCATCAAGCAAGCTGAGCAGACCTGCTCGAACCTCTGATGTCCTGGAATTCCAGCTGGATGCATTGAAGACATATTGTCAGAGGCTTATCAAGTTACTCTTCCCCCAACCCCTCTTCTAATATCTCAACACCCATAATCAGCTTGAAGAAGTTAATGAAGAGTCAGCACCCCTATTCCCTGGGCTTGAGGACTGAGGTGGTTAATACTGGGCTGTCTTTCTAGGGGAAATTAGTGGTTTTGTTGGAACAGGGAGGATTAGCTAGGATTTATTGCATAGCTACAACCTATTGGTAGAAATAAGTATAATTGTTATTAAGATGAAGTTATAATTTCTTAAATGGTACAAAATTTACTTTGATTTCAAATTTAAGGTTTTCATTGGTATGAGCTTCTTATTAATATAAAAGTAAAATTAATATTGTTACTCTCATTGGCATTGTGCCTATATAACACATTTAGGAATACAAGGCATAGACCCAGTCCTTTTTTAACTTTTCTAACTGATTTGAGATGGTTAGCCTGTCAGTTAAGAGACTATAGCAAATTCATGGCTCTGAGTTTATTGTTAGGGTGTTTTCTATATTTTATTTAGGAATAGCTGAGAGGAGTTAACAGACAACAGTCCAGATCGCCTTACATGAATAGTTGATTTTCAAAACATCAGAAGTCCACAGAATTGACATTACAAACATTTCTGTCTTAATGTTCATTTTGATTAGAGACCTGTCTGCTCCTGACAGCTTCCTGTCTTGGATTCTAAGAAGAAATTGAGCATCTTTGTAGTTACTCCAGTTGTGGTGAGACAGCCACTAGGCAAGAATTGCCTCTTTTCATCTACAGACAAATTACTGTCCAGAAAAGTACACACTTGTGGAATAGTCAACTGATTATATCTGCCAAGACAGAGTAATCAGCCCTTAATAATTCTGCATCACTAGGTCTGTCAGATCCTGGGCCAGAAAGCTGAAAATCAGATGCTCTAACGTTTTGTAGTATAGGGATTGTCTAAGTGTTCAGCAATCTCTATAAATTGGCTAAGTTTTAGAAGCTATGCTTTGTGCTTCCCATAATTTCAGTTAACTCAGTCATTCTGGATTTCTGACGAGGTTGAAGACTTATAGTCTCATAGCCAATCCCGGCTACTTACTTTGAAAGAAAAGATTTGAGAGGATGGTTTTCAGCTGACATTCATTCTAAAGCCAAGAAAAAAAGCCAGGTTCAGAACTAAGTCTTTTAGTTAGGAGAGATGACAGAGGTTCTGGTTAGTCAACAAAATGATGGTCTGGGTATTAGGTCTATCTTGTACCTTACTGACACAAATTGGTATAGTTATGCTCTAATTGTATTTTGAGAGAAAAGTTTTATTTTAACAGGAAGGGTGATATGTAGGAGGAGCTAAGGTGGGAGGAATAAGGAGAGGAGGAGAAGGAGAGGAGGAGCTAGGTGACAAGAGAGGGGTGGGGGAACATGGGCGAATGTTTGCACGCCTCCACCAGTCAAAGATAGTTGATATATCTAGGTTGGGTATTGGGTTATACTTCTGATTGTATGGGCATCTTGTTTTTGAGTATTACCAAACTTATAAAGCCTTTGATTAACATAAAAAAAGAAAAAAGAATGTTCTGCTCATTTTTGTTACTTGACTCTTTATCTCAGATGTGTAAAAACTGTGTAAGACACAGAATTTTTGTCTTTCTAGACAGATGGTAATTTATTGGCATCATTTGTTAAATCAACTCCCTTTTGGCAAATTCAAATATTAACTTTCTTATGCATACAATTCTTAAACATACTGGTGATATAATGTAGGAAGATGTTTTCCTCTAAAATATGATATCCTAGGAACTGAGCAAACCTCAAACATAAGAAAAAAGACCTACAGAATCAATTAACCTGGGCCTGTGGGGGCCCAGATACTGAACCACCAACTAAAGCTCATGCAGGGGCAGGACCTAGGCCTCCTACACATAGGTAGCAAATGTTCAGCTTGGTCTTCATGTGGGTCCCCTAACAATCTGAGCAGGGTAGTCTCTGACCCTGTTGCCTGTCTTTGCATCTCTTCCCCTAACTGGACTGCCAGGCTGGGCCTCAAAAGGAAAGGATGTGCTTAGTCCTGTTGGGACTGGAAGTCCCAGGGTGGGGTGAGAAGAGGGTGGGGTATAATTGGGGCAGGGGCTGTAAGTGTGGTACTGGGAGGAGAGAAGGGATAGGGCTGTGATCAGAATGTAAAGTGAACAAATAAATTAATTGATGAGGAATAAAAAGAAAAACACTCTCATTTTTCTCCCATCCTCCTCTCTGAAGCAGGCCATAGGACTAGGGAGAATGTTCTTTCCATTTCTTCTGCTAAGCTCTTCATGTGACAAGTGTCCTACCCTATACCATAATGACACTATATCTGTGTCACTCAGAAATACTGACAGCAATCCAGTGATGTCCTTCGAAGTCGCTCCCTGTCTATTACCCTATAAGGAAACACACATATTCTCCCTTTGTTCAAATATTCTTCATAAAACCTAAACAAAATTAATGAAAAAAAAAAAGAGGGCATATGTTCAAAAGAGCAAGGAGAGGTATTAAGGAGGTTTAGAAAGAGGAAAGGGAAGGAGAAATCTTGTAATTATAGTGTCAAAAAAAAGTTTAAGACACACAAAAAAATTATATCTTTCCCCCTTTGGGTATTTAATTTCAGGACTTTGGTGCTATATAAAATTTACATTAATGCATTTGTCTTCTTTTTCTTGTTAATGTATATTTTATTACAGGGTTCTCAACATGATTCTAGCCATGAGTGTTGAAAGAAATCTCCTCCCTCCACTGGCAGAATTTTCTAGAAACTTTCCCTCTTCTAGTATAGACTTTCATATCATTTAATAATACAACATGTCTTTACATCCTGACTATTAAAAAAGTTGGCCATACTTTTTAAATTATGATAGTGCCTCCTATTTCATTTTATAATATTTTCAAACAACCAATGGGAGTGTAACCATCTCTGTGGCAAGATACATCTGATTTACTCAGTTATTAATGCAAAATACCTATAATACATATGATAGAAAAACTGAATATTTATATTTTCTTCTGTTTGAGTTCCTTTCTCTTGTAAAGCAAGGGAACTGTTGCCAGTTGGTAACACAGGTGCTCCATCCTGGTATTATCACGTAGCTGGCTGGAAAAGGGATTCACAGCTGGGGATATTGAGCAAGGCCTTGCCAGAAAGCTTTCAATAGCTGGAGAGAAAATTTGTTAGGTCCCCCCAAAATATGCAACCATCTTTAAACAGGAACTTAAGGTTTGGGAGGATGTTTATACTTGGGTTTAAGACTCCTTAATCAAAATATTTCTCTAGGGTGGCAAATACATTATTGCATCTATCAGCTATAAACTGAGCTGACAAGTGGAACCTTCTCAGCCCTAAGTATTTCTAAGCAGGAGGCCTTCTCATAGTAACAGACAGGAGGTTTTCAGGAATTGCTAGCATAGGCTTGTTTGATCTAGTTGTGTTCTGTGTATTTCCCTGAGAACATAGTATAATGAAAATAATTGTTTTATAATGGAATGACAGTTCTTTACATAGTTTTATAGAGGGCTGGGATTGGAAATTTTTGTTATTATAACACTATGATATATCCCTAACTAAACTCTGACACTTTAAATGGAAAGTGTACTTTTAATTTAAAAAAAAAGAAGACAGTGTTTCCCCTAACCATGTGCCTGCTCTGACATTTGAAGTATACTTTCTAAGGTATCAAATCTTTACACATTGAAAATTTCTCAGAATACAATTCAAGTGTAAACCCAGAGAAGGGAAAAAAATCACACATACACACACACACATACATTATTATTTGTTTAACATTTTTTATTGAGGTTAACATTGGTTATTGAAAAGTATATTGTAACCCCAATGAAGGAGTTAGGGCAAGGACTGAAGGAGCTAAAAGGGCCTTATCTGGCATCAGTGGGAGGAGAGGCCCTGGGTAGATGCTCCAGTGTAGAGGAATGCTAGGGTAGGGAGGTGGGAGTAGGTGGGTGCGTGGGGGAGCACTGTCATAGAAGCAGGGTAAGGAGGGGATGGGATAGGAGGTTTGCAGAGGGTAAAATGAGAAAGGGGGTAACATTTGAAATGTAAATAAATAAAATATCCAATTAAAATTTAAAAAGATAAGTGTATTGTATACTACATCTAAGTTAAATGTTGTATATGGTACACACCAATTTGCCATTGTAAAGTTGAATATAGTACAGATCCAACAAGTGTAAAAAAAAACTCTATTTCACTGCTATAATATTTAATCTAATATGTCTTGATACAGGAGATGAGCATCTGAGATTGGTCCCTGGATGTCAGTATCCCAGGATGCAAACCTGGCCCTTAATCACTATCTATATGACTTTATCCTCCACTAGCTACCTCACTGTACCTACATCTCATTTGCAGAATTGGAAGCTACCTACTTAACAGGTTATTCTGGGGATTAAATTAAATAAGAATGTGGAAAGCTTTGCCATTTTAATTAAAAAGGAAAAAAAAGCCCCGTTTAACCTACCAAGAGACTACAGATTATTTTAAGTAGAAACACTTTGCGTTTGCTTAAAATAAATTAAAGAGCAGAATACTTTGGTTCTTATGCATTCATTAAAGCAGGTGAGATGAACAATACTAAACAGCTCCTTGATAAGGAATAATACAATCTTTATTTTCAAAGACGGACCGTTTAACATAAACCATCTGTGATTACACATACCAGTTTCTTGCTACAAAAGTGCGAAGCCTGGAACAGGCTGGAACCTCACTATTTAGGAATCTTTGTATCTTCACCTGTAATCCTTCCAGGGACATGGAAGGAAGGAAGGAAGGAAGGAAGGAAGGAAGGAAGGAAGGAAGGAAGGAAGGAAGGAAGGAAGGAAGGGAGGAAGGGAGGAAGGGAGGGAGGGAGAAGGGAGGGAGGGAGAAGGGTGGGGAGGAGGGAGAGGAGGGGAGGGGAGGGGAGGGGAGGGGAGGGGAGGGGAGGGGAGGGGAGGGGAGGGGAGGGGAGGGGAGAAAGACAAAAAGGAAATGATAGGTATAATCCTTCCAGAGACATGGAAGGAAGGGAGGTAGGGAGGAAAGGAGGGAGGGAGGGAGGGAAGGAGGGAGGGAGGGAGGGGAGGGGAGGGAAGAAAAGAAAGACAAAAAGGAAATGATAGGTGAGCAGCATACCAGAAGTAAATGCAGGATATCAGAAATGCTTGTAAGCCAAGCGAAAAATAAATAAATTAATTTCATTATGAATTCATAGTGACTGAGACAGTATGCACAAGAACTGTGCAGGCTCAGTCCAGACATAACTCCAGCATGGAGGGGAAGGACACAAAGTCCCACCTCTAGCTAAATGGCTATTAGCTGTTGATAGCTTCTGGAAGATGGAAAGTACTTTTTTCTTTAAATGGGCAGCCCTTAAGTGGGGCTCCGCTAAGGGTCACGCATCCAAGAATTTATGAACAGTACAAACTGTACTTCGTGATTTTTAAGAGGGGTGTAGGTAGGATTTGTCTCAGTGGCAGAAGGCTGGCTTAGCATAATAAAGTCCTGGAGTTTAATTTCTAATACTGTAAAAGGTGAATAAATAAAAGAAAATGGGATAAAAAAAAAAAGAGGACACAAAATTGGACGTGTAGACAAATGAGGTTGGATCTGACAGGAGCTGGGGGAGGGAGCTAATATAGTCAAAATGCATTATGTGAAAGTCTTAAGAAGCTAAAAAAAATGAGAGAGAAAACTGATAATGCACACCCACCTAATAGCTTTATTTTAAAGGGCTTATTGCTGGTGAGTACAGAAAACTTAAGTTGAAAAAGAATGTTCTATTTCATTTTCGGAAGTAAACTAAATACGATATTCTAGTACACTGCATTTTATCAACCTCAGGAAACGTTTTCCAGTGCATGGTGGATTTAACCCTGTTAATGTTTGGAAATACAATGAGTGGTTCAGATTCTAATTTTCATACTCATCTGGCCTAACTGTAAGCTACTCTTGCCTTATAGGGACACCTGGTGGCAGGTAACTGAAAGGTCTGAGAGAACAGGATGTGGGCCTCAGCCTGGGCAGAATTCTGCAGCCCCACATGTATCTGCTCATGGCTGCCAAAATTCTAAATATTGTATCATTTTATGGTCCAGTGTTTCTTGGATCAATGATAATTAGGTGTCGCTAATTATTAACTCTCACATTAAAAGTGAATACTTAATAAAAATACAGAAACCGGTAGCACTTTTTCTGCTAATATTAACCATCGAAAAAGGATAAAATAATTGATTCTCTTTTCTTGTTTGATTAAACAAGAGTCGCCCTCATATTCTGTTTTTTGAGAAACAGTGCTAGATTAAGTCAGATGCTATCATCTTAGAATTAAACTGTCCATCAAAGCTAATGTTACCCACAATGCAACAGCTTGCTCATGCCACTTTCTTAAGCATACCATACATTAGCAGGTGAATATTATCAAGAATAATCATGTGCTTTTGTCTCTTATTATTTATACATGTAACTTTTAAAGATAATAGAAGACTTCCATCAGCTAAGGCATCACCTGCCCATAAACATGATGTAATCATTAACTAAGTACAACTAAATAATAGCAGAGCACGTTTTGACAGGTTAACGTGTATCTTGTTAAGAAAGCTCAAGGGAGAATGAGAAAGCTGGTACTCACAAGATCTGCATGCAAATCAGGAAAATACACTCAGACAGGATTGTCAGCTTGCCGTCCTTCTTCTTCTTAACTGTTGCACCAGCATACAAGAACCATGAAGTGTGTATTGACGTTCTAAACAAGTTCAACTCATTTTACTGAATTGGCCAAATTGTTAAGTCATAAAATATATTGGCTTTCCGTGGCGCACACCTTTAATCCCAGCACTTGGGAGGCAGAGGCAGGCAGATTTCTGAGTTCGAGGCCAGCCTGGTCTACAGAGTGAGTTCCAGGACAGCCAGGGCTACACAGAGAAACCCTGTCTCAAAAAACCAAATATATATATATATATATATATATATATATATATATATATATATATATATATGCTTTCCAGGTTTCTCCATGGTAAAATCACCAATCTTGATGCTTCCTTATAGACAAGGGAAGAAAACACATGTGGTGACTATCAGGTGTGAAAAAGTAAGTAAACCCAAGTCAAGAGAGAAAAATTAATATTTTTCAAATGTAATCTAGTTCATTAAAAACTCAAAAGCAAATGTAAAAACATAGGTGAAGTGCTACAGTTTGAGTATCGTCAGCAAGTTAGAATTTAAAGTCTGTCGTTTAGTAGATCCATGAAACAATAGAACAATTCTTCTATGCTTTTATTTTTTGCTATAGACTGTTAACAGTCATATAATACACCTGCAAAAGCAATTACCTCAACAAACAAGAATAGCATATACAGAGTGCCCATATTATTAGTTTGAGAACATTTTATCCTTTATTTATTATGATGATACTTTAATCAAACAGATATTTTTCAAAACTAGCCAGATCATTGCAAATAAATTTAAAATGACAGTAGGCTTCTAAAAGATGCCCGAGAGGTTGCATATAAAACATTGAGAACCAATTACAATATAATAAAAGCAGTACAAAAGTTCAGATCTTTTCTTTCAGAAATTTGGAAATAGAATGACAAAATTTATTTTAAAGTAACTTTGCAGTTTCCCTGAAAGATAAATGAACCATTATTCACCGTACACTTTTATGAGACGTAAAAGAAAAAATGTTAATATCAGATGATATAATTTATACATTAAAGAATGGTGTTACAAAACATACATACACACACAGGAAAACTGTAGGAAAAGTTTAAAATGTTTACTTTTCTAGCTCCACACAAATTCTTTTAGCTAATTATCATGAGATATTGCCTAGAAATTAACCAGTCATGTTGTGTTTCTATCTCCAGACTTACAATTAGTAACGCTATCAATGCAGTTCCTGTACTTTGCATTACTAATTACACTGCTATGTACTAATGGTGATAAAAATAGCAATACCCATCAACTACCAATTAATGCTTAATGAGAGCGTATAAACCTTGGCATTGTAATGCATTTCAAAATTGTTGTTGCTCATGTTCCTTTTGCAATTGTGCAAAAATGGGTAAAACCAGTAACCACTATGACTGAAAGCAAAGAAACCATAGTGAGCACATCATTGAAAGAAAATCAGAAAAATAAAGGTGAGAGAGAGAGAGAGAGAGAGAGAGAGAGAGAGAGAGAGAGGTGAGATAGGTATGCGACTGTGTCTCATCTTTTTTTTTTTTTTTTTTTTTTTTTTTTGGTTTTTCGAGACAGGGTTTCTCTGTGTAGTCCTGGCTGTCCTGGAACTCACTCTGTAGACCAGGCTGGCCTCGAACTCAAAAATCCGCCTGCCTCTGCCTCCCAAGTGCTGGGATTAAAGGCGTGCGTCACCACCGCCCGAGGCGACTGTGTCAAGTCAGTACAAAATCTAAAGATACATGCTAGAAACCCAACTCAGTTGTCATAAACTCTTTCTGAAGGAATTTCTTCAACAGGGAAGACAGATTCTAATTCCAGAGCAGACAGTGTAAGTGGCCAACAGACTATGACAAACTATTATTATATCTAGTCTCTCCTATGGGCCCATATAACTTCCATTGAAATTATTTGGTCTTCTCAGCGTTCTTCAATTAAGTACAATTCTCAACTGTCACGACTTTTGAAAGTATTAGCTTTTTTCTCTCATATCTTTGTATGCAAGTTAAAAATAGTGGTACACCTTTCCTTCCTGTCAATTTATTACCATTTTATAGATCAAACTACCAAGCCTAGAGAAGACTGAAAAGACAGGAAGAAGATCCATTGGAGTTAATCACAATATATTCCTTTAAATGCTTATACTTAAAAATATATTCCTTTATTTAAGGCATCTGTTCTAAAATAAAGACATGCATTATAGCCCAAAGCTGTTCTCAGCAAAGGATCAAAGTGGTCCAGTGTGGATTCCAACCATCCTCTCTCTCTGAGGCTCTCCTGAATTACATGGAGATCAGGATCTTCCTACATGTTTAACCATCTCATTAGATTTACTGAATTCAGGCAGATTTCAGACATGTGAGAACAGATCACAGTGGAGTATATTTTTTCCCGAACCCAGGTCATCAGTTGGAAGGACTGGAGGGTGGGAGGCTGGCCTCAGCTCAAAGGTTCCTTTATCATAGATAGGTACAGCGTGTGAGACTATGTTAGCCATCACTCAGTACTTAGCCTAGGTTCACCAATGCTATAGGGAACACCAACCTTTGTGGTTACTTCTTCACAAAAGGCAGGTGTAGATTTCTTAGATTGTAGCTCAAGCTACAAAGGTGAATTTTCAAACCCACAAAACCAGAGGTACAGATGTTCCTTCTTAATTTCTAGAACTTGGCTCAATAATAATTCGTAGTATGCACTCCTGAGCAAGCAATATCAATGCTCAAATTTCAAAGAGGCACAGGACATGGACATCATATCTCAATTAACAGACTACAAAAGCATTTAAGTGCTACATTTAAAACTGATATTCGCCAGTGAAATGTTTCTCAGTGTTTGACTTCTAGCTTTCAGTTCATACGCAACTTCTCTAGATCCTGAGTGTAAGATCACCTGTTCTCTTTGGAAGTTTGCAGTTAGAGTCTACTCAAGCAGCACCCCGCCACCCCACCCCCTCCACGACTTTTTTTTTTTCAGAAAAGTTACAGCTTGAAAAGACTGAAAATCCAATTGGTGAGTCATAGATAAGCAAAACTATTGAAAACTGTAACTTATGTGAATTATTTTCTAGAGTAAGAACTGGAAAGTATGAGGATCATATGGTCAATTGGTTTATAAAAAAAGGAAATTTTTTTCATTTTTTATTATTACTTTTTTACAATCCAGTGCCCCCCTCCTGTTCCACTGTTCCACAGTTTCTCATCCAATTCCTCCTCCATCCTGTCTCCAAGAGGATGCTCTTCCCCACAATGGAGCCACTCCCTGAGGCCTCAAGTCTCTGGAGGAGTGGGCTCATCTTCCTCCACCGAAGCCAGACCAGGCAGTTTTTTGCTGTATATGTGTCACAAGCCTCAGACCAGCTAGTGTATGCTGCCTGGTTGGTGGCTCAGTGTCTGACAGATCAGGTTAGTTGAGACTGCTGGTCTTCTATGGGGTCATCTTCCTCCTCAACTTCTTCCAACCTTTCCCTAATTCAACCACAGGGACCCCTGACTTCAGTATAATGGTTGGGTGTAAGTATCTGCTTTTGTCTCAGTCAGCTTCTTGTTGGGCCGCTCAGAGGACAACCATGTTAGGTTCCTGTCTGTAAACACACCATAGCTTTAGACACAGTGTTAGGCCTTAGAGTCTCTAGAAGAGAAATTTTTAAACAAGTCTCAAATAATAAGAAATATCTATGCTGGAGCAATGATTTTTGAAAGGATCTAAGAACTGTTGGTGATAGTACCTAACCCAATAAATTGGTTCTATCATAAATGATGCTAAAACAATAAAAATACAAAACAGATTTTTTAACCTAGTTACAGTTAAAGATTAAAAGCTTTAGTTATATTTCTCAAAACCTTATGGTACTGAGATTTCTATGATTGGGAACAAAGACATTATAGTTTCAAAAACAATAACATAGTCATTCTATTACTGTAAGTTATATCAAAATCACTGTAAAAATTGGCTTTCACTAGAAGATATAAGATAACTAAGTTGATTGTCTTAATTTTTAAAAATAGCTTAATTTGCTTTGGGTTTTATTATTTACAAACTAAACCTAGTATGACTTAGTAGTTAATAGCTAATCAAATACCATTATAGGCAGGCACACGGAATGAACACTGAACATTGGTCACTTCTTACACAGGGAATTTGAAACAAGTTTTTTAGTTACTTTCACTAATGAACACCTTTACATAAGATCTTTTACTTATTATTGTAATGTAACTGGGGATTTCTGAGGGTGACATGTGTATCCCTGTTGACTTCCAAAACTTAGACCAATAAGTAAGATTTTCTCCTGTTTTTTATCCACACTTTTTTTTTCATATCTTCACCTCGTGTCAGTTAACTAATGAGCTATTCTACCCAGGCCAAAAGCAACAATTCTTACATCAGGCTGTGGACACGTATGATCCTTCTAGTGTTTCTATCTCTTTTTTTAATTTTCCTTAAACTTAAATGTGAAGCATTCTTGTTTTTTTAGAAAAACAGTATACTTTTATGTATCGACACTTACAATGAAATCTAATGAATGCATGCATCCAACACCAAATGGAACATTCAGATCTTGAAAATGGAAGCAAAAAACAAACAAATGAACAAACAAATGTTTATATAATTATATGTTTTATTTGTTTATATAAACAAATGAAAACTTGAGCAAAACTTTTATGAAGGCAAGAATTAGGATGTATGAAAACAAATGAAATGCTATAAAAGTTTGTTAAAGAATCTGACTGCCATTCTTAATAAGATTTTATAATTTAAAAGACAGATTATATATATTTATATACAGACACGAATATATAGATAGTATTGGTTAGAAGATGGATCAATAATAGATGATAAATAGAAAGATACCAGTCCCCACCCGCTCAGAGAAGAGGGTAGGGGATGGGTGAAGGATTGAGGGAGGGGATGACCAGGAAGGGGTCAGTGAGCAAGATGTGAAGTGAATAAGTAAAAAATAAATAAATTTTTTAAAGAAAAAGACGATTACTTTAGTATTAGTGTTACTGGTGGAATATGGCTTTACAAAATCATTTTATGAACTGATTTATCATCAGAAATTCCAAAAGAAACATACATATCATTGACATAACAACATCACTTGTCTGGACAAAGTAAATGACCAATGAAAACAGATGCCTGTCACAGTTTTACTTACATGTCACATGCATTATTTTGAGCAATAGTAACAAAGGCTGTTGAACCCTTTGTAGGAGAATTGTCTGAAGAACCATAATATCTGTACAATGGACTAGTGCGTAGTTACTTGAAGAAAAGTCAGAGCCAAGACTGGCAATGGGGGGGCTCATAATAAATTCAAGCCAGTGCCACATTACATTCTCAATTATAATCCTGTTTCCAGTTAGCAAAAGGAAATGATAAATGAAAAGATATTGATAAGATTTGTATGAGTTCTTTTTTAATTATGGAAAGATTTTCAGTAGTGTTAACTGCATATGAGGGGTACAATTTTGAGAGAAGTAGATTAGAATTAATTACCTTTGGATTATTTGATGCATTTCTCTATGCAAGCATTACTTTGTGTTTGAAATAATCAAAAACACAACAACAATAAAGAAAGGCATATAGTCTTTGAATTCAGTTTTATTAGCATGTTTACTTCATATGCTGTTTGTTCAAGCTTTCACACAGATCCCTGTCAGCCTGAGCCAGAAGAGATGGGTTGTGCATTGGAGATAAGGGGAGAGCAAGTGTTATCCACTGTGAAATTCCTAACATTTTTCTCCATGGACTTGGTACAAGAGAACACAACTGTCTTATGATTGTATATGCACACAGTATTTGAACTATATAGTGAAAAGCAGGCAGATAGATACTCAGACTGAGGTGAGAGAATAATATACAGTAGTTCACTTGCATTTCTCTGGTGGCTAGGGATATTGAGGACTTTTTAAAAATAGTTACTGGCTATTTGGGAAGTTGTTTTTTTTTTAAGTGTCTATACAATTCATTTGTACATTTACTGACTAGCAGTTTTATTTCCTTTCTGTTTAATTTCTTGCTATTCTAGTTTCCTATTTGTCTTACATAACACTATTCTCTATTTCTTCTTCTTTGAAAGATTCCCTCCTGCATCCTGGTCCTTTACTAGCTACCTAACCTCTGTGGTTATTCTGATTGAAACACACCTATCTACAGTCTAAAAACTAATACCCACATATTAAAAAAAAAAAAAACCTTTCAATATTTTTCTTTTGATATCTGGGTTGCCTTTCTAAGGACACTTGTTTCTAGTTCCATCCATTTGCCTGTAAATTTCCTAATTTTATTTTTTATAAGTTGAATAATATCCCACTGTGTGCAATAGGGTTCATTTTCATTATCAATGGCTCAAGAGTTAATGAACATGTAGGCTGTTTCCAGCTTCTGGCTATTGTGAATGGAGCAGCAATGAACTGGGATGAGCAAGGATCTCTGTGATAAGATGTAGATCCTTGGGGTGTTTGCTCAAGAACAGTTTTGCTAGACTTTGTGGTAGATCAACTTTTAAGTTTCTCAGGGACATCCACATTGATTTCTGTGGTAGCTGTACCAGTTTGCACTCCAACCAGCAATGAATAAATGTCTGCATATCACCATGCCCTTACCAGCATGTACTGTCATTTGTTTTATTGATCTTGGCCATGCTGACTGGTGTAAAATAAAATCCCAAAGGAGTTTTAGTTTTCACTTCACTGATATCTTAAGATCTTTAACATTTTAAATGTTTCTAAGCCATTTGCGGTTCATCTTTGGGAAACTATTTAGCACGGTGACTCAAGTTTTTAATTGGCTTATTTGTTTTCTTGAAGTTCAGAGGGTTTTTTTTTTTTTTTTTTTTAGTTTTTATGTATCCAAGATACTAACCCTCCATCAAATGCATAATTAGTAGATATTTTTCTATTCTGTATGCTACCACTTTTCTCTTATATTTTTAGTTGTGAGCCTAGCCTTTAACGGCTGAGCCATCTCTCTAGCCTGCTACCACTTTTCTCAAATGGTGATGTCCTTGTTTATGCAGAAGTTTCTTAACTACATGGAGTCCCATTAATAATTGCTGGTCATAATTTCTGTGCTACTAACCCTAACCTTGACCCCAACCCGGACCCCGACCCCGACACCAACCCCGACCCCAACCCCGACCCCGACCCCGACCCCGATCATAACCCTAACCCTAACTATGATTCTTGTTTAGAACATCCTTTTCTGTATCAATAAGCTTAAGCTCTTTTGTATAGTTTGGGATCTAGACTTCCGTTAATATGCTTTATCTGTTTAGAGTTGTATGTAAGATAATAGATATATATCTACTTTCATTCTTTTACATGCAGGTATCCAGTTTGACAGAAATGTTTGTTGAAGATGCTGTCTTTTCTTCAGTGTGTATTTTGGCTTCTTTGGGTCAAATATCAGGTGTCTGTAGGTATGTGAGGTTATGTGCCAATTATTCCACTGACTGTTGTGTCTGCTTTTATGCTAACCCCATGCTGGTTTTATTACTACATCTCTATAAATCAAGTTGAAATCTGCAATGGTGATATTTCCAGCACTTCTTTTATTATTTGGGATTGTTTTAGCTATTCTGGGTCTTTCATATTTTCATATAATTTTAAGGGTTTTTTTTTTCAACTTCTGAGAATTGTATAGGAATTTTGATTGGGAATGCATTAAATCTATAGATCATTTTTAGTAGAATGACTACTTTTGCAATATTAATCCTACCAATTCATAAGTATATGAGAAATTTCCATCTTCTGGTGTCTTAAAGTTTTCATTACACATGACTTTCACTTGCTTGGAGTTATATCAAGATATTTTTATAGACAACTATGAAATGCATCATTTCCCTGATTTCTTTTTCAGTATGTTTTTCATTTGCATGTAGGAAAGTTACTGATTTTGTGTATTAATTTTGCACCCTGCTACTTTGCTGAAAGATTTATCAGCTGCAGAAGTTTTCTGATAGAAGCTTTTGAGTCTTTTATGTATGAAAACATAACATGTGCAAATAAGGATGCTTGAACATTTTCCTTTCCTATTTGTATCTCCTTGATTCCCTTTCAGCTTCTTACTGTTCTGGCTAAAACTTCCAGTACTATATTGAATAGGTACAGAGAGAGGAGGCATCCTTATGTTCTTCCTGGTTTCTATTTTTAAATAAATAAGCCAAAAATAAGCATTGGAGACAAGGCCCTCTTCAACTGATGACTCTAGGAAATCTCTGTACAGAATGAAACTAGATCCCTGGCCTCTCACCCTCTACAAAAATAAATTCAACACGGATGGATCAAAGGTCTTCATGTAAGTCCAAAACTGCTAGAGAAAAACATGAATAAAGCATTTTAAGCTACACCACACTGTAAGGCACATGGACCATGCCACCAGATGGGCATGGGACTGGTGAGGTAGAGCATGCTCAAACCCCAGGAATCTCAGAGACTTGAGACAAGAGTGGAGCTGCTCCCTCCCTGCGCACATGCCTGCTCTGGATCATGTAACCACGACCCTCAGCTAAGATGACCATAGGCAGTCAGTCACAAAGCACAGCACCTAGAACACCTCTTTACATTGAGACATCTCAATAGCTTAGCCTTCAGCCAATGACTTTTCATTCCTGGAGATTCTCATGCCCTTCCCCAAAATTATATAATCTCTGATTCACCCCAAGTAAAGTGTATGCATTCATATCTACCCCAATAAAGGAACATGAACAAGCTAAGATAGGCTCAGAGAGTTGCTTTACAGGGAAGGCCTTCGCCTAAATGAGCCATACCACTAAGATTTCTGGGGAAGGCCTCTTTTCTCTAGCCCATCTGGCATTCAGCACTTTCTCCCAGAAAGACTGGGATCCTGCTCATCCCAGGCCCCACAATCCCCTTCTGGCTTGGCATACAGTGGTGCTCTGATGCCTGAAGGGAGGCTTGGCCTGTAGACCTCCATCCCAGACTTTGCTCTATCCTCCCTACCAGTGTATTGGCAGCCTGGACACAGCCAGAGGAGAGGCAGGGCACAGGACCACACCATACCTAGCGATTTACCCAAAGGACCTTAAGTCAACATGTCTCAGAGATATTTGCATAACATTATTCACTGTGGTCCTAGTCACAATAGGCAAATTATGGAAACAACATTGGCATTCATTAATAGACCAATGGCTAATAAAAATGTAGTGTAAATATACAAATGGAATTTTATTCAGTCACAGAATGAAATTATTTTGTGTGTAGGAAAACAGATGCAACTGAACGTTATCATTTAAGTAAATTGAACCAACTGAAGATTATCATTTAAGTAAATTATGTCAGATTTAGAAAGTCAAAAATCACATTTCTTTCATCTACAAATCTGAGATTCACAGATGTGGGTCCACATTCCGTCTTGCCACTGGGGTGCAGGGATGCCACTTGGGGAGGCAAAATGCACGGGTGCTTTGCTACGTTCCTTCCTTGCCACATTCGGGGCACCAGGCTTATGGTACACCCTCTCACGGGAAGTGAAACACAGCCTAAGTTGAGGAGCCCCAGTCTGGGTGAGAAACAGTGCAGTCTGGGGCCAAGGCTAGTTCTCAAACTCCTGGACACCAGGGAACTTCCAGGAGTTGAAAACACATTCCCCTACCCCTGAACCTCCCCTTTCCCTGCCTGAAAGAGGAAGGAGACAGTCCTTGCCTGTCCAAACTTATGATTCATGGTGGAAAAATGGACACATACAACTTACTCAGAGTGGGCCAGAAGCTAAATATCTTTTGCAGGAGGGAATTTCCAGGAAGGGACGCTTATTTGCTAAAACCTCGGGACCCATGTTGATACCTCATTAGCATGGAGAACTCTGGGTTCTATGCTATGGGACCAGTTTCCATGGTCCTCTTAGTGAGGTGTAATGCTCAAGTGCTTCAGGACAGGAACTGGATAGGAGCAGATTCAAATGCCTATCATTCCCAATTATGAGAATTGCTGGGGTTCCTTAATCTGCTTGACCTTATCAGTTTTTCTGTCTGGTGACACAGTTCCACTTGCCCCACAGATAGATAAAAAAAATACATGTACACACACACACACACACACACACACACACACACACACACACACACACATATATATATATATATAATAAAATTATAAGTGAAACTGTCAAAGGGAGGGAAGGGAACTAATAAGAGAAAGTAGAGATGGGGAAATAGTTGAAGAAGTGTAGTTTAAGTACAATATACATTTGATTTTTCAAAAGTCATGAATAATATGTACTTTCATCTATGTTTTTCCAAAAAAGTAGTGCCTAATGTAGCATAGGCATCATGTGGTAGAAGAAAGGTCAGGTTATGAGCAATGTTCTTTAAGGAGATTGGCAAAATACGAGCTACAGCCACTGGATAGTCTCCTACCTTGTTCCTGGAGGTTTATCTTTGTTTGTTTGTTTGTTTTCTTTGTTTCATGGTTTTCATGTATACTCTTTGGGAAATTTGGGGGATAGAGGGGAAGCTGACAATTCTCTTATGTTAGAGAAGATTGCAGAATTGGCTAAGCCCCTTGGAGAGTTTGCAAAGAGAGGTGAAGTGCTTAGGAAGCAAAAATGGTGCAAATGAATGGTATTGATATAGAAAGTTTGGTTGATACAGGAGCTGATGTTAGTATACTTTCCTAAAAGTCATGGATCCAGATTGGCCACTTCAGAAGATTGACACACAGTTTATAGAAATTGGTAAATTATCAGGAATAAGACAAAGTGTCAGATGTATTACCTGTGTGGGACCAGAAGGGCAAACAGGGAAATTGAAACCTTATGTGGTTGAAATATCCATAAACTTATGATGGGAAAAAGATATTTTACAACAATGTGGTACACAAATTAATATTCTTGCAATTCTGAGGACAACAAATAAGGCAATGAAGTATGATATGGTAAATACTCCTGGGGGAAGGTATTGATATGGGTGATCGAGAAAAATCACAAGCTGTGCCCATGATCCAAAATCAGGGCATCACAGAGAACAAATTTCCAAATTTATAAAAGGAGCCATTGCTGACATACCAACAGCCTTGCCCCAGAAATGGTTATCAAACCGACCTGTATGGCAAGAGCAGTGGTCCATTACAAAAGAAAAATTTCAGACTTGAACAACTGGTACAGAAGCAACTAGAGGCTCAACATACAGAAGTGTCTACCAGCCCATGTTTGTTGTAAAAAAGAAATCAAGAAAATAAAGGATGATGACACATTTAAGAGCAGTTAATAAGGTAATTCAACCAATGGGTCCTTTACAGCCTGGACTTCCTTTACCATCTTTGTTGCCAAGATTATAACCAAGATTATAATAATAATTGACTTGAAAGATTGCTTTTCACAATACCATTGCATAAGCAGGATAGGGAAAAGTTTGTTTTCCCAGTACCTGCTTTAAATAATAATTATCCACTAAAGAGATACCACTGGAAGATGCTTTCCACAGGGAATGTTAAATAGTCAGTATTCTATGCAACAACCATTAGAAATAATTCATAAGCAATTCCTTCAATCTATCATTTATCATTATATGGATGACATTCTGTTGGCTGATTCTGACAATGATGTTTTAAAGAATATGTTTAAAGTAACACAAAGAATTCTGCCAATCTAGGGGTTACAGATTGCTTCAGAAAAAAAATGCAAAGAGGAGATTCACTTAGTTATTTGGGTTATAAAAACCAATCAACAAAAAATTCAAGCACAAAAGGTACAGATCTTTTGCAAACACTTAATGATTTTCAAAAATTAATCAGAGATATTAACAGGCTGAGGTCTACAATTAGATTAGCACAAAGAGTTAAGTAATTTGTTTCAAACATTGCATGGAGATTCAAATTTGAACAGTCTAAGATGTCTAACAGCTGAAGCAGAAAAAGAGTTAATTCTTGTAGAACAAAGACTACAAGATGCATATGTGGATCAAATTGATCCTAAATGTGCTTATAATTTGGTCATTTTGCCTTCAATTCATTCTTCTACTGGGCTCATTATGCAAAGAGAAGATAATATTATGGGATGGATTTTCTTAGCTCATAAAGTAAAATATTGAAGACACATATAGAAAAGATTTCTGAGTTAATTATAAAAGGTAGAATAAGATTATGTCAACTGTCAGGAACAGATCTGGCTGAAATTGTAGTACATCTTACATATGCTGATATTATGTCACTGTGGGTGATCAATGAAAACTGGCAAAGAGCTCATAGTAATTACTTGGGCAAAATTAATAACAAATATCCAAAAAGGCAAACGTATACAGTTTATAAAATGAACTAATTGGGTTCTTCCATATATCCTAAAGAGAACACCAATTTCAGAGTTCTATACTATGCAACCAACATTCTATACTGATGCACACAAGATGGGGATGGTTATAAATGAGGCCAAATAAGCAAAATGCTCTAAAGTCCACATACCTCAGTTCAAAAGTCAGATTACATGCAGTCTTTATGGTATTGTTAGATTATCCTTAATCTCTTAACGTGATCACTGATTCTTTATATGAGTTGTTTTCCTTATAGATACTATTGAAATTCAGTTGCCCATTTGTTGACTAAGAGTTTTATTTTCTTTGTGTTTAATTTTTGACATTTTTTTTTTAATTCTGGATATGAGCACTCTGAGTAAAGAGTTTATAGTCTCCTGTGCTCTGAGCTGTCTGTTCTGCTGATTGCTTTCTTTGATGAACAGGATTTTTTTTTTCCATGTAGTCTCATATATTGATACTTGGGGTTAATTCTTTTTACAAGCTTTCATTGTCTTGAAGGGTAGCCTCTGTCTTTCCTTTTAGAAGTTTGTTTTAGGTCTGAAGTCTTTGATTTTGAATATATTTTTGTACAAAGTGAAATATATAAATCTAATTTCATATTTTTTTATGTAGAAAACGTTTTTGATAAACATTTGTTATGTAGCCTTTTTTCCAATATGTTTTTGCCCTTCTTTGTTAAAACTTAAGTAGCCAAAGCTTTGTCATTTTATTTCTAGGTCCCTATTATATTCCATGGAACTTCCTGTCTATTTTTATGCCAGTACCAAGCAGGCTTTGTCACTATAGCTCTATAGTATAATTTGAGGTCATGTGTAGTAATACCTAAGCAGTGTTCTTACTCCATAGAATTGTCTTAGCTATTCCTGATCTCTTGTGGTTCCATGTAAAATTTTGTACTGTCACATTCTAAGCCTATGAAATATGACACTGGAATCTGATGGGTACCTCATTAACTCTGTAGATTGTTTTGGGTACTATAGCCATCTCACAATATTAATTCTGACAATCCAGGAATGTATGGTGTCTTTCTATCTCATATCCTCTGTAATCTTCCTTTTCATTATGTTGAAGTTTTGATTATGGAGGTCTTGTACTTCTTTGGTGGAATTTTCTGTGTACATCTCTCAAGTCTAGTTCATCCATACTATATTTTATCTCTGAAGAATTTTTATTATTTGGTTTTAGTTTAGGAAGCCTATTTAAATATGAGAGTGGAGTTTTAAATTTTCCCATTGTTATGTGTCAAGACCTATGTGGTTTTCTGTCTTTTGGTGTTAGTTTTATGAAATTGAATTTTGATGCATAAAGGTTTACAACCATTAAATCTTCTTAATGAATTTATTTTTTATGAATGCATAATTTCCATTTTTATCTCTTCTACTTAGTTTCAACATAATGTTTAGTTTGTTGATATAAGGATAGCTATCCCTGATTCTGTTCATTTTCCATTTGCCTGGTAGCTTGCTCTCAATTTTTAGACATTAACTTTCGGGTTATCTTTGGAGGCTAAATGTGTTTCTTGGAAACAGCATAGAGTTGGTTTTTATTTTTCAAGAGTCTATTACTTTGTATCATTGTAGTGGGTGAGTTGACACTATTTATGTTTAAAGTTATTATAGGAGAGGATTGGTTATTTTCTACAAATTCTTTAGGTAATGTTCTAATAGATTATTAGTATTCCTTTTTCTTGTCTCATATTAATTTTAAGATTTTGCTAAGTTGCTGTGCTGAACATGGTTCTTTATTTTCCAAATGTGGTTTGTTTATCTGTAGCTTTGATAAAATATGCCCTATCATGTATTCATCTTCCTCTCTGTAATGTATTCTACTAAGGACTTTCTGTAGTGTTGACTTGATTCTCAACAATGGCCTTAATTTGTGTTGTCTTAAAATATCCGTGATGGCTAACTTTCTGTTTAAAATTACTTTCCTTAGGAAAACTATAAAGCAAAAATGAACTTCCAAATGTTTAGGGCTGTTAAGAGTTAATATTGTAATTGCCTGGTTCTTGTGCAACTTTAACAAAACTGCTGCTTCTGCTTCTGTAAACAAAAGCTTGCTTTGCACAAGGTAACCTTTCTACTTGCATGTAGGCAGAATATAACAGTATTCTCTGCCTTTAAAAGCTCATGACAAGGTGCCTGTGTGCTGCATTCTGGAATCCCAAGTCCCAGGGATTCACATCAGCTTATGAATAAAAGCCTCTTCTTTGTTAAAATTTATCAATAGACTGACAAATCTTGGGAAAACCTTTGGTAATTTAAATAGGAATGGCCCCCATAGACTCATGGGTTTGAATGCTTGGTTCATAAGGAGTGATACTATTAAGAGGTGTGGCCTTTTGGAGGAGGTATAGCTTTATTGGAGGAAGTATGTCACCACAGGGATGGACTTTGAGGTCTCCGAAGCTTAAACCAATTCCTTTCTTGCTGCATGCTGATTCAGTTATAGAACTCTCAGCTCCTTCACCAGTACCATGTCTGCTGTCACGCTGACATGTTACCCACTGTCTTAGTTAGGGTTTCATTGCTATGAAGAGACACCATGACCAAGGCAACTCACAGGAAAAGTTAAAAAATGATCGGCTTGTTCCCGCACTATGCCTAGCACTGGCAGGCCACATGGCCCCAGCCAGATGTTCCCAAATCACAGGCCCTCTGGCCTGGCCAGCCCTACCCCACCAGATGTTGGCATGTTCGTTGCCTCTACAGCCCTAAGCCTAGCCCCAAGACCAACTCTGCTGCCTCCATGGTGGTGCTAGGCCTAACCCCATGCAATTACCACCAACCTTACAGTTAGATATCACAATACCCAGTAACCTGGTAAAATCAAAACTCTTAAGCTTATAGTTAATCAGTCAGATTTATATATCAATAAATTCTCAATACACAAGATGCCCACACAATTTAGTCAAGTTTCCCCAATTATTCTAACCCTGTAAGATATTCATAACTACCTGTGGCTACTTAAACCCATGCTGTTCCTGATTCATCCTGTTTGTCTTTCAACTTGATTCTCCTCCCTCTCTCCCTGCATCCCTCTCTTTGAAACTCTTAACTCCTCCTCCCTTTTCCCTGTACAATCACAGGCCTTCTGCTGCACTAATATTTAAATAGATTGGACAGGGAAAATCTTGCCACGCATATAAAAGAGAACATTTAATTAGGGCTGACTTACAGTTTCAGAGGTTCAATCCACTATGATCTTTGCAGGAAGTATGGCAGAATGCAGGCAAACTTGGTGCTGGAGAAGCAGAGAGTTCTACATTTTGAACTGAAGGCAGCAGAAGGGGACTGGCTAACACTGGGGGCAGCTTGAGCAAAGGAAACCTCAAAGCCTGCCCCCACAATGACACACTTCCTCCAACAAGGATATTCCTCCTAATAGTGGCACTGCCTGTGGGCCAAGCATTCGAACACCCGAGTTTATGACGGCCAAAACTATTCAAACCACCACACCCACCATAACAATAATGTACTAAACTTCTGAACTGTAAGACAGCCCCAATTAAATATTTTCCTTTATAAGAATTGTCATGGTCATGGTGTCTCTTCATAGAAAAAAAAAAATCCTAACTAACTAAACCCCAACAGATAACATTTGGGTGCTCATCCAGATCCACCTTCTTTTTCTGGTTGACCTCAAGACCCTTGCTCCTGGAGTACTGGGAGCAGAGAAATCATAGAGATCCAGCATTTGAAGGGAGCCATTGGCAGGTTCTCAATATCTCAATTGTGAGAAAAGAAGCATCAGAAAACCTCTAGAAGTATAGGTAAGGGTCCTTTTCTTTGTCTACATTTGTAGGACTCATGGAAAAGCTAGACACATCATTAATTCTCAAGTGGGAGGGACCAAAAACAGGGATGCTGCTTGCCCTTTTCCTCTGTGGATAGTGAGGGCTCAAAAAAATCTTATCTGTAAGCTTTATTTGTTCTCAGTTTACTCTGGTCAGTTTTACAGGAATTCGGGATTCTGTTAGGTATGGATAATATTAAAATGTTGTTTTATGCTGTTCTACTTGAATAAAAAACTGGTCCTGGGGTTGGGTTATGACTGTCTCTCCTCTAGACCCTAACATGCCTATTTAAAAGTTTTCTCCAAAATCTCTGTTCTGTGTTGGTTAGGCCACCTGACTATGTGACAGAGAGAAGAGAGACAGAGACAGACACAGAGAGGCAGAGAGAAAAGACCATTCCTAATTAGAATTATTGCTGGTCATTTTGTACTCTTTTGGTTTCATTTAATTCTCTAAAGCTTTTGCTATGAACCTTTGCTATGAGATCAAGTATGAACCTTATCCCAAGATTTGTAAGACTCTATCGAAATGTGTTTGGTCTGATAGTGGGAAGAAGCAGTACTACTATGCAGGGACTACAAATTTTTCCTAGAGTAATAGACAATGATTATGAAGGTGAGATTAAGGTAATGGCACAGGCAATTCAGAATATAGTCACCATTCCTACAGGAAAGAGGATAGCTCAACTATTGTTACTTCCATTGTACCCTACTAATCACAAATATAAGAATCCAAAAAGAGGAGATCAAGGCTTTGGTTCCTCTGATGAATAGTGGGTACAACCTATAATTAAACAAAAACCTATGATGACACTATGGCTAGATGGAAAGGCATTCCAAGGCTTAGTTGACACAGGAGCTGATGTGACTATCCTAAAACAAAGCGATTGGCCTGTCACCTGGCCTCTGACCCCAACCTTAACCAATCTAAGGGGTATTGGCCAAAGTCAAAATCCACAACAAAGCTCCAAGGTGTTGATGTGGAAAGATAAAGAAGGAAATACAGGAAATATACAACCCTATGTCATCCAAGGCCTTCCTATTAATCTATGGGGCAGAGATCTGTTATCCCATTTGGGATTGATTATGTGCAGCCCTAATGAAGTAATCACGACTCAAATGATAAACTCTGGATTTTCCCCCAGGGAAAGGATTAGGAAAAATTGAAAAAGGGATTATCTAACTTGGATCAAGCCATAAAGGCTCATGAGTTCCATCACCTTAATTCTAAAACTTTAAAAATTATGTTTAAAATTACCAGAGAACAAGCTAGACAAATTGTTAAACAATGTCAATCATGTGTTAAACTTTTACCAGTTCCTCATTTGGGCGTAAATCCAAAGGGACTGATACCAAACAGTCTCTGGCAAATGGATGTTACTCATTATAATAAGTTTGGCAATCAAAAATATATACATGTATGTGTAGATACATACAGTGATTTCATTTATGCAACATTACAATCTGGAGAAACAAGCAAGCATGTGATCACTCATATGCTTGCTGCAATTGCTGTATTGGGTGTGCCTAAACAGATAAAGACTGACAATGGCCCAGGTTATACAAACTCCAGTTTCTGTCAATTCTGTGAAAATTTGGGAATACTACATAAAACGGGTATTACATATAGTCCACAGGGCCAAGGTATGGTAGAAAGGGCACATCAAACCATTAAATGTCAATTGGAAAAACTTAAAAAGGGGGAATGGTACGCTACCAAGGGATCCCCCAGAAATATCCTTCATCACATGCTCTTTATTTTAAATTTTTTAACTTTAGATTGTGAAGGAAAATCCGCTGCAGATAGATTCTGGCATCCTGATACCAAAAAGAATTTTTGCAACAGTCCTCTGGAAAAACCCATTAACTGGAACCTGGAATGGGCCAGATCCAGTGCTTATCTGGGGAAGAGGTTCTGTCTGCATATATTCCCAAACTGCAGATGCTGCACGCTGGCTGCCAGAGAGACTGATTAAACAAATAGACAACAATAACAAATCCAGGGAGGAGAAACGCCCTGAGAAGCATATTTTTTTGCAGGAAACATCAAACTGGAACAGATGAACCAGCAAACCTGACTTGGGAAGTCCCCAATGTGGAAGGAGACATCACCACCCATACCTCCAGGGTGGCTCTATTGGACTCTTGGTTCCCCAACTTATGATTCAGAAGGGAACATTGTTTAGACTCAGGAGAAAGTCCACTACCACAGTTACTATAGTTGGTTTTGGGTTTGAGATTGACTAGAGCAGGAACAGGGATTTCCTTACTTGTTTTGTTAAGATCAAAGCTATGATCAGTTCTGTATTTCTATAGATTTAGATTCTGCTATAACACATTTGTAAGCAAATAGAAGAGACTTATACTTTTTACTCCTCAGACAGAGAGAGCTATGTGTTGCCCTTTTAAAAGAGTGTTGCTGTTATACTAACTATTCAGGCATTCTTAAGTCTCTTGTCTCTCAGGTCCATGCTGTTCAACAAACTGCTGACTTTTGTATGACAACAGATAGACGCTATTCAAATGAAACCCATTCAGGTCCGTTATTACAGGCTGGAAGTAGGGGATTGTAAAACCTCTGTCATCAAGACTAATGAGGTATATCCCCTAACTTACATGCTAAGCTGGGTAGTCAAAGACGGGTAAGAGAACACTTCAAGACCCTTGCCCCTAAAAAGGGAGGCCTCACCATCCTAAGACAGGAGCTCAACCAATGGCTGTTGAGTATCCAAAGACGGGAAAGGGAGGCTGGGGACATTTGTTCCAACCTAAGACAGTCACAGTTTCCGTAAGTTTTCCCAGCCTTCCCTTTTGAAAAAAATTTTAAAAGGGGGACCTGTGGGGAGCTGACAGAAGGCAGCTAGCATCCTTGCAGCCAATCTTGAGCCATATACCCTGACAAGAGACTTCATTACATCAGCCTGCAACAGCTGAGCACACTCTGATAGCATCTTGTTTTAGATACCCAGGATTTTCCCTTGGGTGTGTGAGACTTAAAGGTGTGTGACTTAAGGGCATGATTTAGAGATCAGATTTAGAGACAAGGCCTAAGGGCATGACTTAAAGGCGTGGCTTAGAAGTGAAACATATAAAAGGCGAGAGGCAGACAGAAGAAAGCAACAGATTATTAGGCACTTGGAAGTACAACTTGGAACTAGGAATTAGGTTAGAGAGTACAACTTGGAGTACAACTTGGAGTAGGAATTAGGCATTGAGGAAGAAGACACTTGAACTAGAGAACTTGAAAGAAGGATTATTAGGTATTAGGCACTTGGCACTTGGAGGAAGAACTAGTTAGTAGACAATAGGCACTTAGCACTTGGAAGAAAGAACTTGGAACTTGGAGGCACTAGGGACTAGGAACTAGGGACTAGAAACTCAAAACTTGGGACTTGGAGAGAAGAAGAGAGAATGAAGAATAAACGGGATTGAATCACACTCTGTCTGGTCTCCATTTCTAGAGTCCTCACTCTCTCTCTTGCTGAACCCCAACCCACAGACTGGAGCAGCTTGGGGCAGTGCAGGCTCTAACAACTTAGCCCACAAGGCTTTGGCAGTGTGGGTTCCAATATTGACAGAGTGATCCGAGACATTGTGGCCCCCAAACATGGGGCAGCTCGGGCCACAACAGTGTAAACTTCCTGTACCTCAGGGTTTGTAAGTTTACTGGGTATGGTTTAAGATCTGTAAAATCTATAATAAAAGTTAACTTAAAACTTATAGTAAGAGAATTGATAGTTGAAAGTCTACACATAGGTGGTCTTAGTTCCTATAGAGCTTTGTATGTGTTACTTGGACTCAATTCATGTTTTAAAGAAATAGATACTTTTAAGTAGCAGTGTCACTCCTAGATATTTTGGACTGGGATGAATTATTGTATGGTGATTCATGTCCTGATAATAAGACTAACAGATGAAGACAAAATAATTTAAAAAAAAAAACAAGGTTTAAGAATATTAATTGAGAAATAACACTAAAGGCTATGATCATTAAAAATATAATAGTTTTTAATTCCTCAATAAAGGCAACACACATGAGATTTCATTTCCCATGTTCAATAATTCCTTGCTCTTTTTTAGAAATGACTAAGTAACAGGTCTTCTGAATGTCAGCTGTATTTCAGAATGTCATGGATTTAACGAAAATGTTTGTCCTTGATTTTCTCAAAATTCATTGAACCTGTAATTGTCAGTGGTTTGATAATATGCAAAGAATCTTCTAGTAATTTTGCCCATTCTCGTTTCACTTGAAATACAGGGCTACAGCCAAACAGATACCTGAACTAATAGAAAACACCAGCTCAGGACCCAGAGAACTAGGCCCGAGAAATCCAATTAAAACATTCAAGACAGAAAACACTGCCAGAAGCAGAACCATGTAGAAAAGCTCCAGAAAGGAAGCTATCCCAAAGATAATCTGCTCAAAACACCTCCTGGTAAAGGGCTATTTGCCTGTGGCCAGGTTTTGATGCTAATATCCCTAGTTGGATTTTCTGATTAAAAATATGACCTTTTTTGGTCAAGCTTCAAAAATGGCATATATAGCATGATCATATTAGCCCTTTTTGTCCTGGGAATACTTTTATTCCTGCCCATTGTGTTAAAGCTTGTCATTAACAACATCAGCATATTGGCAGCTAAAGTACATGGCTTGAACCTGAAAATGGACAGAGTGATTAAACTAACAGGCTAGCAAGCCAAGGATGAGTAAGATTCTGCACAGAGCCTTACCAACCTGAGACAGAAGTGCATTGCTTTGGATAATGCATATTCCATGATGGGTAAGGAAGGCATTCTTGTCAGAACAACCTAAGACAGGCTCAGTCTTGTTAATGAAATAAAAAAATGGGGAGAGGTGGAGAACCTTTGAGGCTGCTTAGCAAGAATCTGACATGGGCCAAGGACAAGGAAATGGGCTGCTTGACAGAAATATGACATTGGCCAAGGACAAGGAAGTGGGCTTCAGGCAGGAATCTGACATTAGGCTGGAACAAAGAAGTAAATTCAGACAGGAATCTAAATTTTAGGCTAGAACAAGGAAGTGGGCTTCAGACATGAAAATGACTTTGGGCTAGGACAGTTACCTGTCAGATACTTTGGTCATCCTGATAAGCCCTTAAAAACAGTGATCATGGGAGTGTTCATGGAATTGTGTTTAATGCCTTGCTTGTTCTTTGACTATTTGTGTTTATTGTCTTGCTTGTTTCTTGACTATTTGCATCTATTGTATTACTAGTTCCTCAACCTATAACTGACCTTAATACATGCATGTGATTAAAACAGTATAAAAGCAAAAAAGAAGAGGGGAGATGGGATAGGGGGTTCTAGGGAGGGGAAATGGGAAAAGAGGATGACAACTGAAATGTAAATAAATAAAATATTCAATAAAAAAGGAAAAAAATATGACCTTAAAAAAAACAGAGGTTTGATGCTATGAGATAAGATCTTACCAGGATTTGAGACAGTCTAAGATGGCAGAGAACTATACTATTCTAGATAAAGACTAACAGAGGCTCAAGAGACAGTGTAAGCTAGGATGAAAAGGGATAAAGGAAAATTTAAATATATGTAAAGAGATGAGAAGCTAAGGAGTTGGGGCCACAGAGATAAGCAATCAAAACTGAGATATTTCTATCTTGTGATATGGTAAGACAATGACCTAAGAAATTTGGCTAGAGCCCATGGAATGTCTCTCCGTACACATGACAGCATTAACTCTCTGATTACTACTACATAGGGCAGCATCAGCCTTTGGCAGCCAGTCACAAAAGATCTGAGAGAATTTCCTCTGGGTAAGGAACTTGAAACATTGGCCTATTTTGGTGAGAAAATGAGAAGCAGTCAATTCTTCAGTGTTCTGCTTCTCCACAGTCTTGGTGGGATACTGCAGGGCCATGGGTCATGTGTGACTCCTGGGGACTGAAGTCACTCTACCCCCATGGAGATTGCTGAAGAGGATCCTGTGGTAATTGTCCAGGTAGCTGGTAAATCTTTTTTTGTTTTATTGATAAAAGCTATTTGGTTTATACTTCCTGCTCAAATTTATCCTTCTCAGATGTTTGATAGTGTTGATGGCTAAAAGGGGGAAATGTTACAGGATATTTGATCACAGTGTGAACCCAGACTGTGTTGTTTACTGGAAATACCTGTTTCTGTTTGTGGTGTGGCTCAGCCTTAGCACACACTTTTAATCCCTCTGGCTGGAATACAGATGTGACCTTGGTACACAAAGGTACTAAGGTACTTTAATCCAAAACAACGACAGTAAATGTAGTTTGTAGAAGGAAGCATTCATGTTTGAAAGTAATATCTAATTGAATGGCAGACAAAATGACAAATCAGAGAAGGATTT
Source organism: Arvicanthis niloticus (assembly GCF_011762505.2). Lineage (NCBI taxonomy): Eukaryota > Metazoa > Chordata > Mammalia > Rodentia > Muridae > Arvicanthis > Arvicanthis niloticus. Next base: position 11,346,010 of record NC_047678.1, on the reverse strand, counting down.
GGCAGAATAGGATATGCCTAGCCCTCTCAAGAGCAGAGAGAAAAGAGAGGCCACTTAAAAGAGAGCAACATGGAGAGATGGGGCAGTTTTACTGGAAGCATTTTACAGAAATAAGTTAAAGAAAGAACAAACTAGACACAGGTGAAAACAGAATGAGCCAGAGAATGAGGAGCCAGAAAGGTAGAATATATTGCCAAAGTTAGTATGAGGCCAAGCAGAGCAATTCAGTCAGAGAGGCCAAGAGAAGTCAGATTGAATCAGTCAGCTTGGAGAGGAGTTTAAGCCAGAAAAGCTGTGTTGACCAGCCAACCAGATTTCAGAAAGCACTACAAAAGGTGAGTTTATTCAGCAGTAAGTCTCAGAAGCTGAAACATTCTAGGCCTGGATTAAATTATATGGAGGATAGAAGGATTAGGCCTAGGTTAGCAGACAGGGGTTGTAAGCATCAGAGACAATGATTACATCAGGAAAACAAAAATTATGTATATACTATAGCTTTATCAGTTTAGCATCAGCTGGCTTGTCAATGCATTCTCATGCATGAAAATCAGGCCTTTCTTTTTATACAGCTATTAGGTCTCCTGGTACAAAAGACAAACTCACAAAACAGGCTTCAATGTAACTTTTTACTATTCCTTTATTTTAAAGAACTTCCTTTTCTATGCTCTGGTATCTCATAGTATCATAGTATCATGGTATCTCATAGTAAATGACTGAATAGGAAAAGGAGAAAGGTTTGAGGTTTATGCAAGTTATAAGGGTCTGAGAAAAATAAAAATAAAACTTAAAGACAATATATGATATTAAGATTCCAAAGGTTAAGAGTTTTATCATGTTAATGAATAGAGTTCTTGTTGGGAGCCAACTTTAATCAGAAAGCGGCTAGAAAGCAACTATCAACTTTGCAGCCATCTGGAACCATATACCCTGATAGAGACTTGTTTTTCAACAGCCTACAACAGCTGAAGCACACTCTGATAAACATCTTGTTTATTCCACTTAGCTTGTTTTGCTGTTTAGTGACCCCAGCTGCATGGTGCATGTGGTAAAATGTTTTCACCTGTGTTCTCCCGCTTGTGCTTATAAATACCCAGGATTTCCTTGTATAGGTGGTGGTGGTCAGTAGGAGGTGTGAATATAGTATGGTGGAGACAGTAAAGGAGACTTGACCACACACCCTGTCTTGTCTCCATTCTTCGAGTCTCTTGCCCCTCCATCCCCACTCTCTCTCTTGACCAGAGCACTTAGCCCCAAAGTGTGGGGCAGTGTGGACAGCAACATAGTAGTCCCAAAGTGTGGGGCGGTGCAGTTCTCAACAAGTTCTGATATGCTATTAATTCCCTTTGCTTTTTACATTTTCTTTGTTTTTTTCCAAAACATAGACTAAAAAGTGATTCTCATCGTTCTAAAAATATCATATATAAATGAAAATGTGTTAATCATTTTGGGAGCCAAAGCTTTTACTATGACTCAAAGGTATGGGTCTACTGCTTTTCTACAGTGTGGATTTCCGTACAGATTACAAACAGTGGTAATGCTAATGTATCTAGAACTTCTGTCTCTTTTTGTAAACTTTAAATTCATGTAAGCTTCAGGAAGTTGTGGCTTGAATTCACTTTTCATAAATACTTCTGTCCATCAACAGCAAAAGCTTCCTCACCTACTGCTTATTCCAGAGGGAGAAGATCTAAATGTAACATTTTCCTTTAAGTTCTTGAGTTTTAACGTCTGTCCCTAGTCTATATTTGCTCCAAGAGATTTCCACTTGCCTTGTACACACCATCCATGAATCAGCTGCAAATGACAAAGCGCTCCAGACAGCTGCAAGCCATGGACTTGCTGAAAGCTGATGTAAACCAGACCAGCCAATGATTGTTCCCTATCTCTTCAGCTGGGCCAGCAAACAAGATGCTTCTGATGAGTGCCCCCACTGCCTGAACCCTTGGCCTTTTGTTAGCATCCAGCCTTTGTAGTCCCTAATATCAGCTCAGAAGCAGCTACAGAACAAAGTATATCACAACTTATCCTTGACAAAAGGCTGAAATAGTAGGTCTAAAGGAAACTTGGACCCCTCCCCAAAAGGGACCACACCTTGTCATCCTGATTACCCAGACTGCTATCAAGGTGAACTGTATTCACACCTAGATACATTACTCCCAAGTCAAGCACTTCATGGGAAAACAAGCTAGCTGTAGAAAATGGACCATCACCAAGACCTGAAAAGATCCACTAAAGACTAATGTGAGTGGTAGACTCATAATTTTATTTTGTCTGACTATGTTCTTTCCTGTTTCTAGATTTGGCTAGATTTCCTTTTTTTTTTTTTTTTTTTTTTTTTTCCGAGACAGGGTTTCTTTGTGTAGCCCTGGCTGTCCTGGAACTCACTCTGTAGACCAGGCTGGCCTCGAACTCAGAAATCTGCCTGCCTCTGCCTCCGAAGTGCTGGGATTAAAGGCATGTGCCACCACTACCCAGCTAGATTTCCTCTTTAAGAGCAAATGCAAACTTGCCATAATTGTCTCACAGCTCCCAACCACCACTTGGTCAGGTGGACATTTCTTCCATCACTTCTTGGAAGGAACTGATTGGTTTGCAAGCGCTGACAGGTAGTAAGTACCCTTGCTTGTCTATTTAGCAGTTGTATCAAACGCTGAAATTCTGTTTCTTGGCATCCTTGTTCCCCTGGATGTCTATTTATGATGATCCAATGATGATCCAATAGGGAGAAAAAACTTGTATGCATGGACACAGGCTCTTCCAGACTCTATGTTCAGGGGAGAAATGTAACATTTCCATCCTTATGCCCTTCATAATAAGCTTAGGGTTAGTAACAGCAGGAACCAGTCTTGAGGCCACTGGTATACTAATGGCTAACATTAACTTCAAAACCCTAGGATGCCAAATAGCCCAGGATCTGTTTATATTAGAAAAAAAAAAATCTATTGCCAAACTGGGGCTGGAACTTGGCCCCCTCATTCAAATAAATATTCACCAGCTTTCTGTTGTTGATAGTTGCTGTCACCGCTTCCATTTTTCTTTGATTCCTTTCCACAGATTGGAAGCTTAGCCTGGCAGAGCCTTGCCCTGAGGTCACCACTCCCTTTATTCCATTTAGCATTAGGCTTTTCTTTAAATGTTCACCTCCTTGAGCAAAGGACTTCTCTCCATCGTGCTTCCTGATTTCTCCTCCGACTGTACATTTTGTAGTATTCCTTGCTCCACGTGTTCCTTTTCATTGTACATCTGTATAGGAGTAACTAAGGGCCAACAACAGAGTCAATACACGGCTGTCTTGAAACCTCTGCTGCCAGTGTCCTGAATCCAAACTGAATCTTCAATTTAGCCTCAGGCAGGTATTTTGGACGAGGACAGAATGCGGTCACATTCTTCACCAAAATCACACCAGTCTCTAGGCCGCTTACTGATATCCTTCTCCTTCAAAATTTCTTGAGCTCTGCTGTTATAATTTACATCGCTTTTTTGAGAACCTCTATAAAGGTCTGAAACCTTGGGAAACTAACCAAAAAGAGCCCTGTCTCTAAAATCCAAAAAGAGAGAACTGTGGAATCGCAAGAGTAAATCAACGTCAAGAGCAAGTCAACATCAAGACAGAACGGTTGCATAAGCTTCATTCGTTAGTCGTAAGAGCTTGCTCACACGTGAAATGGTTTGAAAACCGGAGTGTCTTGCCTCAAAGAAATTCTCAAATGTGGAGGAAGAAAATCCTTGTAAATTGCAAATTCTATGAATACCTCAAAGTCAAGTCATTCCACAAGCAAAATCATAAAAATAGCCCCTTCAAAAAATTTAAAATAATTAAAAGAACCACCCTTGTGTGTGGGTGCATGTGTGAACAAACATATGTTTGTAACAGTTTGCTCGCCCTTCTTTGTGCCTGTAGAGGCCACAGGTCCACAGGTGTCTTTTTTCTTTATTATTGTCCCTTTTTTTTTTTTCCAAGACAGAGTCTCTCACTGAACTTGAAGGTCATTGTTTCGACTCTGCCATTAACCTGCGGGCTTCTGCAAGTCTCTGCCAACACCATCTCCGTCAAAGCTGAAATTACATCTATGTGTGTCATCATACCTGATTTTTGCATGTATTCTCTAAGTTCAAGTTCAGGTCTTCATGCTCCCAGGACTGAGCCAGCTCTGCAAAAATGTAGCTCCCACATACTTTTAAATATTTATTTACATTTGGTGTAAATTTCTATGTATGAGTGTTTGCATGCATGTCTGTGCACCAGCACCATGTGCATACCTGGTTCACAAGGAGGCCAGAAGCGAGCATCAGATCCCCTGTCACTAGATTTACAGATGGTTATGAGCTGCCATTTGAGATATTTCAGCGAGAGAGATACAACAGACTTAGAGCCATAGGGGAGACCTTCCAAAGTGTAGGCTGAAAAAGAAAGCAGCCCACAGAAGGGCAGAAGTGTCTTGGGCAGCAAGACCAATGGGCTCACAGAAGGTAACCAGGCAACTAAGCTGAGGGCAGATTTAGAGGTGTTGAGCTAGGAGTAAAGATAAGGACGTGCTAGCCACAGAAGGCTTAGAAGATTCCAGCCACTAAGCCAATAAGACAGGTTAAAAATGAATGTGTGTGTGTGTGTGTGTGTGTGTGTGTGTGTGTGTGTTTTATCTGCAGATCTGAGATAGCTCCTGGGCACCTGCATCCCTGTGACTTGCCAGGAGCTCAAAGCTGTGTAGCCAAAATTACACACTACAACAGCCAGCCCCCATTTGACCCATGAAACTATCTTCTATATGCTCTGGGTCTTAGGGTTCCTGACAACCTAGAGGAAGGGAACCCTCCCTCAGAGAGAGATTCCCCAATGCCTCTGTCAATGCACACAAATGAGTGTCTCTATAGAGACCCCAGCTTCCCTAGGTCACATGTAAGAAGGAAACAGTGAGCTTCTACAGAGCTGCCTGCTCCTCACACCTAAAGAAAGGATGCGTAGTTAGGATCCATTTAGAGCCCATTAGGAAAATCAGGCCCAAGGATCAGACCTTGAAGAAACCTGTTCTACAGCTTCTTGGAGGCCAGGTAGTTGCCAAGGGGCCCAGGTAGGTAGGCTGATCCATCTGGTAGATTGTAGGGCTGGGGCCCTGGGAGTTGCCTCTCATCTCAAGTTGGCTTTGACATTCCTCCCTTCACCTTACTGCTGGGAAAATTGAAGTCCTCTGATTAGTTTTATTTGTCTGGTTTTGTTTTGTTTTGTTTTGTTTTGTTTTTTTTTTTTTTTTTTTTTAGAGATGGGAGTTTCACTATGTAGCCCAGGCTTCTCTTAGACTTGCAGCTTTGTAATGAGCTGGCACTACAGAGTTTTGGGCTCCTATCAAATGCTGAGAATGTGAAATAGCAACACATAAGATTTCCATTGTTTTTATAACAGGCGTGTATTTACTATCACTGTTCATTAGTTCTCATTATAAAGCAGGTAAACTGGGGCTCAGGACATAAATCATCTGCTCAAGACATAGAAGAATCCCAGCCCCTCTCCTATAACCTCTCATGACCTTGACCCCTTTTGCCTGACCGGAGATTCTGAAGTACCACCATCTATCTATTTATTTATCTGTTGCTATTGTGTTGAGTTTGGGTACCATTATATAGCCACAGATGACCTAGAACTCTCCACGTTAACTAGGCTGGCCTCGAACATACTGAGATTTCCTTGTCTCTGCCACCTGAGTGCTGGAATTAAAGGCATGTGCTACTATACCTGGCTAGAAGTACTTTTAAAATGCCGTAACCCAATTAACATTTATTCCAACTAGTTGAGTTTAAAACATTTTCCCCAAACCACTACAAAGTCTCAGATGCCAGGTATTTGAGAGGTTCCCATGACCCAATGGGGATGATATTAGCCAAAATATCCAACAGAGGGAAGATAGAACCTCAGGCCACCCCCAGTAGATAGGCACGGCCCTCAGTTTAGGAAAGGGGTCACTCACCCATCTCAAAATTTTTAACCCAGAATTGTTCCTTGTCTAAAGGAAACACGGGGACAAAAAAAAAAATGGAGCAGAGACTGAAGGAAAGGCCATCCAGAGACTGCCCCACCTTGGGATCCATTCCATCCACAGACACCAAACTCGACACTATTGCTGATGCCAAGAAATGCTTGTAGGCAGGAGCCCAGTAGGGCTGTTCTCTAAGAGGCTCTGCCAGCATCTGAATAAGACAGATGCAGACACTCATAGCCAAACATTAGACTGAGCCCAAGGGAACCCAATGGAAGAGATAGGGAAAGACTGAAGGAGCTGAAGGGGACTGCAACCCCATAGGAAGAACAACAATATCAACTAACCAGGCCACCCAAAGCTCCAGAGACTCATCCACCAACTAAGAGTATACATGGGTGGGTCCATGGCTCCAGATACATTTGTAGCAGAGAACTGCCTTGTCTGGCATCAGTGGAAGGGGAGCCCCTTGGTCCTGTGGAGGCTTGTTGCTCCAGCAAAGGGGTATGCTAGAGGGGTGGGTGAGCAAGTATCCTCTTAGAGGCAAAAGGGAGGGGAGAAGGGGTGGGGGGGTGCAGAGGGGAGACCAGGAAAGGGGACAACATTTTAAATGTAAATAAATAAAATAATCAATTAAAAAAAAAAAAAAACATTTTCCCCTCCACCCTAGCAACGGCTTCTCCAAAGTCTGTTCTGAGCCCCCTTTTCGTTATCTCTGGTCTTCTGGGGTCTTGCCATGTCACTTTGCTTACACAAGCACATTTCTGAACCAAGAGATGCCTGAACTTCCTCTACTAGAACAGCAGATCTCTTCAGGCTTTCAGTTCAGTGTTCCCTCCCCCTACATGGACACAGAAGGTGTTCAGTCCCTCAGGTCTTGTGAGAAGGGAAGGAAGGGGCTGAGAACGAGCTCAAGGCTGAGCATGCATAAGGCCCTGGGTTTGAACCTAGAGAATTGAGATCTGGGTTGGCTGAGTGGTGCTGTGGTGGGGACTGGAGTGGTGAAGACAGAGGAGACTACAATGTCCTGGACATCATTCCAAGCTCTAGGGATAAAATGATGAACAAAACGGACCTAGGGCCTCTGCCACTTCTGTCCCATTGCCTCCCCTAGGATCCAGGCCTTCCCTGCTCTCTGGCCAGCATGGCTCTTCCTACCTCCTGTGAGAGCCTTGTTCACTAGGCTTGGGGTTCCTAGTAAACTTCTACCCTCATCAGCTCCAAGGACATCCAGGCCTCTGCCTGTCCACCGTTTGGTTCCCTTGACCCTAGGAACTAGGAAGTCATTAGATGTCTTCTCCCTCAGAAGGAGAACAATGAAATATATAGATTTGCCTACTGGTTTACTTGGAAAATTAGGCCCCTTGGACAGCGGAGCTAAGTGCCCTGAGAGGCAGGGTATTCCCTAGAAATTCCCTACCTGCTGAAGTGCCTTACAACAGGGACTAGGCCCAGAGCCAGCACAGGTGCTGTCCCACCCCAGCCAGAGGCACAGAACAGGGACTGGAGAGGTTTGTGGAATATCTTAGCCACTATGTTGACATTTGACTGGGTGTCAGGGACCTGCCCATGTTTACCTTCATTAAGTCAGGTGTGACTTCAGGACAGCCCCAGGAGGCCACTGTACTCAACTCTGCTCCATTGCACAGATGAGGAAGCCAAAGCAGCAGGGGGCTTATTTTAGCACCCTCCCCCACTCCAGCCCCCCCCCCCCCCCATCTTTCCCAGTTTCTCTGGAAGCCCTCCTGGTTGGGCTTCAGGCTAGTTGTAGGATGGTCCTTGAAAACAATGCAGACAGCCTAGGAAACCACTTACTGCAGTCAGGGAACCATTCATCTGAGAAAGGTCTCATTCTTCCCCTTCCCCTCCCACCCTTCAAATCTCCCAGCCTCCTCCTCACCACTGATCTGCTCCCCATCAGATCAGCTTCTTCATACTATGCCCCAGCCCCCAAGTTAACCCATCTCTGTTTCTCTTTCTGCTTCAAGAACAGAGGCCTTGTGTCTCAGTGGGGAGAAAATAAGGATGACTTCCCAAGTGGGACACAGGGATGATGCCAGTATGTTACCCCAAAGCAGTCCTGCGCAGGAAACCAAGAGGGCTTTAAACACAAAGGCTTGAACTGGCCTGAGGAGCTGCAGAAGACTGATCACAGCTCCCCCAGCCCCAGCCCCCAGCCCCCAGCCCCCAGCCCCAGCTATGTCTTCTGTCAATGTTAGGTTGCAGAGCAGACAGAGTAGGTCTTGGAAGAGATTTCATCCATCCATTTCCTGGATATGGGTGAGAACTGAGGTCCTATTCAGGGGACTTGCTATATAGGTAGAAACTGGGGTCCTGTGCAGAGGACTTGCTATACAGGTGGGAACTGGGCAGCATGTAGTTTGAGGCTTCTCTACAACCTCTGGGCATGCTGTACTGTCACAGGAAAAACTGGCTGGAGATGAACCCCTGACTGTATGCTCCCTGGGGTTTGCCCAGGGACTAGCCTTGTGTAAGTAAGTTCATTTCCCAAATTTCCTCTTTTTGGTAAACAGTGGCTACTTCCTTCTGGGTGGCTACTTCCTCCTGGTCACTGGGTTTCAAGAAGCTGGCCAGGCAGGGACTCACATGTCACAGATGACAGGCCCTCTGACTCCACGTTCAAAATGAGAAAAACTGAAGCTATGTTTGTTTGGTTTGCACTTTAAATAAACTGTAAAAAGTACCCAAGTTGAATGTAAAAAGACATGCAGAGATAAAATAAACCTGGAGTCCTAGATGAGACAAAAAACAAACTAACAAACTAACAAACAAACCCATGAAACAAGTAGCAGCCTAGAGTGACCTTAGAGAATGGGTGGGGTAGAGGAATGGGCAGGGTCAAGTTGAGTTTGAGTTGATTGCAAAGGCCTGGTCATTCCCTTTCACTTAGGGCAATCCAGACTTTCCAGGGCCCCCTGCCAAGATGGTTCTTTACATTGCCACTGGGGGTCTCAGGCCTATATTTTCAGCCTCCTGAAAGAGCCACATTTTGGCCTGGCCATAGCCAGGCAGGAACAAAGTCAGTTTATCCTTAGAGACTATTGTGTCCTGGTATGCTGGCTTTTGAGAGACTGGTGAAATATCTACTGTCTAAGAATAATAGCAGTTGTGTTGGTAGATGCCTGTAATTGCAGCACTTGTGAGGCAAAGGCAAAAGCATAGGTTCTAGGCTAGCCTGGGCTTCATAAAAAGAAGCTGCCCTGCCCAGCAAAAGACAGAAAGAAAACAGGAATGTATCGGCTTCAAAAATCCACAAAGAAGACCAAAATCAAAATTAAACACTTAGGTAAACATGTTGTACATAAAGTGCAACCCTATGTCCATGCCTTTACCCTCAAAAAAGACCCTCTAGGTTTTTCTCTTTCCGTTGGCTGGAATTGCCATGGAGACATGGTAATGCTATGAAATCATAGCCAGAGGCTAGAGAAATAGACCAACAGTTAAGACCACTCGATGCTCTTGCAGAAGACCAGGATTCTGTTCCCAGCACCCATGTGGTGGCTCACAACCATCTGTAACTCCTGTTTCAGAGTTACAGATGCAATACCATCTTCTGATGTCTGCTAGTACCAGGCACACATGTGGTGCACCTTTATACATGCAGACAGAACACTCACACACATAAAATAACATAAACAAATCTCTTTTTAAAAATCAAAAAGAAAATTAAAATAAGCAACCCATTATCATGTGTTATCAAAAATATGGATGTATCATGCCGGGTGGTAGTGCACGCCTTTAATCCCAGCACTTGGGAGGCAGAGGCAGGCAGATTTCTGAGTTCGAGGCCAGCCTGGTCTACAGAGTAAGTTCCAGGACAGCCAGGGCTACACAGAGAAACCCTGTCTCAAAAAAACCAAAAAAGAAAAAAAAAAAAAAAATATATATATATATATATATGGATATATCATAGAACTTTTTAATTTTATATTCATGTCTAGGAGTGTTTTCCTGGATGTAACTACATGAACCATGCATTTGCAGTGCCCACAGAGGGGGATCAGGTCCCCTGGAATTAGAATTACAGATGGTTGTGAGCCACGTGGGTGCCGGGAATCAAATCTGGGACCTTTGTAATAGTAGCAAGTGCTTTTAACCATTAAGTTCTCAACCTGTGGGCCGTGACCCCTTTGGAGGTCAGATGACCTTTTCACATAGGTTCTGCATGTTGAGAACCATTGCACTAAGCCATCTCTCCAGCCCAATCTTTGAACATTTTTATAGCCAAATTGTGTTGATATTTACTTTGGGACGTAAGAGCATTTCAATGTGTTTACTATGACATAAGCTGTAGTCTCCAAAAGGACAAAGGCAGGACCCTGTAGCACTAAAGCAGGGCCCCAGTCTCATCCAATGTGAATGTATAGGGTATTCAGGTACAGCCCAGTCAGGCTGGAACCAGCTTGGGAGCCCTTGTCCAGCACTGTCTACCTGCTCCAGTCTGCCATCCCAGACAGCCTCCAAGGCTCCCTCCCTCTGCCCAAGAACGATGTGATTTCTATATTTGCCAGACATCTATTTCCAAGTGCCATGTGCAAAGCTTGAATCTATCTTCTAGGACCATAAGTTAGTGGTAGCCCCACTTTCTCATAACCCACTCACTGAGTTGAAATGGGCTGCATCCTTCTGCCCCTCACATCTCAACCGCACAAATCAACTCTCCCCAGCTCTTTCCTTTTCTGTAGCATTTCAAAGTCATACCCCATCCTGACGGCCTTCTCCACAAGCCAATTAGTCATAGGTCCTTGTATCCACAGAGTGAGGCTCAAACCGAACTTGGTTCCCCACACTCCCTGGGGCACCCAAGCTAGCATGAAGCATAAAGGCCTCTAGCCTACTGTGCACGTAGACCAGAAGGACTGATAGATTCATTCCCCCGTCGGAATCTGCTTACCGAGGAAGAAGCAACACTAATGGCCCGATCACAATGATAATAACAATGACACTGATAAACGGCCTGACGTAAGCTCCAAGTGGGCAGTCTACTTCAGTGTCCTTGTCTTTTCCAGGTTTGTGTGTGTGTGTGTGTGTGTGTATAAGTGTAATATGCAAAAGGGGATGCATAGGGCTGGAGAGACTGCCCTGCAGTTAGAAACACTAGCCCCTCTTGAAGAGGATTTGGATTTGATTTTAATGAAGCACCCACATGGTGTCTCACCAATATCTGTAAATCCAGCTCTTTGAGATCAGGCACCTTCTTCTAGTGGTATATTTGATATGTCCTCACAAATATAACTAGAATGTCTATTTCCTTTTGGAAAGGTGACCTTTGTACTCATTGTGCGGGAATGCCCTCCCCCTCCTCAGTCTAGTTACCTTTTCCCCTCCTATCACGCAGGGCTCTGCTCATTTCTAAAGATCTGCCTCCTCTGACCAACCTACAGAATTAGCTTACCTTCGTCTTCCTTTGCAAACTCCATCCTCTTACTTCGTTTTGTTTTTTTCTCTTAAGTACTTAAAACCACCTTTGTGAGGTTGTTCTGAGGGTTCAAATAAGTTAATACAGGACGTCCTGGGAGAGAAATGGTCTCAATCCTACATTCCTGACACCCTCAAGTAACCACTGGAAAGTGATGTCTTAGTTAGGGTTTTTATTGCTGTGTTAAAGAACCATAACCAAAAGCAATTTGGGAAGAAAAGGGTTTTTTTTGTTGTTGTTTGTTTGGTTGGTTGGTTTTTTTCACTTTACAAATTATAATCCATCCCTGAGGGAAGTCAGGGCAGAAACTCGAGGCAGGAACCTGGAAGCAGGAACCATGGAGGACTGCTCCTCATGACATGCCCTTCACAGCTTCCCCAGCCTGCTTTCTTACTTCATTCAGGACATGCCCAGGGGTGGCACCGCCCACAGTGGGCTGGACCCGCCCACATAAATCATCAATTAAGAAAATGCCCCCACAGACTCGCCCACAGGCCAATCCTATGGAGGTTTTGTTTGTTTGTTTGTTTTGTTTTGTTTTTTAATTAAAATTCCTTCTTCCCAAAGGACTGTAGCTTGGGTCAAGAGGACAAACCAGCACAGTGGTAATATTGTAAGCAGCAATCCTTAGTTACAGGTCATAAGCACATTTGTGCAGCAAAACAATTGTTCTCTGCTTGCCTTTTAAAATGTGTGCATTTTTTGTTCTGCTTCATTCGAATATAATCTCCATGAGGCCAGGAAGTCACTGCCAAGTCTCCAGTGTTTGAATCCTACACAGAACGTCCTCTAGAAATGGTTTTTTTTTTTTTTTTTTTTTTTTTTTTTTTTTTTTTTTTTTTTTTCATTCAGTGAACAAACCAGGATGTTGGGAGGCAGTAAATACTTTGGCTTCCATTCACAAACTCTACAAATATTTACCGAACACCCACTCTGTACCAGGCAACAGGCGCTCTCATTTTCGTAGTATCAGCGTATAACTAGCTAAACATAGATTTTAAAAATCAAAGCTTATTCGGAGTTCAGGGCAGTGTTAAGTGAACTTTCCATAGTTTTTTGAGAAACTCTCTCGTGGAATCCACGCTCGCATAAAGAAACAGAACTTTGTTTCCTAAGATAGGGGCGGACCTTGAACGCCAACCAAAAAAATAAATAAATAAAACCGAGAAGAGGCCGGGTGGAGCTAGCCTGGATCACTGAGAAGCCCCACGCTGCGGGGGCGCGGCGGGGGCGGGACTACAAGTCCCAGGCTGCTCAGCGCGCCACGGCCCTGCGGAGGGCGCGGCGCGGGGAGGTGGGCGCTGCGGCGGCGGCCCGGAGAAGCGGGGCAATCGCGCGGGCGCGGGCGCCGGCGGCGGGCCATGCCGGGGACCGGGGACGGCGGGGAGGAGAGCTGCAGTGGTGGTGAGGGAGCGGTGCCGGGAACAGGCTCGGAGGCTGGGGCGGTGGCGGGACGGGAGCCCTCGCGGCTGTGCGGCTACCTGCAGAAGCTCTCCGGCAAGGGCCCGCTGCGCGGCTACCGCAGCCGCTGGTTCGTGTTTGACTCGCGCCGCTGCTACCTCTACTACTTCAAGAGCCCGCAGGACGCTCTGCCACTCGGCCACTTGGACATCGCCGACGCCTGCTTCAGCTACCAGGGCCGCGATGAGGCTGCGGAGCCGGGAGCCGATCCGCCCACGCACTTCCAGGTGCACAGCGCCGGTGCAGTCACCGTGCTCAAGGTGGGACGCTCTTTCCCCGGTGCCCACTCGTGTCCCGCCTGCAGATTTCCCCCTCCACCTTCCTTCCTTGTCCCAAAGGCCTCCTCCTATCCTGCCCAAGCCTCTCTTCTCCGCTGCCTACTCTTGATTCCTTCCTCATTCTTATCTTTTGCCCTTTACCTGTGCTTGGAATATGAGGCAGAGGCAGGGTTGGGGTTTGCTCGGCTATCTTTGACACTTTGACCCACAGTCTCACCATACGCCCTGACTTTCCTCGGTTCTCTCTCTTGCCCACGCTCACCATCCCTTAGATGCTCTGAGAGTCCCCTCCCACAGTTGCAGGCTTCCACCCTCCATCGCTGCCTTTGTAACTCTTCCTGTGACCTTGGGTATGCCTTTTGAGTGACCCCCCTCTGTGCTTCAGCTGCCTGCTCTGTAAAGTGGGGACAACAGAAATATAGGGGTATTGGCCATAAGTGGTTTCCGCTCTAAAATGTTCTGTAAATGTGGTACATTTAGTGCTATAGCCAGAGGCAAGTGATAGCAGGGCCCCCTCTAGAGAGGTCAGGGATGCTCCAGCAGTGCCCATTCTGGCTGTTTTCTTGCTTCTTGGGAAAGGTGGGAGGGGTTGCCTCAGTTTATCTTAGGCTTCCCCAGAGAGATTGAGTATTAGAGGCTTGGCGAGTAGTGACCAGCCCTGAGGCAGCATCTCCCTGTTGCTGGGAGTTCTAAAGGCCTGGACCTTGACATCTCCTAGGAATTGTCCTGTTTGGAGCACCCAAGGGTCTGGGCCCTGGCCTAGCCTTGGGCTGCCTCTCACTCTGGGCCTTGATCCCTGCTTGGTTCCCTGAGTCTCCACCCTCTCTTTTTCTGGCTTCTCTTCCGTATTGCAAGCTGGGCTTTCTCCAGAGCAACAGGGCTGGGCTTGAAGCAGCAGCCCTCTCAAAGCTGGCCAAGTGGAAAGAAGAGTGGCCTTGTGAGCGTGCAACTGTTCGTGAGATCTGCAGAACATGCAGCAGCTGGAGCTGTTCCCTTAAGCCATTTCTTAGAGTTTTGTCGACTCAGCAGAGTCTGATTGGGGGGTGGGGGGAGACGGGGAGACATGGTGTTTTGGGACCCTCTCTACACCAGCTCTCTGAACAGATGCGTAAAATGTTTCTCTAAAGGAAGCCAAGCAGGCCTGCAGTTCAACTTGAGGTAACTCAGTGTCTGTGTAAACTTGGGACTGACTCCCAGAGTGTCCACAGGGAGTTTTTGTCAGAAGCAGATGCTTGCCCTCTGTGTACATGTGGACACTGGTGAATTTCCGGTGGATTGCTTGTTAAAAGAGAAAACTGAGCTTCCTGTTTCAGATTTTCTCAGATAACTTTAGAACTCTCTCCCTACCCATTCTTTCATTTTTAAAGCATCTAAACAATCGCAGCGTCTGCCTAGATGTCTAATGTTATGAGTATGGCTTTGGACTTAGATGGATTTGAACTTGCAGCCTGAGTCATTGACCATGTGTATTGGACACATTTTATCATTTCTCTGTCTAGTTCCTGCTCTGGTCTGATGTGAATGTTACCTTCCCCTTTGAATGGCACAGGGGCTCTAGAAAATGTTATGGAGTATGGTTGGAACGTTGTAAGCACTACCTGGCAAACATCTAAAACAGCAGTCACTGTCTTTGGCCAAATATGTGGTATAGTCTGTTGAATTGGAGAACTGTTAATTGGGGACTACTTACAATAGTCGTTGCAGTCAAATAACAAAAGGTTATGGGTAGTAAACAGGACATCAGAGTTGTATGTGTAAAACTGAGCACGGAATAAGTTACAGAAATGATACCTGTTATGTAACGGTTAAGAAGTTTATATGAAATATCATCCATACACCTTGAGGATCTGTGTTTTGCCCTCTAGGGAGTTGGGAAGCAATGTGTAGTGTCAAGCTCTGGTTTCAGAGTGGTAGATAACTCTGATAGGAAGATGGGGTTTTGGAAGGGGATGGATATCCTGGGGCCTCTACTCTGGTTCTGCAAGCCTTTCCACCTGAGACTGGGTCACAGCTGTACCAGGGTTTGTTGTGTTTTTCAACTTACCCTGCTGTAGCCCTGGCCAGCCTTAAACTCATAGTTGAAATACCTCTGCCTCCTGAGAGCTGAGGGTAAGCGTGTATGCCACCACACCCAGCTCAGATTTAAACTTTTTTTTTTTTTAATTTTACATATATGAGTGCGTATATATGTCCTGGTTCCTGCAGGGGTCAGAGAGGATACCTGAAAACTGGAGTTACTTACAGTTGTGAGCTGCCATGCAGGTGCTGGGAACTGAACCTGGCTCTTCTGTCAAAGCAAGTGTAAGGTATTAGCGGTCTCTCCGGCCTTGATACTGTTTTGGTTTGCCTTTTTAAGAGGGGAAGAAGGACACATTCACATGAGTTACTGGCCCACCTGATTTTCATTCAGAATTTGACAGGCTTCATGAATAGTCATGCAGAACCTTATTTTAAACTTATTTTTATTTTATGCCTACATTTATGGGTGTGTGCCGTGTGTGTGTTGTGCCTGTGGGGGACCAGAAGACTTAATGAGATCTCCTGGAAGCAGAATTACAGACAGTTTGAAGCGCCATGTAGTTGGTGAGACCTGAACTCAGGTCCTCTGCAAGTGCAGCAAGTGCTCTAACCACTGAGTCATCTCTCCAGCCCTCGTGCAAGACAGTTTCATATGGAAAATTAGAGTGTTGGCCTGACAGACATGGTGGGAATGGAAAAAGGCAGGGCTTTCCAAAAGAGAAGGGCAGCTGAAATGCAGGGGTCAGAGGCAGGGTGGCTTTGTTCTTTAAGTGAATTTTAAGAGACTGCAAAGAACTGCTTAGGAGGACCTAAATTTGATCACTAGCGCCCAAGTAAAAGCTGGGCATGGTATCAACATACCTATATATAATCCTGCTGGAGAGAAACAGGATCCCTGGAACTCCGTGGCTCATCAGTCTAGTCAACTGGTGAGTCTCAGGCACAGTGAGAGAACCTATCTCAAAACCTAAGGTGGAAAGCAGCTGAGGAAGACACCCAACATTGATCTCTCTCTCTCTTTCACACACACACACACACACACACACACATACATACACACACAGAAGGAGAGTTTCAGGGCACAGTGGGCCCTCTTGAGCTACTGGAATATAAATGTTGCATTGGAGAAGCTGGAAAAGACCAATCACCATTCTTCTCATGTGATCTGATTCCCATGAGCATGGATGCTTAACACAAAAGCCAGGGGAAACCCTGGTTTCCAAAGAGCCGGTAGGAACTTATCCCTGCTCCAGTTCAAGTCTGCATGTAACTGCTCACACCATTTCTTCTGAAAAGGATGAGTTAAGAAGAGAGGAAAAGCAGTGATTTGCTTGTTATATAGCATCATGTGTTTCTTATTTTAAGCATTATGCAGCCTTCTCGGGAGAAGCTGTGGCTTTGTTGGGCTTTTTTCAAAATGCCTGACTGCTTAAGTCTTAATGAAAGTTGAGACTGGAATTTCTTGGTAAACTCCTCTATTCTTAAAGTCGGGGATCTGGTCCAGAGCCCTATTTTACAGATGAGGGAAAGAGGCCCGAGAAGGAGCCAGGATCACGAGGCTAGACTCAAACCATCTGAAATCGGAGTCTCTGGGAGCAGGGAGTGTCCAAGTCCCATTATCTGTTTTGGCAAATCTCGATCTAGACTTGGGTTCTGTCTTGTTTTGGATTAGGTAAAGTGTAATGGCTTTTCCGCCTTCAGTCAGTCCTTGTAATGCAATAAGTACCTAGAACATTGTCCTGTCTGGTTCTGCTAGCTGGAGGCACTTAACTTCAAGTAGAAGCTGCTGCAAAGGCCTAGAAGAGACAGTGCGTCCTGTGTAGTGTATGCAGGGTGCAAGAGGGCTTCTTTTCCAACTTTCCTGGGACCAGAGGCATAAAGAAATGTCTAGATTTGAACTGGTGTTTGGGGATAAGAAAGCATGTGACTGAGTGTGGATAAAGTTCGGACGACTCTGCCCCTGCTGATCTCTTCAGTCCCTGGAGCAAGATACATCCTCAGACTGGCCACAGATGAATTCCCCTCCCTGCTCTCATTTGGTGCTCACGTGGACGTGTGTTTGTTGCCTGTTGGTTTCTGATTCACACGTAACCGAACAACTATGCATCCCTCCTCTCAGCCCCATTTAGTGGGAGAAGTGCCCACTCCCTCGTGTCGAACGGCTCTCAGCTTAATGACAAACATTTGTTGGTGTGGGTAATCATAGTATGCTCTACACAGAATAGATGTGGTAAACCAGGCTTCCTTGCTGAATGGTTCTGCTAAGCTGTTCTGCGCTCAGGCATCTGTGTAGGGTCTTGAAGCATTATTTAAATCCTAAGATGTGGGAACTTGGTTCTTCATAGATTTGTTATGGTTTCTCAGGGAGTCAGTTCCTTAAAGGCAGGCATACCTGTCCAAGTTCCTAAGATAATAGCTCTCTGTCTCCCCCTCCCTCTCACGTACTCCTTGCTATGGTGAGTCTCGACTGTGCTATGTCTAGTCTAGCTCTCTGAAGACTTTTCAGAACAGTGCCTGGCATAAAGTCTTGAATATTTATTTTCTTTCTCAAAGTTGATATGTAGAAGCCATAACTCAAGAGTGTTGTGAATTCGGAATGTGGGAGTCTTCATAATTTTTTGCCTCTGTAAGGTCAGAGCATAAAAGTGTTCTTCCTCAAACATCTAATGGAGACTGGTTGTGTGTTAGACACAGGCAGTGCCAGATCACAGGTTCATGTGTCCTTGCCAGGAACTGATGTGTTGGCATTCAGAACTGTGAAGAATAAATTTCTGTTTAAGCCACTCAGTCTATGACAGTAGTGTCATCATCAACAACAATGACAACACCATTTGCATGTGTGATGTGTATGCGTGCACGGCACACACGCATGTGAATTCTTATGCAAACAGAAGCCGGAGGATATTTTGGGTATCTTCTTTTATGGCTGTCTACCTATTCCCTTTAGACAGAGCTGCTCACTGAAGCCAGCCAGGAAGTTCCTGGAATCTGCCTTTTGAAACACCCCTACCCCAGCGCACACATGCACACTCATACAAAGTCACAGAGTACTGGGGTTACAGTCATACACTGCCATGCCCAACTTTTTACATGGGTGTTGGAAATTCAAACTCAGGTCCTCATGGTTGTATAGCAAGCTGAGCCATCTCCACAGTTCCAGTTCTTTTTTTCCCCTGGTACCTAAACTAAAACAAGGAGCCCCATGTCACAGGCAGTAGGAATCCAAAAGAACGTTCTAAGAGAGAGAGTTTGCAGTCAGTCCTGCATGTGGGAGTTTGTGGCGGCTTTCTTGCCCACAGTTTGGACTCTGGGACACTGTTCTAGCAAGGGCAAACTTTTTACAGAAAGGGACATACGGTAAGTACTTGAGGTTGCACAGGCCACGCCATCTCTGTCATTATCCTGTTGTAATAGTCTATGCTGGGTGTAGCTGGGTTCCCAAAATTTGAATTTCACATAATTCATATAATATTCTTATGTCACAAAAGATTTTTCTTCTGATTTTTTTTCTTAACCATTTTTAAAACCCTGTTGCTCTTGGGCAACACAAAAGTAAACAGCATCTGTCCCTGAGGAGGGAGAATTCACATAATAAGGTCATATTGAGACCCAGCCATGTTCCCTTCGTTTCCTTGGGCTTATGGCAGGATTGGGGTCTTTGCTCCTAAGAGCTGAAGGAATCAGTTAATGTTAAGCAGAGATTGATGAGCTGGCTGTCTTCATCCATCTGGACTGCTGCAGCATCCTATAGACTAAGTGGCTTGTCTGAAATGTGTTACTCACAGTTCTAGAGCCTGGGAAGTCCGAGCCCAGTGTATGAGCAGATTTAGTCTGCTGAGAGCTCACTCTGCTTCACAAATGATGCCTTCTGACTGGGCCTCACATGGAAGAACGTACTAACCTCTATACTGTTTCAAACAATTCCATTTAACCTACTTCACTCCCTCTTTGTTCCCTTGACGTAGGGTCTCATGTAGCCCAAGCTGGCCTTGGGCTCATATATAGCCTTGAACTTCGGGTCCTCCTGCCTTCTCTTCCAAGTGGCAGGGTTATAGGTGTGCACCACATCTGGTGTCTGTAATGCTAGAGATGCTACCCCAGGCCTCACGCATGCTAGGCAAGCACTCTTCCAACCGAGCCACATCCCCAGCCCTTTTATCTTCTTTTAAAGACAAAGGAATTAGATTTGTCAAAGCCTGCCCGATGATCATGGGGTGTGTGTGTGTGTGTGTGTGTGTGTGTGTGTGTATGTGTGTGATATACAGAACAGTCTTGGGAACAATGAGTACATTCGTGGTTCCTTCAGTGCACTCTTTCCCACATACAGCTTCCTTTGAAGGAATTCTTTGCTCTGGAAAGGTAGACACGACTCCTTGCTCACAGATATAATAACAGCAAAAACAAAAGTGAGTCTTGAGCCCCTGAGAAGCAACTGAAATTGGAGATGGAGCCAGCACATCCTAGCACATCCTGGAACTGGGGGAGCGGGGGAGGGGGCATACAAAATTGCATTTCTGCGCCAGTGACATGGCATTCACATGTGAAGCTCCATCTTCTGACTCCTCTCCCACAGTGTATAAACAGGTGGACCATGGAGGTAACAAGGGAGGGGAAGGCTGTCTCTAAGTAATAAGGTAGCCTCGTGTCAACTTCCAAATACCTCTCAAACCAGGAAGATGGAAGTGCTACCAACAGAAGTCCGGTGGTAGCCTGATTCGTGGTCTTTTTTGATGATTTACACTTGATCTGCCCACTGGCCTTCCTAACCAGTGTTGTTGCAGAGTCAAGAATACAGAAGATCGAGCATTAGGAAACCTGTGTTCCAGGCTCAGTTCAGTGTGTTCTTTTATTCCCAGGATCATTGGAGGAAAGACATGCTTTCCACACACAGGATAAATGAGTGATCCTGACAGCTGCTAGCCACAGAGTACATGGATTCAGTTGTTCCGTTGTTGGGGAATTCTCCTAAGATAAGGAACCAGTTGAGAGAGTGGGCCCTGGAGTCAGGCTTCCTGTGGGTGAATTCCTGCCTCACCTGCCTGCAGTGTGCTGTTGAGCAAGAGACTCTAGCTAATGATGGTTTCGACTTCGTTAGCAGTCGTTGACAGTTAACTTTGGGAAGTGTTTGGACAGGACCTGGGACATGACTGGCATCGTTATAAAATGAAATGTTAAGGGTATAAATGTGTAAAGAAAATGCGTCCCAGACAGTGAGGTTTGTTCAGTCATGAAGAGTTAAATTGTGTCATTTGCAGGAAAATGGGTTGAGGTAGGGAATGCCATGCTAAGCAAGATAACCTAGACTCAGAGAAGAGATGCTGCATGTCTGCTCTCATGTGGAATTATGTGTGTGTACATACATGTATGAAACATGCATATGTGAATGAGAGTCCATGAAATATGAAAGTAGAACGGGAATCAGTGGGAGGGGACCTAAGAGAGTCATGGAGAGATGATGAAAATATATCGAATATATATACAAAAGTCATAATGAAGCCTATTGATTGTTATAATACAACAAATATATGCTAATATATATGCTAATATAGAAATATGTTATATTTCTATATTAAATATAGAAATATAAATATATTAAATATAGCATATATAACAAATATATGCTAATATAGAAAATGTAATTATTTTAAAAAGTAGATAAATGTGGAGTTGGGGATATCTCTAACGGTAGTTTCTGAAGTATCTTTGCTCTGTCAGCTATGAGTGCTGACACCTGTTGTGATAGCTTGGGAGGACCTGCCCTACCCTACCCTGCCCTGCCCTGACAGACTTCTGATGCCTTCCTGATGGCCATCCGCACTAACCCGGTGTTTCACATTTTTTCCTCCTATGGACACTGCCAATTTATTTCCCCTTCCAAGATGACTGTTTCCTGAGAAATAGAGCCGTCACTCTGTTGAGCGACTCTATTGAGTGGTTTGAGTGAGAATGGCCCCCAAAGGTTCATATACCTTAATGCTTGGTCCCCAGTTGGTGGAAGTGTTGGGGGGAGATGAGGGGGTGTGCCCTTGTTGGAGGAGGTGTGTCACTGGGAATGGGCTTTAGGGTTTCAAAAGTTAAGTCTCCCTGCCTTGAGGTTGTCTTTTCAACATGAATGCTCTCAACTACTGCTGCAGTGCCCTGCCTGCCTGTCTGCTGCCACGCTCCCCTCCAGTGGTCATGGACTATTACCCTCTTGAACTCTGAGCCCCCAATTAAATGCTTTCTTTTGTAAGTTGCCTTCGTCTTGATATTTTGTCACCGCAATAGAAAATTAACTAAAAGAAGTACCAGTGTACTTAATATTGATTTCCACCTGGACAGAGGATCTGAGGGGGAAGATGGGTCTCTTGGTTAAGCCAGTTAACAATCAGCCACTGGCTGCAGCCTTCCCATCTCTAGTTAGAACAGAATACAAACAGTAACCCTCTTCCTCCCAGAAGGAAGGGACCTATTGATGTAGAAATGGTTCTCAGACTGGGAAAGGGAAAGAAGTTTTAAGAATTTGGGGTTCTGATGTCCAGAGACATGTGAATGGGATTTTTCCTAAATCCTCACAGGCCAGGGCTCTGCTGGGTTTAGTTTGCTTTCATGGGGTGCCTGCAGTATGGGCATTGGGAGTTTAGAAGAGGTGATACTTCTGAATAGTTTTCTTAAAGCCCCTCTACTAAAAGCACTCTGTTCAGATAACGTCCTGGGACTGGTAAGTTATGGGGCCTTCTGCAGACAAGAGGCTTCGAGGCCTGGATTTGCACGTCTGTGCTAGGGGTCCAAGCTTGAATCCTTATGCTTACACAGCAAGCAAGTGCTTACCTAGTACTGAGCCATTTTCACAGCCTCTTATTTCATTAAGAAAACTCCCTGGAGAAGTTGAGCTGGGGGAGTTAGGCTCTGGTTTAACGATGGAACTGCCCAGTGACTTAGTGCCTCTTGGGTCTGCAGAAATGTCCCCGGGAAGATGAGTGTCTGAACCATCTAATAGGTTTTATTAGATGGCTCAACTTTTACAGAGATTGTATGGAGAACAGGAATTAGGGGGCTTCTGGAGGTGGATCCTTTGTCCTCCTCCTCTGCTTTCACTGGGCCTTTCTTGCAGCCAAGTGCCTCAAGCCAGCCCTGAGTGTTCCTGCCTGGAGGAGGGCCGGCCAGTGTTATCAGGATGTTGATCTTGGATTAAAGGAATTACTTCTGGGCAGCCAGCCCAGTTTTATTTCCCTTTGCAGATCTCCGATGTCTCCGATGTTTGGGAAGACCGAGTAGGAAAGGTGGCCTGACTTTCTGAATGTGATTGCAGCCAGCCACTTACCCGGCAGGCCTTATAGGGCAAGGTCCTGATGGGGCTCCAGCTGGAGTCAACTATCACCTCTGGCCTCAGGGAGCACTTATCCTAACCCTAACACTGAAATCATTAAATGGCTCTGTGGCCAAGAGGAGGTCATTTGGTGTTAGTGCTCTGCCTGTTGCCCCAAATTCAGAACTAGAAAGGTCCCCTGAGATAAGCCTGCCCTTCCCCTGCATATAACACATTGAGGAACCAATTCCCACTGTGACTTAGTCTTAGAGGTAAACTAAGCAGACACATGGTCCACGCTGTTAGAGGATACCTGTCCCACAGTAAATCCATTATTACAAAATCAGGCTGATGCTCCAACAGTTTTATACATGCTCACAATTATTCATTTAACTATGTCGGACATAAACTGAGGAAGCTTAATTGCACGAAGTTGGGAAATGGACAGTAGAGATTATAAACTTCTGGTGGGAGCCGACCAAACGGAAGCAGTGATGGGTCTGTGCCCCATCCCTCTCCAGCGCCTTCGTGTTAAAGTGTTTACCAAAGGAAGCGGGCTTTTGGCTAGAGCAAGTCCTCTAACCGTAAGAAGGAAACTTAACAGTTCATCAAGCCCCCATGTGTGCCGTTCCAGAGGTAACATGTTAGTAAGACTTCCTGTCCTTTGAAGAAATGTGGCTTCCTCAGAACTGCTGTCCTGGAAGCGACCTTGTAGAGCAAGTCTCTGGTGCTGTGGAAGTGCAATGGCGGGGTTCCTGCCCTGCTCAGTAGGCCAGTCTAGGCTGCAAAAGTATGTATTTCCAGTGGACATCCCTGCCCTTCTGCTGTAGACCTCTGGCCTCTCCTCACTGCTTTGTGGGTCATGAGTGAGTGTTTTGGGGGGAACTGTTTGGTAGTAGCCATGATGTGTGTGTAGATATCACAGGACAACTTGGGAAAGCCGTTACGTTCCTTCCATTACATGAATTCCGGGGATGGACTTAGGTTACCTTCTCTCTGGCCTTTGATGGTAAAGCAAAATAACAGAACTGCGTAGGTGGAAACCAGCGAAGTGTGAGCCCTTTATTCTCAGGTTAGCAGTCTGTGGTTTGCAGCTGCAGTCATCTTTGCATTCTGGGTTTCTATGCTCTGGGAGGAGGCAGTGTTGGAGCAGGGCTGTCCAGCAGGCCCCTGGCTGAGGCCACAGGAGTTCTGACTGTCATGGTCCTTGCTGACTTTGCAGTGGCAGAGCCACCAGAATGTAACCTTCTGGTCACTTGGAAGCTTCCCGTGCTCCCTTTCTCTGGAACTGAAAGCATTTGACAGGCTTTGCCGTTTCCTGAGAGGAGGAGTGGGCCCAGGGAGTGGCCTTGCCCTTGGGTGCATCCTGATGAACCTTGCCTGTATGGGCCGCCTGAGGTGAGATGTGGATCGGTCATGCCCTTGCAGTCTGGCCACGTGTGCTGCACCTACGCCTTCATACTTGCCTGTTTTCTGATTTGCTAGTGGACTTTCTTCTAAGTCCATCACCAGCTCTTGCCCCTTCCCCCCACAGCAGGATCCTACTGCTCCCAAGCTGGCTTGAAACTCACCAGGCAGCCCGTGTTGGCCTTAGCCTCTCGGCAGTTGATTGTTAGGATTGCAGGTATGAGTCACTGTACCTGACTACCATCTACTCTGGTATCAAGTTAAAGGTCCTTTAAGAAACTACTTTTCTCTTCAAGATTTTTTTTTAAATATGGAATGCCTCACAGGTTGACTTGTCATTTCTTTGTGGGGCCATCCGAACCTTCCCTGTTGGTCCAGTGTTAGCATTTGTGCTGTCCAAGCTAGCAGAAACATTTGCTTAGAAAAGCGGACTGCTCTGCTCGGGTGCTAGAGGCAGCAGCACTCCCCAGCTGGGCACCCATCAACGGAAGTCAGAAGCAAAGCATGGAAAATGTCCAGCTCTCAAAAAGGACTTGGGTTAGAGTCCAAGTGGTTATTTTCATAAGATATATGAAAATGCTAATTTTTATGAGCAATTTAAAGACTTAACAAATGGTAATTTATTGTTTTCCCTACAAGTGTGGAGTTTGTAAAGTTGCATCTTGTCTTCTGAGGAGCAGGAGGCCCAGTATTAGCTGCCTTGGCCTCTCACTTAGGTTCAAACAGACGATTTCACAAACTTTCCAGAGGAAGCCTGTATCTTTCCATTGGTATGGAGCACGGCCCCTTGAGATTGGTTCTAGGCTCATGCATGATTTTGAAACACTCAAAAGGAAAAATTGGAAGCTAAAGTCTGTTAGATTTAGGGTGTGTCTGCCATCCATCTTAACTTTGTTTTGTATTATCAGGCTTATAATTTTTATTGCTTATGGGGAAAGTACCTTGGACATTCCTTAGAAATGAGTATATCCTTTCTTAAGTTTAAGAGTTGAGTTCCTTCCCATTTGCAGCTCTTACAGCCTTTAAGAACTGTGGGTAAAATCTTTCATGTGGTTTGTGCAGCTCCTCGCATGCAGACTTAACCCATCTGTATGTGTGTCCTTCTGTCTTACTTCTGTGTTACTGTTGAGTCTGCTGTTACAGCTTAAAAATGCTGTGGGACCTGACCCCCAAAGAGGAAGCCAGGGTGCAGTCTCTTAAGCAGATCCAAAGCCATCGACACGAACAGCTAGTTGGAGAAATGAAAGATTGGCTCTGCAGGGGATGTGGGATGCTGCAGTTAGGTGGGAGGTCGTGTTGTGGATGCAGAGCTGACCTGTTCGTCCCTTGTGTAGAAGGAAGGACATGGTCCTGTGTTGTGGGCAGTGTGGGCCTTGTCCCCGGCTGGATGAGCTGGCCTTTGAAAACATCCAGCGGTTTGGAAAGGGAAGCTTAGGAACAGCCATCCAGTTGGAGGGCCTGCTGCGGAGGCCTGGATAGTTCTGAGAGCCTAGTCAGGTCATCAGCAGACAATGGGCCTGCTCTGTGTGGAAGCTGTTGCTGTCTTCTCTCCATCTGTTTAAATGTGGTCTAATTTCTCTGCTTTCTTAGTTTTATCTTAGTTTTAAACATTTGTTTATTTTATGTGTATGAGTGGTTTTGCTCGCTTGTATATCTGTGTACCACACACATGCCTGGTACCCTCAGATGTCAGAAGAGGGTGTTGGATTCCCTGGAACTAGAAATATGAATGGTTGTGTGCTGCCTTGCGGGTGCTGGGGATTGAACCCATGTCCTCGGCAAGAACAGCAAGTGCTGTTAACCACAGCCCCGCTGCTCTCTGTTTTTAAACCTTGTCTTTAAGTAGAAGTGTGGTTGCAAGCATCCAGTGAAAGCTGTATAGACTGGTGTTCTTGCTCTCTCAGCATCAGGGTACCATGCCTGTGCTTCAGAACTGAGGCCCTGTGTGTTGATGAGTGCGTGCCCCTAAAACCAGCACCGTCGTAGGGTTTTAAGTTAAACTTCAGTGTTGTTCAGGGTCATCAGCCTTTCAGCGTCTGAGAAAAGCCATAGAGGAACTTCTGTTTCCTGCTGAAATACAGAGAATGGTGTTTGTCTTAGGCAGACTCTCATCCTCCTTGGGAGTGGGGCATGCAGCCTTTGAGTTTGAGAATGGTGGACGCTGGCTGAGAGCTGGGTAAGCACAAGGCCCTGGTGAGTGTAGCATCTGTCAGGTCAGAGCAGCAGCACCTAGGAGCAGGATCCTAGTGGGATCCCCTTTGCACCAGTGAGGCACCCAAGGCTTGGGTGAGTGAGCCTTACGCAGCTCTCAGGCCGGGATGTGATGTGATAAGGCTCCAGGGTTAGGCAGGTAGACGATGCTGTTGGGGGGAGATTACTGTGAGGGTTAGATGACACCACCTGGTAATTGTTTCATTGACAGTGTTATATCACTAACATGCAAATGGAGATGGCTGGAGAGCCTTACTTCATTATAGTTTGTTTTGTTTTTTTAAAGAAAATTGGTGTATATGTTGGTAGGAAAATGTTTGGAAAAATACACACCAAACTTTTTTTCTGATGATGTGGTTGTAGTCACTTTATTTTCTTCTTTGTTTTCCATATTCATCACGGGAGTGTGTGTATGTGTTGTTGTTGTCGCCATCCTTTTTGCTTAACATTAAAGTCGAAATTTGAGACCAGAAAGGTGATTTAGTGGCTAAGAGCACTCTCATTGCTTTCGCAGAAAATCTGGGTTCGGTTCCCAGCACACACATGACAGCTCACAACCATATATAACTCCAGTTCCAGGGGATGTGACACCCTTTCCTCACCCCCACAGACACCAGGCACACACTCATACATACAAAATAAAATAAATATAAAACACCTGAAATCTCAAATGAACTTTCAGGCTAAGCACTCAGGAGGGAGAGATAAGTGGGTCTCTGAGTTTAAGTCTAGACTGGCCTACATAGAGTTCCAGGACAGCTAGGGTTACATGGTGAGACCCTGTCTGAGGGGGGCAGGGAGAGAGAGAAAGATTGAAATGCACTTTCATAAAAGTAAGGTCTTCGAGGTAGACAGGACTGCCCTGGGTCTAGGCAGAGCATGGATTCCCTGCAGAGCAGTGGCAGTCCTAGTCTCCAGGCTTCTCAGTTGAGTTCGGGCATTTTTAGTCACGTGGACATTTTCTTTGCTTGCTTACATTGAGGCTTTAGAAAGACTTTCTGTTCCAAGAAAGTAGAAGTGTGAGGACATTCCTTCCATGTTGCTAGGGGAGAGATTCACCCCTGTGACTCTCAGCCTGGAGCCAGTCAGTCCCTAGAGTTGTGGGGGGGAGAATCAGCTAGTGACTTGCAGTCTGAAGTCTGTCCTAGCTGTCACTGCAGGGCTCAGTCCTAAGGGAGTTGTTTTTCTTAAGCACTGCACCACAGCTCACTTCTGGGCAGGAGAGCCAGAAGCAGACCTCAGCGCTTGCTGTTCAAGCTCTCTGCCAAGCCCTTCCTGGTTGATCTCTGCTCTGCTCCATGGCTCTGTAAGCACAGCCCTCCTCCCTTCATCTCCTTAAAAATGCAGTAGAAATCTAAGTATTTCTTGCCTCGAGAGGCAGGAGACAAACAATCTTAATTATGTAGGCATTTTCTTGTAATTTAGTAGATTCTATTCCATTCATTAATTTAACAAGTTCACTAACTTGTTCATCTAATTATGTGTATTTAATTCATTAAATCTTGAATCAAATTTGAAATAATTCTCCATGACAAGTTTCTCATGTAAGTCGTAATTCATGGTGATTTTATTTCTTTTCAGACGTTTGACTGGACGTCAGTGCCATTATTCAATAGTTAATCCTTTCTCTACTGGTTTGATTCAAAATATTACTTAAATATTTGCTTACACACTTAACCATGTATTTTGATTTGCTACAGTACATATTCTTGCTTTAATTATTGTGGCTTTATTCAGAGTGAACTTCAGAAGTGTTTTATTGTCTTTTTGCCGTTCTTTGAGTCTGGACCAGACTTTTTCAGTCTGGAGAATGAAAGATATCCAGTGTGTGTGCGTGTGCGTGTGCGTGTGCGTGATTAATCTTTAAAGCTGCTTCATTCAGAAAGCAGCCAGTCTGAGAACACAGTGAATTAACATGCTAAAAAGATCTGTCCTTTTGTCTCACCATTTGCTGCTGGATAGAGCAAAACATTTGCTTTCAACAACAGGAATTGCTTGGGTCTTCTTAAGATCTATGTCCCTAAAGCTAACTGCTAAGATGCAGTGCTGGCTTCTCTCTAATGTACATACCATTGTCCCTTTTCATCTTTAGGAGGTCTTGGGATCAGTTATTAGGAATGGGACCACAGATCAGAAAATTATTATGGTTTCTAAATGTACTGACTGAGTTTGGGGGTGGGGAGACAGACATACACCACACGTTCAGGGGTGTACGTGTATGTGTGTATATTCATAAAGAGGACAGTATTAGCTGTTATTCTTGGGTGCTTTCTATGCCCTCTTTCTTTCCTTTGTGTTTGTTTGTTTGTTTGTTTGTTTGTTTGTCTGGTTTTGAGACAAGGTTTCTCCTTGCTCTGAAGTAGCTTAGATGTCTCCCCAGCCACCCCTGGGATCCCTTTGCTCTGCCTCTCCAGCACTGGAATTACAAACATATGTTACTGACGCTGCTACTCTCCTTTTTTCTTTTCCTTCCGCTTTTTTATAACGTGGGTTTGGGGATCAAACTCAAGCCCTCGTACTTCCAAAGCAAGCACGCTACCAACCCAGCCCTCCTGATTGTGGAGTTGTGATAGGTGAGTCTTCTGAGGCAGTGCCAAGCAGAGACTGCTAACAGGTGCAGCCCAGCTCCCTGACTTTGCTGCTAAGTCCTCAACCAGGCTCCTCAGTAGGATGTCCTACTGTGGTGAGCCCTTAAGAGAGGGCTGCTGAAAAGGTGTGCATAGTTAATGACATAAAAGACTAAGTCAGGAAAAGGGGCCAGTAAGCGTTACACAGTACACATCATATCTAGACTGTCAACATATAAAATGGCCAATAAATTCTTTTGATGCTTCTATTTTTTTTTAATTTATAAAAGGAAATTCCTGCTGAAATCAACAGCCTCGGGATTAAATGTGGTATTATTTTAAGCACTGAGGTGAAAGCTGTTGGGGTTGGAGGAGGGGCGGTCCCTGGGGTCCTCAAGAAGGAATAGAAAGCCTGACTCATCTATGGCTGAGTGGGTTCGATACTGTGGCTGCCTAGGCATAAGACCTTGTGGCAGCAGCTGAAACATCACATGGTACCTCTTAGGCAGCTGTCAAGAACAGTTCCTCCTCACCCGAAGGAGGCATGCCAGGCTCCGGCTCTGATACCATGGCTCTTAGAGGCATTAATTACATGGCTACAGTGCCACGATTGTACCCACCAAGCCCTTATCTACCTGACCCTCTCACATCCATCCAGCTGTGAGAGGAGGCAACAAGGGTGGTTACCCAAGATGTTTGGTTTGGACTGGAACTGCTCAGTTGAGTTTGAGAATTTGAGCATTCTTGAGACAGCAACAACAACGGAATAGAAGAAACCAGGCACATATTTGCCTCTCAAGACACCAAATTCTCAGATCCAGTGAGACCGGCACGTTTGGCTTGTCTTAGAGAACAATAGAAGAGGAACTAGCCCTCCATCCCTTCTTCTGGCTCTACCCTTCTTTTACATTATTCCCTGAGCCTTGGAAGGGGTAAGGTGAATGTCCCATGTGTGGCATTGCATTTTGGGGGCATTTATTTTCAGTGCTTGCATTGGTTATGAGTCTCTGCAGTTACTGCTGTGCACTGCAGAAAAACAGCTTCTCTGACCACAGACAACAGCAGCCCTGTGGACATAAACAGACACATCATCTCCACTTCACTCCTAGATTTCTGTGGATATGTGTATACACATGTATGTATGCACATTCACACGTGTGGAGGTTCACACATGTGAGCAGCTGGAGACTCAGGGTTGAATTGGGCATCTTTCTTGATCACATTTCTTCTGTTTACTGAGGCACAGTAACCTGAGCGCACAGATGCCACCAAGCCTTGCAACCCAGCTCTCTCTGGGACAGGATCCTGTCTCTGTCTCCTGAGTGCTGGGATTACAAGCAGCTGTCACAGTTTTTACATGGGCTCACGTGGGTTCTGGAGAGTCAAACTCTGGTCTCTTTGCTAACACAGCAAGTGTTTTACCCTTGAGGCATCTCCCTGGCCTTGATTTCTACATTTCTTTTTGAAACTCAAATCCTTGTTAGTCACTCTCTCGATGTAGTTTTTTATACCTGATAGACCACCCCTGGGATGGCAGTCCTTGGTTCTATAAGAAGGCAGGCTGAACAACCCATAAGAAGCGGGCTTGTAAGTAGTGCCTTCTCAGGGCCTCTGCTTCGTCCCTGCCTCCAGGTTCCTGCCGAGTTTCCTCAGTGAAGGACTGTGATCAGGACTTGTAAGATGAAAGAAGCTTTCTTCCCAAGTTGCCTTGTCTAAAACACTATATTCAGAAGCTTTCAAGCCTTCAGGTGGTCAGTCCTAATCCCTAGGCTGCATGCTATGGGGGGTAGGAGGTGTCCTTCCAGAGCTTTTGCCTCATCTGGTGCCCTTTCTCTTAGCTCCCAACCTTCTGTGGAAACAACTGATTGGCTTTCTTTTCTCCCTAATGGGCTGGACTCCAGTTCGCAGGAGCTGACAGGTGCTCAGTGAAAGTTGTGAAATGAGTGAGTGAAAGGAATGCCTGGCTGGTAGTGGAAAGAACTGCCCCTAAATGCTCAGAGATACTAAAGTACATAGTTTCCTTTACCTTGGCCAGGTATGCAAAGGGCCCAGGCTATAGTCATAGTGCCTGGAGGTTGTTCTAGAGAGTAGCGGGTAGGCCTCTGGGCCTATCACTTGCTGTCAGACGTGCATGACCTGCGACCTGGGAAGCAGTGTGTCTGACATCTGTATTCCATATGCCAGCATTGACAAAGTTCCCACATTGTGACATAGCATTTTTCTTTTGCATGGTGTGGCTGGCGGCTGTGTGACCAACCTGTCTTATTTGTAGCTTTGTTCATAATTTGGTTCCCTTGTGTCTTGGTTGATTGTATATGCACATGCGTGTGGCGGGGTATGTAGATGTGCACACTTACAGTGTTTATGGGCCCCTGTGCTTGTGTATTACTGCAGGGGGACATTAAATGTCCTGCTCTATCACATTCTACCAGTTCACTTAAGAAGATAGGTCTCGCTGGGCAGTGGTGGCGCACGCCTTTAATCCCAGCACTTGGGAGGCAGAGGCAGGCAGATTTCTGAGTTCCAGGCCAGCCTGGTCTACAGAGTGAGTTCCAGGACAACCAGGGCTACACAGAGAAACTCTGTCTCGAAAAACCAAAAAAAAAAAAAAAAAAAGAAAAAAAAAAGAAAGAAAGAAAGAAAGAAAGAAAGAAAAGAAAAAAAGAAGATAGGTCTCTTACTGACTAGACCAGTAGCCAGCAAGCCCTCCTGATTATCCTACCCCCACCCTCAAGGTGCTGGGGTTACAGGCAGTGTTCATGCCTGTCTTTTTACATGACATCTAGAGTTTTAAACCCAGGGAATCGTGCTAATGCATCAAGGACTCTTGCCCACCAAGCCATCCCCTCAGCCCTTGGTTGATTTTTTTTTTTTTTTTTTTTTTTTTTATGTACTTACGTTACAGAGTGAAATTCACTTTTTGGGCATACAGGTCCACAGGTTTGGACCAGTGTGTAAAGTCGTGACAGCCGTCATGGTTGTGACACAGGATAATTCCATGTTCTCTGTTTCTCTGCATTTGCCCTCTTAGTTATCAGTTCCTCTTTCACTCTCGAGCCCAGAAACCTCCCGAACCCCCGTTGTTGCTGTCCTCGTACGTTTGTCACTTTTTGGTTGTTTGAAGATGTACTGTGTGACCTTTGTGACCTGGCTTCCTCCACTGAGCAACATGCAGTAAGAATCATATGTTCCGTGAACCCATACATTGCCCCTTTCGTTATGCAGCTTGCCAGTCTGTTTACCCGGCCACCAGATGATGTGTATTTTGGGTTGTTGGCAGGTTTTGGCAGCTGGGAATAAAGCCTCTATAAATGTTCACATACAAGCTTTCATGTGCATAGTTTTTTCCTCTTGGGTATGTATGAGAAGTGTCATTTGATGATTGTACATTTAACGTCACACAGAACTGCCAAGCTGATCCTAAAGCAGTTGAATCACTGTGTATGTCCACCACAGTTTATCAAAGTGGTCCTTGCTTTACGCCTTTGCTGATACTCAGTGCTACAAAATTAAATATTAACCGTTCTGAGCTGAGTACAGCAGACATACATGTAATCTCAGAATTTAAAAGACTGGGACGGTATGGTCACAGTAAGTTCAATACTAGCCTGGTCTATATAGAAAACCCTGTCTCAAACACTGCATGAGTGACTAGCACTGATATAATCTTTCCCCTCCCTCTTCAACATGGAATGCTCTCTGAAGCAGAGGTTCACACAGATGTTCTGTTTAGGGCTGATAACTCTGCCATCACTAATTCTTGGTATTTTGACCAGTTATGCTTCCCTCATTAACTGCCACCCACAGCTGTGGGAACGAGGCTGCAGGTATGCATATGAGTGTTTGGAAGGCAGTTTAACACATGTGCATTTAACAAAGCAATAGTAGTGGGCTCTTCTCTAGGTTCTGTGAGTGCCTCCTCCAGGGGTTTTCGACTAGAATTATAGTGCTAGGCACGGGGTTCCCCAACCCTGTGGAGCAGACCTCAAATCCTAACAAAAAGTAGGTAGCGATACCCATCACAATCACTCCAACGTTGCACCAGTAAGCATATTGCGCCTTACAGGTTGGTGGTGTACCTCTGGGTTCGCATCTGGGCGATACTGGTGATGGCTTTTCTCCCCCAGCAGACTGGCTCAGCTATATGGAGTTTACATAGCAGGAAGAATGCTTCAGCTCTCTTCAGCTTCGTTTCTTTGTTCTGTATCTGAAGTATGTGGCTGGTTTCTCAGCCAGAAAGTCTTACCATTATGTTCTCTAGGGCAACCAAGATGGAGAGTTTTAGCTCTTTGTGTTAGTGGTGGTTCTAACAAAATTTTCCCTCCCTCGTCCTAGGCTCCTAATCGTGAGCTCATGACTTACTGGCTACAGGAGCTTCAGCAGAAAAGATGGGAATATTGCAACAGCCTTGACATGGTGAAGTGGGACAACAGGACTTCCCCAACTCCAGGGGATTTTCCCAAGGGCCTTGTGGCCAGAGACACCACAGGTGAGACACAGGCGGTGGCTCCATGTCTGCTTTTCCTGGGGAGCTGTTTGACCAGCAACTCAAATCAACAGTGACTGAAAATTAATTCGGAATGCCAAGAGCTGCAGGGACAGAGCCACTTTCATGCTAATGCTGAGAGGCCTGGGTGCAGTCAGGCAAGACTGATGCCAAGCATATTTGTCTATGAGGACTATGAGGTTAGCCCACTTTCTACCATAATTAAAGATGAGGTGCAGTCACCTAGGCATTCATGCTTGGGCCAACTTCCCAAAGGCTTTCATCTTGAATGTGCTAGGAGACGAGTCTCACAGCATCCAGCTGGTTATTCTCTGGTACACTTAGGAAGGCTGAACAGCCAGGCACTGGTTCTGGTTTATTACAGGTCCATGGCATTGCCATCGTCTTAGCAAGTCCTGACCTTTTACTCCCGAGAGAATGTGCTCTTGTACTTGAAAAGCAAAGTTTAAACCCCAAGATCTCCTCATGATCGTTGATTGTATTAAGGCCTCTAGAAAGAATGAGTCAGTTATGGGCAAACCATCTTTCTGACCTACTTCTCCCACTCCAAAGGCTATAGGGTGAGGCTGTTTTTTGCATCTCCTTCCTGATAGCTTGTTAGAACAAGCCTGGAGCTCCTAAGCCCTGAAGTGAACTCTATAATGGCCAGGGCACTTTATTAGCAATTTTAAAATTATATTTGTGAGGGCTGGAAAGATGGCTCAGTGGTTAAGAACACTGGCTACTATTCCAGAGGACCTGAGTTCATTTCCCAGCAACCACATCGTGACTCACAACCATCTGTAATGGGGTCCGATGCCGCCTTCTAATGTGTCTGAAGACAGCTACAGTGTACTCATATAAATAAAGTAAATAAATCTTTTTTAAAAATTATATTTGTGTGTGCACATGCATGCATGGGCACCTGTATGTGCTATTGTGAGCATGTGGGGGTGGGAGAACAGGTTTCAGGTGTCACTTTTCTCTTTCTACCATATGGGACCGGGAGATGTCATCAGCCTCAGCAACAAGCACGCTTGCCCATGGAGATACCTTGACAGCCTTGTGTTAGCATCTTAGTTACATTTTGTGTTTTGAGTTAGAGTCTCACTGTGCAGCCTTGGTTAGCCTGGAACTCACTATGTAGACCAAGCTGACCTTGATCTCATCGAGGTCCCCCTTCCTCTGCCTCTGCCGTGCTGGGGTTGAAGGTGTGTGACACCAGGCCCGGCCTATGCTAACGCTGCAAAGGAGTGCACATGGAAATTGAAACCAGTACAGGGTCTGTTCTAGCCCTTCTGGGAAAAGCTGTGGTCTGCACTCCATAAAGCGTGTGGGACCCTCTGCTCAGCAACGCAAGAGCAGCACCGCCTGAATTCTGAGCAGAGAGCTGCCGCTTTTGTCTGTTATCACTTACCATCTTAGACTCTCGAATGTGCCAGCCTTGCTTTCCTGGTTGAGTGTGGGTTTTGTTGTTGTTGTTGTTGTTGTTGTTGTTGTTGTTTTGTCTTGTTTTGTTTTTAGCAGACTAGTCAGTGAGACGGTGCTGTATATGTTTGTACCTGTGCATGTTTTTCTAGGACAACATGAAGTCTTAGCATTCTCATTCTCCTAAGAGTAGAAGCGAAGCCTTTATATTCAAGTGCGTGTGGCTTCCTGTTGCCTGAGGCCGTTTGGTTTTGGGTTATTTTATCTATTTATTAATTGTCATTTTCATTGTTCTAGGCTAGCCTTGAACTCCTGATCATCCTGTCTTAATGTCCCCATGCTAGATTACGTCTGCACCACGACATTGGTTTGTGGGGTGCTGGGTAGGCAAGCACCCCAGCAGCCATGCTGCATCATTTAAAAAAAAAAAAAAAAGTTTTATTTGTTTTTTGAGACAGAGACTTATGTAGCCCAGGCTAGCCTCAAAGTTTGTAGCTGAGAAAAGCCTTGAACTCCTAATCCTCCTGCCTTTGCTCCCAGCCCATAGACTGAGGTATTCAGAAGGCACCATCAGCATTCTTTCAGTGACAAGAAGCTCTCCATCCATTTCAAGGTCACTCAGAACACAGGGAGGAAACTGTAGGGCATGGCCAGCCTCCATGCTGGTGGCTTTAAGATCCATTTGCTTTCACTGTGGGGACAGATCACTCCTCTCTAGCAGGGACTCGGGTGTGCTGCTGAAAGGAGGGAAAGAGGTAGCACCTGGTCTTGGAGTCCCTCTGTCATGTCTGTCCTGTCTCCTTGCAAACCAGTGGTCAGGTACTGGAAGGAGAGGGGTCATCTGTGCTTTCTCTGGTTTGGGGGTTCCAGCTGTGGGAGCTTACAGTTTGTGTCATGCTGTTTGCTCATTCAGCAAGTGCCTGCAGTTGTCCCCAGCTTCTCCCCTCAAGTGTTCCCGTCAGCCAAAATGTTTGTGCAGAGAAAAGCAAGAAGTGTCGGGGGAAATGGAGGGCAGCCTGGGCCCTTCCATGCGCTGAGCTCAGCATTGGCGTTGTTGGGGCCTCTCTAAGGACATAATGGTCAGGGCCAGCCAAGCCAATCCTAGAACGGACTAGGAGAGCCTGCCAGCTGGCCCTAAAATTTGAGATCTTTATCTAAAGCCAGAAAATGAAAAATTCTAAAGTAGAAAGTCAAGAAGACCAGGGGCTGGAGAGATGGCTCAGAAGTTAGGAATGCTTGTTGCTCTTGCAGAGGATCGCACTGTGGTTCCCAGCAGCCATGGAAGCTGGCTCACAGCGGCCTGTAATCCAGTTCCCTGAGATCCATGCCCACTTCTGGCCTCTGGGAGCAGCAGTACACACACACGGCATACACACATACACACAGTGGATATACACTTTGTTAAAGAGAAGACTGCACTTCAGACCCTTTCATTTCAGCCTCAGCGGGGAGGAATTAGTTAACAGATAAATTTTGTGGTTCTGTAGCAGTGTCCTGTAATTTTCTGTAGTTGTACTGTGGTTACCGGCCTGCTTTAACGTAACTAGGCTAAGCGTAGCTTGACTGAAAGATGACCGTTTTTCATAGCACTGGTTTGCATGAAAAATAAAACATACGCTGTTGTCTCCTGGTCACCCGGTCGTCTCTCCCTGCCAAACATTTGCATTTGTAGCCTGAGTGTCCACTCACTCATGACCATCCAGGCACCTGAAGTCAGTGTGGAGAGAAAGAAAGACATGAACATGGAAAGCCATGTATTTACCTCAGAAGGCGGTTCTGTCTGGAGGCTTGGGGGCCCGGCTCCAAGTCTTGACTCTGGTATTTACTGGCCCTTGGGCTCTGAGCAGATCACTTACCCACTACCACAGGAGTGCACACTGTGCCATGAGAACAAAGTGTGTCCACCCTCCAATGGCACGGATTGAAAGGGAAAGGCCATTGCTAAGGGTAGAGCTCACACACACAGACACACACACAGGTGATTGTGAATGGGTGAGGACTGTGTTTCACTACATTGGATAGGAAGCTGGATTAACAAGAACATAATTTTTCTCACTCACAGGCAGTTCAAAGGTGGAGCGCTGACTCCTAGGCCGCGTCCATTGTCCCATTCTTAGGACTAGCTTTCTGATTCACAATCGCTGTCTCTGCGGTGGCCCTCATGTCACAAGAGGATGCTTTCACAGAACCTTCAGCTTCTCATTAGCAGTGGCTCTCACTTGGCAGACTTTCTGGCCACAGCAGGTAGCTCGAAGAGATGGAGAGCTGAGTGTTTCAGCCGAGCACATGGCCATCAGCCTTACTCTTAAGAAGCTGGGATGGAAGGCTGGTAGTGGTCTGGCACTGCCATGCGACTGCAGATGCTTCTGTGTTTCCTGCCTTTAGAGTAAGAGACTGTTACCTGTGTGGTTTTTCAGTTTTTCAGTCAGGTATGAGAAAGTGGGGTGACTTGGTACCTCTTTATGTGTTCTGTCTGTTATCCCTCACAGCCTGGTTTCAGAGACACACCTCCAACACCATTCCCCATTGTCTGCTGGATTTGTTTGGGTAAGGACCCAACTTCAGATTATCACTCTGGAAAGATAACAGATCAACTGCCTGCAGATAGAGATCTTCGTATCCACCAAAAATCAAGGGTGTGCCTCCAGGTTTTTATAGTATCTGAGAATCCACGCACTGGGAATGGATTCAAGGTAGATATCCAGTCCACTATTTACTTTGATCTCCACAAGACTTTTGAAGAAAGAGCAGAGCTAGTAGGACCTTGCTGTTGGTGAGGCTTCCTGAGAGTCAGGTGTGTGAAGGTAGTCATCACCCTGTCCTCTGCTTCCTGCTGTGTGAGATAGTCCAGGGGCAGGAGACTTGTTATCTCAAGCTCGGGTGGTAGTGGGCTGATTGCCTGTATATGGATGCCATTTCTTAAGAAAACGGTATTGTGAAAACAGCTCACAGTGACCTCATATTTCCTCTGCAGGAGCTCGTCACCTCCTGTAACTGTCACACCTTTTGCCCTTTGTGTAAGCACGAGGATTCAGTAGCATGGGCAGAGGTCCCCCTAGGCCAGTGGTCCTCAACCTTGCTAATGGTGTGAACTTTTAATACGCTTCATATGTTGTAGTGACCCCAGCCCTAAAGTTATTTTCTTAGCTACTCCATAACTGTAATTTTGCTACTATTCTGAATCATAATGTAAATATCTGATATACAGGGTATCTGATATGCAGCCCCTGTGAAAGGGTCAATTGACCCCCCCACCGCCAAAGGGGTCTTGACCCACAGGTTGAGAACCACTATCCTAGGCATTTTGGGCTTCATGGAGGCATATGGCTGGATCGCAGAGCTGGCTCTTACGCCGCAGTCACTTGTCACCCTCTGGTACCACAGTCCTGTGCAGCGATCACACTTGTGTGTCTGTTATCCTGTTTGTGAAATGCTACAAGATACCGTGTGGTGTTTTACATGGTAATCAGCAGTGTGGTCTCTATGAGGCTTATATCACCGTGACTCACTGCACCCCAGCATCCTCTTTAGGAAACAAGATGTTCTCAGAGCCAGATTCTGTGGAAGTCAGGCTGTGGGAGAGAGGACATAGCAGAGATGTGTGGAGGAGCCTGTGAAAGGAAACTGCCCAGAACTGGTCAGGGTTTGGTCCCTGGAGGCATCCTGAGTCTGTACAGGTGAAGGCAGGGGTTGCTGAGACTAAATGGCAGCTGGGGCTGAGATTGCTGATGAGCGGGGAGGAATGGGAGCGAAGAGAGGGGAGATGAGTCTGAGGTACCTCTGCTAATTCAGGGAACATACCAGGAAATGGCAGGAAGAGGGAAGTCAGGAGGAGCCATGAGTGTGAACCCATTGAGAACTGGGGAGGCCTCGGCCACCTCCTGCGTCATTTCCTCAACCCACAGGAAGCCATGCTTGCCTTGTAGCGATTTCCTACAGTTAGCCATTCAGGCAGCCATGTGACCTGTGTCACTTGAGCCTTTCTGCAGCTAGGTGTTAGCTATGCTATTAGCGAATGAGGTCTCAGGCTATGTCCTTGGTGGGGATCATGGACAGATAGGTGAGCCTTAATTTAGGTGTATAGGCTGGCCCACCCTAGGGGCTCCCAGAACCCTGTGGCTTCTTGTCTCTGTGTGGGAATTATAGCCTCGTGAAGATATCCCTGTTCCTTCTGACTACTCACTCCTTCACAATCTAGCTTGAAGCTCAGTTTGATTTAGAAAGCCTTTTGGAGGCTGGGATTGTGGCTCTGTGGTGGAGCACACATGAGAGCCTAATCCTCATGAAGCATACCCAGTCCTCCCCTACCTGCTATAAGTGACACCAGTTCCTTGCTCTCCAATACTGGAGGGGGGTGAAAGGCCATCAAACAGTGTTCTTTCTCTTGGGACTTTTCTGGAACATGCATGCATTTTGCTGTCTGCAGAGGTTTCTGGAAAAATCAAACTGAAACTGCAGTAACCATTAAAAAATACATTCAGGGCTGGAGAGATGGTTCAGTGGTTAAGAACACTTGATGCTCTTCCAGAGAACCTGAGTTCAATTCCCAGTACCCACATGATGGTTCACAGCCCTCCATAATTTCCGACACCCTTTTCTAACCTCCATGGGTATCAGGCATGTCATGTACATGGTAAACATATATTCCAACAAAGTACTCAAACACAGACAGACAGACAGAGAGAGAGAGAGAGAGAGAGAGAGAGAGAGAGAGAGAGAGAGAGAGATTAGATAGGCAGGCAAGCATACACAGCTGGGAAGCTACTTCTTCTTCAGGTAAAGTGATGACTTTTAAAGATTATTTCTACACAAAACCCCAATAGGAATCATCTCTGCAGTATGGTCTCCCTAAAGACTCTTTCTGCCCCACCCACCCCCCAGCACCTCTAAAGTCCTTCCTGGGTAAACTGTGAGTTTTCGTGGTAATAGGTAGCTTGCCACATCTGAGAGTAACAACCCCTGTTCTTGAGTGGCCTCCCTTGCTGCCAGCCCACACAGGAAAGAGCACTGCACTGACTGACTGTAGCAATGGGTACAGTTGGGGCTTGTTTCCTGGCCAGGCTTAGAACTGCCATGTTCTTATTCAAGTTGGGTCTGTAAGTTGGGCCTTCAGGAAGTGTGTGGAACAGCTCTGCCTTTCTCTGAAGTAAAGAGTAGATCTCAGTGTGCCTGTGGCCCAGCCTGAGTACTCACAGATGGTGTGTGATGGCTGTATTTTGGCTGTTAGGTTCTGAACAGTGTCTTCTGTGCTTCCTAGCCATGTGAGTTACCGCCACAGCAAGTGACTCTTATCCCCAGCTCAGGCTTTTAGTGTCCTGACACAATAGCTAGAGATTGGGCTGAATTAGTGGTGTCTGAAATTTTTTCCTTTTGCTTCTGAGATCCCCCTTCTAAATGAAGTCTTATAGAAGACCCCAACATTTCAGTGAAGAAAGCAACCAGTATGCTTGTCCTTCTCTCTGTCCAGTGGTTCCCAGGCATCTTTTGGAACCCATGAACCCAGAGCAAGGGTCTGGCTCCCAGGACTTTCTGTGTTCTGTGGTGACTGGCAGCTGGCCACATTGACCTTCTTTAAAGAATTCTCCTTTAGGGTAACATCCCTGTGTCATTAGTGCTATTCCCTCAGTGTCTAGTGCTTAAGACATGACAATATATCCACGAGCCGTGTGTCGATTGCTAACAGCAGCCCCTCATTCCTGTCACGATCAGGGTACTTTCACAGGGCATTCTTGGAGTCTTTCCCACTGACACGGTAGTCAAGTTGGTGAGCTGCCTGCAAAGTGAGAGTCGGCAAGAAGCCATTCCCAACTAGGATGTCTGTCGCCAAGATTCTTTGCTGCCTAGGGTTCTTGCGCCCTGCTGTCTTGACTAGTCTTTTGTAGAGATCAGTCCTAAGCAGCCCTGGGGTTATGCCTGTCCTATTTGAAATTAATTTTCTTCTTGGCTGTCAGGGTAACGTTAGCAGTTCTATTCTAATTGTGTTTTCACATTAATATTGTGAATACTTTATTTAAAAGACATGTAGATCAGTCATTCTGGATTTCTGACGGGGTTGAAAACCTATAGTCTCATAGCCAATCCTGGCTATTTACTTTGAGAGAAAAGATCTGAGTGGATGGTTTTCAGCTGACATTCATTCTAAAGCCAAGAAAAAAGCCAGGTTCAAAACTAAGTGTTTTAGTTAGGAGAGATGACAGAGGTTCTGTTTAGTCAACAAAATGATGGGCTGGGTATTAGGACTATCTTGTACCTCACTGGTACAAATTGGTATAATTATGCTCTAATTGTATTTTGAGAAAAAAGTTTTATTTTAACAGGAAGGGTGATATGTAGGAGGAGCTAAGGTGAGAGGAAGAAAAGAAGTAAGGAGAGGAGGAGAAGAAGGAGAGGAGAAGCTAGGTGATGAGAGAGAGAAAAAGAAAGAGGGGGGGACATGGAGGCAGATGTTCACGTGTCTCCACCAGTCAATGATAGTTGATATATCTAGGATGAGTATTGGGTTACACTTCTGATTGAGCATTACCAATCTTATAAAGCCTTTGATTAACATTTTAAAAAACATTGTATAAAAGCAAAAGGGAAAAGGGGGCATGGGATAGGGGTTTTCTAGGGAGGGGAATTGGGGAAAGGGGATGGCATCTGAAATGTAAATAAAATATAAAATAAAAAAAGACATGTAGATCAAGTTGACTATTATCAAATAACGTGAAGTTCTGTCTACAAACATTACTCGTTCTCAGAGAACATTGGAAACTGGGAAAAATACGAACTGTTTGGGTTGTTAGAGTTTGTTTCTTTAAACATGATGCAAAATGAGTAACAGTGTTATCTTCATGTTTACTAGGTAGCTTCATCAGTTACTATTTTAATTATGACATTTTTATTTCCTACCCCTACTTGCCTTTCTAATTTTGAAACAATTAGCATGTTCCTTGAAACAAATATTATTTAAGCAATGAAAATATTGTTATTTTCAAGTAAATCTTGGACATCATATCATTTCAAGCTCGGATATCCCCAGAGGTTACTTTTTAAAAAAGGGATTTATTTTGTTTATCTGTATGAGTGTTTGGCTGAGTGTGTGTGGTATGTTAAGTGCTCCACATGACTGCAGTACCTGTGGAGGCCAGGAGAGGGCGTCACGTCCCCCTGGAACTGGAGTTCTAGATGGCTATGAGCTGCCATGTAGGTGCTAAGAACTGAACTTGGATCCTTTATAAGAGCATCCAGTGCTCTTAATCACTGAGCCAACGCTCCAGTGCCCAAAGCTTATATTAAAAAAAAAAAAAGTTTTGGGTGGCAGTGCTTTTGCCTGTGAGTTTGCTGAGCCCCTATACTGTGAAAAACCATATTTTTTCACCGTCACAGTTTACAGATGCTAGGCAACTTGCTGTTTTCTAGGAGAAAGGAATAGAGTTCTTGCTTCACTATGTTCAAATAGCAGTTTAGTCCTGGAAATTATTCCTTATCACACAGTTGCCCATCTACAAGACTAGAGGGAAATTCTAGCCTTTTTTCTCTGCCTGGACCAACACAGTCAGTTTTTGGTGACCCTGAAGCACATCTTACCCCTACTTTGAGAAGCATGGATCTGCTTTAGGTTAAGATTGCTCAGGAGCACAAAAGCTACCCAAGGACCAGGTTTTTTATATAGTATACATCAAAATGTGAGATTACACGTGTGGCAGATCTTCTTATGCAGTGTAGCAAGTCAGTGTTTTATCTGGGATGCTAGGTTTCCTGTGAAAGTTTAGGTTAACTAACAGTTCTTTACCTTTCTTTCAGATGTAATTTCCCAGCACCCAAATCCTTCTGCAGAAAAAGCCAGAACTGTGCTGGCTGTGGAAGCTGCCCCTGGGGAGCTGGTGGGAGACCGGGCAGCCCATCAGCCAGCTCCCGGGCATCCGAATTCCATCAACTTTTACTCTCTGAAGCAGTGGGGTAATGAACTCAAGTGAGTCTTTGAGAGGGAGCCTGTGCTGTTGAAGATGGATTCTCTCTGATAATGTTACGATGTGGGTTAAATGTTTACATGTGACATTCTAACGCCACTTTACATTTATTAAGGGCCTTTGTGCTCTGCAGCACGCTTTGACAGAGGTCATTTTTCAAAGCTGTAAACAGTATGTCTGCTCTGTTTCTGGTACCACACCAAGTATCGTCACATGGTTTTCATCTGATTACCTGACTCTACTCTGTAGATCAGATAGATGGCTGTCATTCTACAGAGACTGAAACTGAAGGCGGGGGGGGGGTGGTGGTGTATGTGTCTGGGATGACCAGGTTTCCAGATGCAGGGCTGAGCTTCCAGCTTCACCCTCTTCTAAGTCTCAGGGCTGGTCCAGAGGCTCTGCTGTAGGTAGGGTTCTGTTCTCTATGTGTGTACCAGTGGGAATGGAGGTAGGTTTTGGTCTGTTTTATGTGTTTTACTTTACTAGTTTTTAAGAAAGGCCTTGTTGAGATATAATTCATCCATTTACAATATAGTATTTGGTGTTTTTTTTTATATATCCAGAGTTATACAATCAATTTTAGAACATTTTGGTGTGTTTGTTTGTTTGTTTGTTTGTTTATTTGTTTGTTTTGTTTTCTCTTAGCTATGGTCTTGCTCAATGTCCAAGGCTAGTCTTGAACTTGCAACTATCCTCCTTTCTCAGCCTCCTGAGTCTGGAATTATATACATATGTGGGCTTGACTCAATTTTAGGATATTTTCATCATCCCCAAAAGACAGCTTTTATGCAATCCTTTCCTTCCTTTCTTACCTTCTTCCCTCTCTCCCCTCCTCAGTCCTGGGTAAATCTGCTTTCGGTCTGTGTGGATTTATTTATTCTGAACCTTTTATGTAAGTGGGATTGCACAATAGACTGTGTAGCTTTTTTCACTTTGCATTATGTTTTCAAGATTTATCAAGGTAGTGGTATGTAAGTATCTCATTTCCTTTTATGGCTAAGTGTATACTATCCCAGTTCCATTTCCTGCCACCATGATAAAGCACTCTGACAAAAGCAACTTTATTTATTCATCTTACAGTTCCAGGTTATACTCCAGAATTGTGGGGAAGTCAGGGCGTCAAGAACCTGAAATAGCTAGGCAGATCCTCAGACAAGAACAAACAGAAGGAATGGATGTGTGTTGTATACAGCTTACTTTCTCCTCTTATATAGCCCAAGACCCAAGCAGCTCTTCCACTGTCAGTTAATATAATCAAGACGGTCCCCCATTAAGGCTCTCTTCCCAGACTGTCAGTCTCATCTAGATTGACAGCTGAA
The DNA here is from genome assembly GCF_011762505.2 of Arvicanthis niloticus. Lineage (NCBI taxonomy): Eukaryota > Metazoa > Chordata > Mammalia > Rodentia > Muridae > Arvicanthis > Arvicanthis niloticus. Next base: position 11,302,185 of record NC_047678.1, on the reverse strand, counting down.
GTGACATGAAGAAGCCATGTTTTGGTTATTTTGCTTAGTGTTGTTCATTAGTTAGTGAACCAGAGTTGATTTCATTTCTCATTTTTTTAATGTGTGTATGCCTGTGTGCTTCTGTGAGTTTCATGTGTACCACATGTAAGAACCCTTGGAGGCCAGAAGGGCATCCAATTCCCTGGAACTAGAGGTACTGGTGGTTGCAAATTGGCATGTGGCGGGTGGGAGCCAGACCCAGATCCTGTGCAAATCAATGTTCTGAACTACTTAGCCATCTCCAGTCCCTCTGCTTGTTCACTGTTGCAATTAGTGGTACTGCAAACACTTATGTGCAAGCTTTTGCATGGACACACAGTGTTGTTTCTGTCGGCTAAGTACCTACAATTGCTAGATCCATAGTGAATGTGTCTAACCCTTTGAGGAACTGCCAGGACGGCCAGATTAGTCTGTCGTGACACACTGTATCAGCAGCATATGAGAGTTCTCTATGTATGTGTGGCGTGTGCCTACATGTGTAGACATCTCTGCACCCAGATGTGAACATCAGAGCACCTGCTATACCTTTCTTTGCCTTATTCTCTTGAGATAGATCTCTGGACCCAGAGCTAGGTTGGGACCCAGCAAGTCGTCAGGGTCATCATGGATTCTCTCACATGCACACACAGGAGTCCTAGTGATCCTCCTGGATTTACACAAACACAAACAGTCCTCATGAGCTCCCTGCATTCACACACGCAGTGTTTCAGTTTCAGGGCTGTGCAGGAGCACACATGCCTGTTTTAATGTGAGTTCTCAAGGGCTCATGCTTGAGTAGCAAGCATTCCTACCTACTGAGCATCTCCCGGCCCCAGTCGTCACCTTTTTTATCGCAGCCATCCGACTAGTGTGAATCGGCTGGTGTCTCATGGTGGGATTGGTGTGAATCCCCTCGACGACCCCCAGCATTGAGCGTGTTTTCTCACGTGATCATTTGCACATCATCTTTAGAGCAGCATTGTGTTGGTTCTGTTCACATTCTTTGCCTGTTTTATATCGCATTGGCTTTTTTATTACTGAGTTGTATGTATCACTTAAATGGAGGTGATTCATTTACGTAATCGATGTAATACACTTGGTGGCCACAAAAGCTTAGAAAACTTGGCTTAAGTTAGAAGACATGGGAGTTAGTAGGAAGGTTTGCACTCTACATTTTTGGAACATCTAAAAGCTTTCTGCTCTACTCTGGGACCCAAGTCATGACCAGTGTACTGTCAGACAACTGTGTTCCAGCAGTCGCCCTAGGTGTTCAGAATGTCGCAGAAGCCACCATCTGAAGATACACTGTTTTAGCAAGTGTCTTCCCCATACTTCTTTTTATATATGCCTTTGTGTTTGGTTGCATATAATAAAGTCATTTTGTGTATGTTTTCAGTGTTTCAGATGTAACTTTGTATTGGAACTGAGTAGAATGTGATGGGTCTCCAGACCTCAGGAGACCAGCACTTGTGAGAGATTACTGTGATGCCTGTCCACTCTGCCTCTGGTCTGGGCAGTGGTCCTGCCCCTACTCCTGGCCCTGCTCTGCTCCCTTCTGTCTGTGTTCCACCCCTCTTGCCACTGACCACCTGCTCACCCTGTATTAAAGACTCATGGGTAGCAGCTGTTCCAAGTCTCTTCCTTTGACACTTGAGTGTCAGCAGTGTGACTCTAGTCTGTCCCTTGAGTAGCTGTTTTCCAAAATTCTCAGTCTCTGAGCCTCTGCATTCTGGCCGTTTGCTTCCTTCCTCTTCATCTGCGGACTTCTGCCTCACCATTTGTTAAGATGGCTGAGGTTCTCTCGTCTGTCTCATGGAGCCCCACTTGCCTTGTGAGCATCTGACTGATCTGATAGGAGGCCTCACTCAGTATCTCCCAGTCCCCAGGGGAAGGGGGTAGAGGAGGCAAGGATAAGGCTGCCTCCCCCAGGCGCAGAACCATATCGTGCTTCTTAGTAAAGAAAGGGTTCTGTGCTCCTAAAAATGTCAGGAAACCACAGACTCTTGCTTCATTTTTCATGTTAAAAAGCTGAGGCTTAGAAAATCGAAGTAACTTGCTCAAGGCTGTGTTACAGAAGTGTGTGACGGAACTGAAAGGCAGCCCAGGTCCCTCCAGTGAGGACTTGGTATCCGTTCATTCTTCAACATCAGAACATACCAGAGCTGGGCATGGCACCTATAGTGGCCAGCCTGGGTTGCCTGGCAAGATAGTCTCAGTAAAACTAAGAATGCACGTGAAGGGCTATCGGTTAACCAGGTGTTTATTCTTGTGCAGTCCCCTCTTCCCTCAGAGGAGACAGTGGGATGAGGTGGAATCAGGCTACAGTATTGGCACTTCCCACTTCCCAGAGCTCAGAGTGTCTCCGCCTGGAAAAGGGAACACAAGTCACCTTTGTTTGTGACGACTCTCTGAGCAAGGTTGGAGGTACTATCAGCAGGAGCAACACCAGCTGTGCCGTGGTGCCACTGTATGGTGTAAGAGGCAGACTCCCGAGAGGATTCTCAGCTGTGCCACTTCATAGGCAGCTGTCTCAAGTCATGCACCATTCTGTGCCTCCGGGTCTCATTTGTAAGTAACCATGCATACCTCATGAGATGGACTAGGTGAGGAAAAGTTAATATGAACAAATAGCATGGAACAACGTGGGACTCAGTTTTTAGGAAAGAGAATGTCGCCATTGTTGGTCTTGTGACAAGCGACTCCCTGTGGGCTTTCACAGGACTCTCAGACAGATCTCAAGCAGTTATATATTTTTTTTCTTTCCTTTTAACTTGTGGGCACATGTTAAAACAAAACGATCTGAGTGAGTGAAGAAGCTTTCTTTAGTGGGTCCAGGGATTGCTAAGCAAACTTGTGCCCTCTGAGCTCCAACCCTAACAGGAGACAATTTAATAACCTTAGAGATAGGAAATCTGGTTTTCTCTAAACGGAATGGCTCAAGTGTTGTATTTGTGTGTGTGTGTGTGTGTGTGTGTGTGTGTGTGTGTGTGTGTTGGATTCAAAGTAGCACTAACTTGACTGTGGTCAGGGTTGAGGATAACCATGTGTTTGTGTGTGCATTTATCGAATTCACCGGTTCAGTTGGAGCCCTCTCTGAGCCTCCCCTGATGAACTGAGTTTAAATTTCAAACAGTTGTACAAGACTTGAGGGTCCTGCTTCTACAGCTGAGCTCGAAATTTGCCAGAGTCTACTAACTGATGGCTGGCTTAGTTCAGTTGTCATGACAGAGTACCGTGACCAAGGCAACTCATAAAGGAAGTTTAGCATGGCTCGGGTGCGGTGCCTGAGAGCTTGCGTCCTCATCCACACGTAGGAAGCAGACAGAGAGAACTGGAAATGACCTGGGCTTCTGAAACCTCAAAGCCCAGTGACCCACCTCTTCCAACAAGGCCACACCTCCTAAGCCTTCCCAAAGAGTCCCACCAACTGGTTGACAAATACTCAGTTATATGGGGACATTCTCCTTCACACAACCACAGATGCCCATTGTAACTGTTCTTGTATCACATGATTGAATAATTTAGTAATTCATTAAGATACAGGAGATTTATTTTCCATTAAAAATGAGTTAGATGCATAGGGGAAAACTGATAAAAGTGATCATGCCACGGAAATACTGTTGAGAGAAAGTAGGTGACATGGTTAGAAGGAATCAGAAAAAAAAAAAAAAAAAAACTTGTTAAAAGCCTGTAAGATTCTAGGCTTACATGGTAAGTGTATTTCCTTATTCTTTTAAGAGCAGCAGCAGCAAAACAGAAAAGTCAGGTGACATGGTACAAGTATGGTTTATCCCGACAAGGCGGACTGCAGCCGGTAGCCCTTTCAGGCAGGTCCACTTACTCCTGCTTAGGCACCTCTGTTGGAGTTACTTTACTTAGTTTTCTGCTTTAATGACTTTGTCATTTAACCTACCCACCATCCAGACCATGCCAGGTAAAGCGCTAGACCTCATGTGGAATTCCAGGTGGCATGTTTGAATAACCACTGCCTCATAGAGTCCAGCTGATGCTTAGTGCTTAGCCGGTGGTGCCTAGAGGATGCAGTGATACAGGCATTGCGCTCTTGGCATTGTTCTGACTCTTTCAGGCCATAAATGTAGTGGGTTTTCCCTTCATGGCCAGTGGACACACACACACACACACCACTTCCCACATGAATGGGAAGGCTGAGCTTGCTGGAAACCTTTTAGAAGGTGAGGTGTGCTCACCTTTGAGGTTCCCTCAGCTGGCTTTTCTACTGGTTCTGCTGCTGGCTGTCCTGACTCTTCATTTCTGCTGTCCTCATGATCCCCCAAGCCTGGTAACAACATCATTGTATGCGTGAGTGAGATTCCCAGGAATCCACAGGTTTCGTCATCTAGGATGGTGACCCATCTCTTTCAGAGCCCCATTTCAAAGAGAAGGGCACCTTGACCAAGCCAGTGCCCAGATATCTGGTGCATTTGGGGAAGTCATTCATGTCTGTGGCTGGGTGGTACTTGTTTATATTTTCCTTGTTTTAAGGCGTAGCTCAGCCTTTACCAAGACATATGAGGCTTGTAGTCATGTTGTTGTCTCATGGGTGTTTTCAGAACCAGGCTTTCTGGAAAGGAAACACAAGAAAAGGGGTGGAAGACATTGGCCAGGCGCGCGCTCTCTCTCTCTCTCTCTCTGTGTAGTATGTGTATGTGGTATGTGTGTGTGTGAAGTGTGTGTAGTGTGTTTAGTGTGTGTGTAGTATGTGTAGTGTGTGGGTGTAGTGTGTGTAGTGTTTATAGTTATGTGTAGTGTGTATAGTGTGTGTATAGTATGTTTGTGTAGTGTATGTAGTGTATATAGTGTGTGTGTAGTGTATAGTGTGTGTGTCTGTGTGTGTACGTGTGTGTGTTGCTGTCGATATCCAGTCTCTCCTAACAGCTTCCTGGAGCACAAGTTGTTTGTACTTAACACTTCTTGCCAGCACTTCTTTCCATCATGGCTGGAACCATCCATTTCCAGGGACCTGTTACTTATCAGGACTACTTTATACTTTAGCTTTAGAGAAATCATGGCCGTGGTTTGCAGACTGGAAGACAACCATGGCTAGGATGACATTTGACTCAGAATAGGAAACCAGGACCCAAAGAGTGTCCATCTGTGCCTTATGCAAGGCCTTCAAGAAGAAGCTAACCCAATGTCACGTTCTGTTAAAGTTGGGAGCTATGGGAGAGGATGCTGCTGGTACTGCTGGATCTACTTGTTGCAGGAACCAAGTTCTCAGTCCTGGATCAACTCATTCTGCTCTCTTAGCCTTTCAGATAGCCTTTCTGATGACGAAAAAGAAAGACAGCCTTTCTCATTGCCTCCGACAACCCAGCATGACCTCCCCACCCCAAGATCCTTCCTGTAATCACAGCAGCACAGTTCCTTTCCTGGGATTTAGATGTGGACATCGTGGGCAGTGGGCATTATTTCCTACCACAGTGGGCTTTCCCTTGGTGTGTGTGATATCTATCTATCTATCTATCTATCTATCTATCTATCTATCTATCTCCAGCCTTCTCAGCACTTTCTCCATGCCCTGTTGGACACTGTGCACACTCAGAGCTTGGACCCTCTGGCCGAGATGAGCCCAAAGCCACCTGGCTTGAGGGCTGCCACCCACTAGCTCCGTTCAACCTGTCCTTTTTCTTAGTCATGTTTCTACTTGATGGGGAAAGGCAGGCGTGCTTGTAAAGAGAGAAGCCTGCTCATGCAGAGGGGCTCAGCCAAAAACCGAAGCCTTTTGAAGTCCATACTCAAGAGGTAGCTTCTAGAAATGAAATTGTGTATGTATGCACCCTGGAATTCTCTCTGCCTTTTAAAGACCTGCAATATGCACTGTCTCAGTGCCTTAGCATTCACCTGACTTTTTCCCCTGGATGTGCTTTCTCTGCGTCCACCAAGTCATAAGGCTCACTTTCACCAGATCTGTGCTCTCAGCTGCAGTGTGAGCATCGGCAACAACAGGGTGTGGGTGACACCCTGTTCACATCACAATTCCTAAAGCTGAGGCACTGTATAGTCGGAAACAACCTAACTCAGTAACTCTCTTGGGGCTAGTCCATAGAGGTCATTTGTTTGGCTGCGTCCTGGTTTATTTAACCTGTTCCCTAGCTGTGGGCATCTGCTCATCAATTCAGAGGAAGCAGTGCTGACTCACCTTCATGGAGGAAGGTATCAGTGAAAGGCTACATCCTGTTTTGTTTTTCTGACCATGGTCTGAAGGAAGGGAGCTGAGTGTTAACCTCTGGGCTAGCATGCTCCTTTGCTGTCCCCAGCCTTCTGTAAGTCCAAACTCACCTCAGCCCAGCCTTTCATCACTCAAGAGTTGGGGTGCTGGCCACAACTCTTGGTTGGTGGCTGTGCAGGCAGCTTGTGAAGTTAAAGGCTCTGGAGAGAGTTGATGGGACATTTCCAAACACTTCTCTCAACTTCCAGTGTCCACTTGCTCATCGAGATTACAGTGAGTATCTGAGTTTAAAATTACTATGTTATTTGAATTCATCTAAATTATATATATATATATATATATATATATATATATATATATATATATATATATATTTGGAAAGTATGCCCCATGTGGCACAGTGTGTTGCACAATCAAGAATTGGTTCTGCCAAGAACCCAGGGCTTGATTAAATAATACTTCAGCTGAAGGAGAGTTCACTTGGAAGCCAATCTCATTTCTCCATTACCCAAGCCTTGGCAGTTGTCACAGCACCCTAGGCTGTCCCTCAGCTATCCTTCAGCTGCAGGGGCTTGCAACAGCCTGGAAACAAGCCCTGCTGGAGAAAGCAGATGACATGGAAGTTAGTTACTGAAACTGCCTTTCTTCTTGCCTGGGCTGAGTTCTGCCTGGTCCTCTCTGGTTTCTCCTTTCTTCTTCGTTGACTCTGAGAACAGGAGTGGCAGGCAGAGCTCACTCCCCCTGAGCACGCTCCTCCGAGGCAGTGGGTTCCGCACACCGTTCCGGGGGGAAGAACAAGAGCACACTTTGAAGCCATGCCAGGTGGCAAGGAGATTCTAACTCTTGAAACATGTCGTAGGAGAGCAGGACACAGGGGGCTCTGGGCCTGAAAACTGCCCCTAGAAGTGTTGGGGCAGGCTCTCGGGTGGGGGGATGTGCAAGGGTAGATGAAGCATTTGTGAGACTTCCTTTTCTTCCAGAGCAGCTATTTTGAAATCATATTCTCCACAGTTTTGAGATGTTGTGAAACCAGAACAGACTGCGACACTAGCGTGCTCTTTTAGGTTCTCCTGGACGTTGACAGGGCCACTCTGCACAGTGCCAGGCACCAGAAGAGACTAGGCTGTGAGTAACATGAACATGTTCCTCTGTTTACCACCTGTGGTCTCAGTGCTCAGTAAGAAACCAGCTGCCAGGTCTAGTGTAATCACCGAGTTCTAGGGACTCGAGGTTCAAACTACATGCATGCATGCTCATGTGTGTGCACACAGAGTAAGTAATACCTTCACGTATTTTGCCAGCAGGATGAGAAACTGTGTGTGCTATATAATTTCTTTTTGTTTCTTTAGTAAACTTTAAATTCCTTTAGTAAAATTCAAATACAAGGGAGTAAATCATGCTTTTAAAACACAAATACTGGTGAATAGAGGCAGACAGATCTCTGTGTTTGAGGCCAGCCTGGTTTACAGTGGGAGTTCTAGGATAACCAAAACTACAAAGAACACAAATATTAAGGGACTTGACGGTTCAATGAATGAAGTGCTTGCTGCTGATGCCTGAGGACCTGATTTTGGATCCCCAGTACCCAAATAAAAGCCACACGTTGGGGTCCACATCTGTAACCCCAGTCCTGGGCAGGGGCTCCCCAGTACCCAAGTAAAAGCCACTCATTGGGGTCCACATCTGTAACTCACTCCTGGGCAGGGGATCTGAAAAGCTTTCTGGCCAGCCAATCTAGCTAACACAGTGAGTGCCAGGTTCAGCCAGACCTTTTGTTAAAAATGAACTGGAGAGGGCTGGTGAGATGACAGCCAAGCAGACAGATGTGTTCACCACCAAACCTGATTACCTGAGATCTGGAAAACTGTCCTCTGGCCTCCTCCACACATGTACCATGGTACACCTCCTTCCCCCTCCTCCCAGTAAGTAAGCAAGATGCTTGTTTTATGAGTATGACTGTTTGTATAATGTGTGTGTCTATGTACTGCATATAGGCCTGGTTCCACAGAGACCAGAAGAGGGCGTCATAACTCTTGGAACTGGAGTTACAGGCAGTTGGGAGCAGCTAGTGGGTGTTTGTTGGGAATTACACCCAGGTCCTCTGCAAGAGCAGCTGGTGCTCACAGCCACTGAGCCATCTCTCAAGCCAAAAAAAAAAAGAAAAAAAGAAAAGAAGAAGAAAATTAAATTAAAGAAAATAATTAGAGAGCAATAGAGAAAGATATTGATCTTGATGACATCTGGTCTTCCCTGGTGCTTACACAGGAAGCCACAACTGCACGCACGTGCACACACACACACACAGCAACACACTCCAGAAATAAAATACAATAAAATGTAGCTGCTTCATACAACAGTGCCAGCTGACTAGTTCAAACTGTAGACTCTCATTTCCCTTCTCACCTTCAGTCTACCTCAGGAAACACCAGTGATGTGCAGGGTTCCCTCCTGGTTTAGCAGCCATGTTGAGGTGCGGCTCACCTGTTAGACTCACTTATTTTAGATATACAGGCTGAAGAATGTTAGAAAATTACACCCCACAGAAACACCTCTATAATCAAAATGTATTGCTGCATGTCAGGGCACATGCCTGTAATCCTAGCATTGGGGAGGCAGAGGCACGCAAATCTCAGTACACTTGAAGCCAGCTTGGTCTATCTATGCAGTTCTGGGCCAGCAAGGGCTACATAGTGAGAGCCTGTTCCTGTTTCAGTTGGTGGGAATGGGAGGGAGAGAGAATGCATGTGCGCGTGTTCCCTCAGGAGCCCGCCCTTGATCTCTGGCCTCGGGCAGCCCCCAAGCTGCTTTCTTGAACTTTAGGTGTGCTTTTGTAAGAATTTAAAATAAATGAGCCTATAACCTGTCATAGTCATCATTTACTTGACATAACTCTTCAAAGTGACTGTTCCTTTTCACGTTCCCGCCAACACTGCTGGCCAGTTCCAGTTGTTCCAGGTCCTCCCAAACACTGGGAATTGCTGTTGATTTTAACTTTAGCTGTTGAAGGTGTGATGCATTTGTTTAACTGAGATATGATAACCAGTGATGCTTTTTTAAAGTGTATTTTTATATTATTGTATGTATGTGTACATGTATATCACTGTATCACATGCATGACTAGTGCCTGTGGAGAAGTGGTTAGATGCCCTGGAACTAAGAGTTATAAATGGTGGCGAGCTGCCATGTGTGTGCTGGGAACCAAACTGGGGTCTTCTGCAAGAGCATCAAGTGACCTTATTCAGTGAGCCACCTCTTCAACCTTGATGTCATCTTACTAACCATTTCTAGATGGCTGCCGCTCACCTTAGGATGGGTTACATGATAGGATTATGTCCTATGGATTATGTCCAAACATAAGTTGAAAATATAGAAAGGCAAGCATGCATTTTATACCTAACCACGCAAACATCATGGCTTAGCTTCATGTATTACATAGAAGACCTGTTGTTCAGTTCCCCATTGATACAGCGTGGATCACACTGGAAGTTAATCCCAGCTCTGTGTCTTCTGCATATCATTAGCCCAGGAAAAACCAAGCTTCAGAGTGTGGCTTACAGTGAATGTGCATTGCTTTGAAACCATCACAAAACTTTTTAAAAGAAAATCTTAAGTCCCAACTTTACAAGTTAGGAAACTGCATGTATTTTTCTTTTTTCTTTTTTTAAAAATTTACTTTTCTCATCTCTTGACTATTTTAAAATTGAGTTGTTTCTTCATCTTACTGAGCTTTAAGCAGTCTTAAATATTCTGAATATGAGCCTTTTGTCAGGTATATATTTTGCAAATATTTTCCAAAGGAGAAAAGTTTTCATGAACTCAGTTTTTCTCATTTTGTCTTATAGAATGTGCTTTTCAAGTTCTCTTTAGACAGTCTGCCTAATGTGGGACTGTAGAGATGGCTTCTTGAGGAAGTAAACTTGACTTGAGTTTGGACCCCAGGGACCCATGTAAAAAGCTAGATGAGTGTCTGTAATCCCAGCATTGGGGAGCTGGAGAGAGGCTGGTCTTTGCAGTTCATTGCCTAGCCTCCCAAAGTAGGTGAGCCTTGAGTTCAGAGAGAAACCCTGGCTGAAAAAAGAAGCTGATAGGTGATTGAGACAGACACCTAAAGGTGGCCTTTGGGCTATACATCTGTGCACATGTACATATATATGCACATACATACAAAAAAAGTGAAGAAAGTCTAACTTAATGTAAAAAACACTTTCTCCTTTGTTTTCTTCCAGAAGTGTTGTGTTTTGGTGGGGCGGGGATTACAGGAGTATGCCACAACAACCTGCCTCTATAGTGTATCCAGAATTATTTGTATGTGTGGTGTGAGATAAGGTTTGAGGGGTTTATATATATATATATATATGATATATATATCATATATATATATAATATATATATATCATATATATATTATATATGATATATATATATATGATATATATATATATAACCAGTTCTTACAATCATATTTCTCCACTTGAATCTCTTTACATTCTTGTTGACGATCAAGTAACCATCAGTGCAAGGAGTGGTTAACAAGGATAATGCAGTCTGTGTTCTGGTGTCTCTTAGGAAATGCTGGTATATTGAGAAAGGCAGTTCTCATAAGAACAAATTCACTGGTGAAAATATAAAGTCCAGTGTGAAGCTCCTCGGCTTCAGAGTAGCTAATCTAACTGTACAGAAGCCGCTAAGATGCGTAGACTTTGGGTCTGGTTCATCGTGTTGTGGGATTTTTTTTAAAATAAGATTTTTGGGGGGTTTTGTTTTTAAAGAAATTCCTCAATTTAACTTTGCATTGCTGCTCTCTGAGGTTCTAATATCAGTGTATACTCATACTGGCAATGTATGTTTTCTCATTTTTTATATTCTCACCAACACTTGGTATTATCAGATCTCCATTTTTATCAGTCCTGTATCAGTCACAGCTGTGTTTTACTTTGCCTTTTCTTGTTTTTAAATAGAAATTCAATGTCATCATTCCGTCCTGGGAGAGGGCACAATGAGAGTCGCAGGACCGTGTTTTACACCAATGAAGAGTGGGAACTTCTAGACCCGCTTCCTAAAGACCTGGAGGAGTCCCTGGTACAGGAAGACAGGAAAAAGCAAGTGCCTGAGGGGAGTAAAGGTGTGTATGCACCCATGTCCTGCTGTTCAGGTGTGTGTGCACCTGTGCCCTGTTGCTCAAGTGTGTGTGCACCTGTGTGTGCACCTGTGCCCTGTTGCTCAGGTGTGTGTGCACCTGTGTGTGCACCTGTGCCCTGTTGCTCAGGTATGTGTGCACCTGTGCCCTGTTGCTCAGGTGTGTGTGCACCTGTGTGTGCACCTGTGCCCTGTTGCTCAGGTATGTGTGCACCTGTGCCCTGTTGCTCAGGTGTGTGTGCACCTGTGCCCTGTTGCTCAGGTGTGTGCATCTGTGCCCTGTTGTTCTCTGTGCTGCATTTGTTACCTCCAGGGACATAGGAGACACTGACTGTCCGAATCCGCAGAAGCATGAACTGGTAGGGCCTTGCATCATAGGAGTGGGAATGGGGGTGTGGGGTAGGACAGTAATTCATAAAGGTTTGTAAAATGCTACAAGGAGTAATTGTCCATGTAGCCTGGTGGCTGCAAACCTATTCTGGGAGATTTAATACTTGTCATGCTTCTGTGCATCACAGAAATGCTGACTGAGGAAACTTTATACTTATTAAGCTAGGCATTATCTCATACACCTGTAGTTCTAGGGCCAGGGAGGTCAAAGCAGGAGGATTACATGTTTCAGAGGCACCTAGGCTGTATATCAAGATTCTGTCTCAGAAACACGTGCACGCACGCACACACCATCTTTGTTTACAGAAACTTAAGATGTACTCATAAAGAAGAGAATGCAGTATCATGGATTCTGAAGAACTGGTTAGATTAATCGTGTTCCTATCACTGTAACAAGTGCCTGAGGGAAGCTGTCTTATGGAGAGAAAGGATTTATTTTGGTTCACAGTTATATAGATTTTAGTCTATGACCAACTAAACCCATCGCTTAGGCCTATAGAGGTGCATCGTTGTGAGAACGTGTAGCCAGAAAGCAAAAGAAAGTAGGCAGCCTGGGTACCACTGTCTAGGAGTTTAATGTGAAGTCTTCTGGTTTTTATCAGTACCAACAAGCTGCTGCAGGCTTAAGGCACATGGGCCTTTGGGAGACATGCTAGATCCAAAAAGACCCCAAGTCAGAAGTGTGTGCCTCTGAGCTTTCATAAAGCAGCCACACCAGACATCCAGGGCCACTCAGGTGCCAGGTGCTGCTGTCCACCCTGTTGTCCAGTGTCTGCCTGACCCCAGGGGGCCACTGTGCGCTTCTAACAGCACTGATGCCTTTGTCTCTCCTAGCTTTAAATAATCAAAACACCACAGTACTTTTGTGTCTCAAGCTTGTGTTTTTGAGTGTACATTTGAAGCCATCCATACTAACAATTATTTGGATCATTTAGTATATAAAGTCACACTTTTAAAGGTGTATTTATACTTTTTTAAAAAAAAATTTTGGTTTTGTTTTTAACCAAAAACAAATGAGTAAAAAATAAGAAGCCACAGATTGCCTGGTGCACCTCAGTTTTCTTCACAGTGCTCATGCTTTAGTCTTGTGTAAAGAATAGTCCACCATGTACTGTCTGCTGGCTTTAGACGTATTGGGCATTCTGTACAATGCGGGGCGAAGAGACATCTGGCTGCCCAGCTTTCTTCATGGGTTGATGAGTCTGCATACCCTAGAGGATGATTTGTAAGAATCCCAGAAAATTTGAGTTACTCAAAAAAAAAAAAAAAAAACTTTTTTTTTTTTTTCTTTTAAATATAGGAGTCACTAGTTCAGGATTCCCCTTTGAATTTGGACGGAATCCCTACAAAGGAAAGCGCCCCTTGAAAGACATAATTGGGTCATACAAAAACCGCCACAGCAGTAGTGATCCTTTGATCGAGGGAACACCGTCAGGCGCCAGCGGATGTCTCCCTAAGCCAGTCCCCGAAATGCAGCTGCAGATTCAAAGCCAGCAAGAGGAGCTGGAGCAACTCAAGAAGGACCTGTCCAGTCAGAAGGTAACTGTCTCGTGATCTCTGGGTACCCTCAGTGGGCCCAAGACCCAGGAGGAAAGCTCTTGCTCCTCAGGAGCCCTTCCCTGAAGCTTGTTCGCTGGGGCTACCATCCTGTGTCCTGAGCTCTGCCCATGTTTATTCAAAGACCCTAGACCATGGGCAGGTTACAAGGTGCTCTCTCTACACCCACGCCCAGTTCCTCAGCCTCCAGTTCTCTCAAGTTTCCACATCCTGTGAGACGATAGCATTTTTCTAAGCTGGTAAGAATTTCTTCTACCTAATTGCTCGACAGCTCAGTAAACCTTAGAGCCTAGATCCCTCCCCTTTTTACTTTATTTTTGATATATGCATGAGTATGTAAATACAGGCAACAGGCATCCATGGAGGCCAGAAACCAATGGGAGACTCAGTGAGCCTCCCGATGTGGGTTCTGGGAATCCAGCTCAGATCCTCTACAGGAGCACTGTCACCTGCTGAGTCACCTCCCTGGCTACCCCCACCCTCACCCCCAAACACACACATGCACTTCTATTTATTCATTTATTTTTGAGACAGCATCTCACTGTGTTGTCTAAGATGGCCTGGAGCAGTTGATCCTCCTGCTCCCGCACCGGAATGACAGGCATGTGCCGCCACGCAGCACCTCACAAATCGCTTAGCACTGATAAGCATGTGCCAGGAACCATTGCTAATTACAGCATGCACGTCCGTTATTTCCCGTTTCCTATTATTGTTCTCTTCAGGCTGTATTTGTGGAGTACATTTTTTTTTCCCTCTCTATTTTTGAGATCGTTCAAGAGGAAGTTCAGTATCAAAATGTTTCCAGCAGAGTTTGTTTCTGCATTTCCTCCCATCCCATGACTTACATGACACTTGTGATTTCTGCTTCTCCCCCACGCCCCGGCTTTCTTACCTTCACTTCAGTATCTTCTTGGCTTCTAGGAGCTCATTCGGCTGCTCCAGCAGACAGTCCGGTCATCACAGTATGACAAGTACTTTACGAGCCACCAAATCAGCCAGGGGGTCCCAAAGGACACGCTGGAGCTCCTCCACCAAAAGGATGAGCAGATCCTGGGCCTCAGCGGCCAGCTGGAGAGGCTCGGCCTGGAGAAGGAAAGTCTCCAGCAAGAAGTGAGGACGCTGAAGAGCAAGGTGGGCGAGCTCAATGAGCGGCTGGGGATGCTGATGGAGACCATCCAGGCCAAGGATGAGGTCATCATCAAGCTCAGCGAATGTGAGGGCAGCGTGTCGTCGCCTACCATGGGACCCAGCTCTCCTTTGATCATCCCAGCCAGCAGGGACCAGCTGGAGCTGGACAGGCTAAAAGTAAGGGCAGGGTGTGGGCTGGCTTTCTGGACAGACATTGCAAACTCAGTTAGCTCATCCTTGTTGACCCCCAGAGGTCCGGTTGTCAGGAGCTAGTCGGGTAAGAGCAGAGCAGGGGTGAGTGCAGAAAGAGGCTTTCTGGTCAGAACCACCTCAGAAGCACTTTCATCACTGCTGCCATTGCCTGGGGCACTTTCAGCTCTTCCTGCCCCTGGCTTAGAAATAGCTGAAGCACCCCTCCCCTCGAACACCTCTGCCCTGTAACATCCCTCCCCTCTAACACCCCTCCCCTCTAACGTCCCTCCCCTCTAACTTTCCCACCCTCAAGACTTCCCCATGCCAAGGAGGTTGTCAGTTTCTCCTCTGTGTACATAAATACAAACACAGACTTAATTTGTACAGCCTCCCACAGGCCTGGAAATGAATATTGTTCCAGTAATCAGAGTAGGGCCAGCTGGGAAGGTGGACTGAGCTCCAGGCAGTCTGAAATAGAATGCTCAGTCAGAGTCACTGCCCAACATGAGAAGTCCTGCACTTAGAAGGAAGGACAGAGCTGTCCTCCCAGCGCCTCTCTGAGGTAGCCCAGGGCTGAGAGGCTGACTCCTGAAGAGACAAGATACCAGCATGTGAGGGAGGAGGAGCATACCCCCTGTGGAAAGCGGGGCAGCCTGCCTCTTAGGCCTGTAGAGCATCCTGCTGGACCAGAGCAGAGAGCTGAACCGTGTGGGCTGCTCTGAGGAAGGCTGTAGAGAAGACCATCTTTGCTGTCAGCAGCTCCCCAGACTCTCCCAGAGAAGTTTTAGGTAGACAAGCATCCTCTGGGACATTGGGCCTTAGGTAGAACCCAACTGACTCCAGCAGACCCCAAATACATCTGCTACCCCCAGTATTTCCACACAGCCTCTGGGTCCAGTGTCTGAGCTCCAAATGGAGTTCATCCTTGAAGGGTCCAGCTGTGTTAGCATTGACATCATTGATTGACATCATTGGAGAGCATGTGCTTCATGGCTTCCAGTGCCTTTCATTTGTCTGCAGTGAGCTGAGCGAGTGCTCGGCAGGCTGGAGACTTCAGACTTGTGAACACTGCAGGGCTGGGATGTGTGGGAGCTGTTTTAGTGACAACACCCTTTGGATGCACAAAGCCAGCATGGTCTATTTTACTTTTGTATGTATGTATGCACATGTATGTGCAGGTGCACATGCACAGGTATACTCATGCATGTGGAGGCTAGGTATTGATACTCTTTTTCATACCTCTCCACATTATTTTTTGAGACAAAGTCTTAACCCAGAGCTTACTAGTTGACCTGGAAGCCCTGGGGATCTTCCTGTCTCCACACTCCCTACACCAGGGTTATAGAAGTACCGTCACACAAGGCTTTTATGTGGGATGGAAATCCAACTTAGATCCTCTTCCTTGTGCAGTGTGTTCTTTACCCCCTAAGCCCTCTCCACAGCTTCCAGCAGAATGTATTAGTGAGAAACCAAAAGACCTCTTACTAGTTCATATTTATATCTACTATAAAACAGCCTTTATTTTATTTATTTATATTTTGAGACAAAATTTCATGTTATAGCTCAGGCCGACCCAGAAATCACTGTAGCCCAGGTTGGCCTCAAACTCAAAATAATCCTCTGTTCAGGGTGCTGAGATTCCCGGGTGGGAGTTACTATCCTTGGTTGCTTGTTGTTTGTGTTTCATTTTTCTTTTTACAAGAGGTCTTAGTATTGCCTGTGGAATGCAGTTCAGTCTATATACTCAACCTCAAATGTTCTGTCCAAAGTAATCATACACTTAATGTTGGCATTTGTAGCATGGGCTTTCCAGACGGTAGTCTTCGGTTTTGGCAAGAAAGAAGTGTGTGGTGCACATTTTCCCAGGGAGCCGAGCCAGGGTGTAAGAGTGAGCCACGTAGTTGCTATGACCACCGAACCTTTGGAGACTGCTAACTCACCTCATGCAAGTGAGCCGTCTCCTCCTGTTTCCTTGGGTAGCCGGGGTAATTTTGAATGAGTTGTGAGGATCTTTTTTCCTCAACCTTCCTCAACAACTTTAAAGCTGTGCCTCCAAAGTCTACACAGTGAAGCTTACTCGGGTATGTGCTAAGTGGCGGGTAGTTACCAGGTATGTTCTTAGCGGGCCGGGGCAACCTGCCTATGTCAGGACCTCATGTTTTTGGCATTGCTCTGTCTGGGCCTGATACCACAGTGAGATCATTCCTCCCCTCAAGGTGAGAAGCCACTGTTGTGAGCTCTCTGAAGAAAGAGGATGTGGAAGAGTGTAGACAGCTTGCACAGAGCTCAGGCAGCCTTACATTGTGAGCTCTCAGAGGCCTGAGGTCATCATGAAACAGTGCCCCCACACACACCCCATAGGGTGCTGTGAAGCTTGAAGGAAGTGCTCCACATCTGGGCCTAGCATCTTGGGAAGTCTTTACTGCCAGATGTTAATTGTTAGATCAGCATTCTCAAGAAAGTGTACTTATGGCAAATGGTCAGAATTTACTTTGACTGGGTACAAATTTTACATTAAAGATAAATCCGCACAGCCAGTAGAGACCAAGCTCCTGCAGTCTTGATGTTTCCCTCACTGTTCAGTATATTTATTTTCTCTCCAGCCAACCTTCCTTTAACTGACCTGTCTTACGATGATGTGTCTGTTCCTTGTTTCCAAGCACAGTATTTTTAAGATTCCAGGAGAGTGGAGGAAAACCATGATTTGGACCAGAAAAGAATGCTTTAATCTTCTTTTGGGTCTGACATTTTTTACAACTTGGGTTGCTGAGGCTGAGTTGGTGAGGTACAGGGGTTGGGGTGCAGGTGGGGAGGCTCAAATACTCAGCCTAGGCCTCAGAACTCAGAAGGTGGCTTCATTTAATGGATGCATAGTGCCCCTGACTCGGAACACTGTCTGGGAAATAGTGACGAAGAGTGTCTCCTGGGACTCGGGAGGTCTAAGCGAGGTCAAGAAGCTCAGGTGCCTTGCCCAGAGTACTTATGACCTGTGGCACATGCCCTTTGAGTGCCAGCAAATCAGGGTTACCAGGGAAACCTTTCTAGTTCTGCATCTTATCGGGATAGACTACAGCCTCAAGGAAGTTCAGTCTGGAGATGGGGGAGTGTCTGGAGAAATACATAGAAACAGTCAGGACCAGAGGGAGGACATGGTTACAAAAGATGGGATTTATAAGAAGTCTTTCCAACCACAGCCTTAAAGATGGTTCTCAGTCATCTTGAATTAGAAGCCTCCTTGACTTATCACAGAGATGATCTAAAGCAGTCAGTAAACTTATTTTCAGAGCCTTTTACATGAAAACACTTCCCTACTCAGTTACTGTGGGGAAGAAATCTCGTAGGGGAGGTGGGGGGGGTGGGGGGGGAAGGGAGTCCGGCGACAGAGTCTCAGGGTGGTCTGGCACCAGGGCTTCCCGCGCTGCCAGTGGAAGATCCCACATTCACGCAGCTGTCGGTGGGCGGGCCGCCGGCTGCATCGGCAAGGTTCCAGGGTTCCAAAAGCTGGGAATCAGGCGGAGAGACCATGGACACGTGGAGTCCAGTTTTCCAATTTTTCCAAAGCTTTTATTGTTCATGGCATGGTGAATGGGCGCAACTGGTACGCACTTCCCCCGCCAAAGGCCAGGGGACTCTCATTTTATAGGGAAGGAAAAAGGGGAGGGAATAACTTAATTAGCTACGCCCCTGGCCTTTTGATAATTCATTAATATTTAAATCTCTGGAGGTGGAGACTTGTCACACCCTCTACCTGTCCTACGTGACTGAAGGTAACAGGTTAAATGGAGTTACCTCGTCCAAGGCCCAACAAGTTACACCTTCAAGTAGAGCAGAGCAAAACTTGTGACCACAGGAGACTGAGGCAAGCCAGATCTCTGAGTTCAAGGCCAGACTGGTCCACATAGTGAGTTCCAGGACAGCCAAGGTTACATAATAGACCCTGTTTTGTTTTGTTTTTTTAAAGGGGGGGGGGAGCAAGAAAAAAGGAGAAGAAAAACCCGTTGTCTCCAACTTTTACATTCTCTAAATACAAAACAAATGTTGCAGAAGTAAACAGTTGGCCAATCCAGTGAAGACTGTGTGTTCTTGAATTTGGGAGGTGGTTCTGGGGACTGGACCCCAGGGCCTTGTGTCTGATAGTCAGATACTTTACACTAAACTCCCGTCTCTGCCTAATGCCCTCCTTCAGCTTTTCCACAGTTTGATACTGCACTGTGCAGAAGTGAAAAGTGTGTTCTCCAAAGTGCCTGATGCACCGCAGGTCATATTCGTTGTTTCATGCCATTCTTAATTAAGGGCTTTTGTATATTTTTATAGCCTTGTAAAAATGAGAACCTACATAGAATGCAGTCAGTCTCTCTGGTTTAAAAGAATATTAAATGACTGCTTTTCCTCATCACCAACTCATCAGTGTGACTGGAGTTAGAAAGCGCATCCCATTTACTGAGAAAAGCCAGCGCTGCTAAGTAAATATTCTCCCACCTCCTCCTGCTTCGACAAATGGCCAAAAACAGTCACCAGAAAGCTCCTACTAACATCTTCCAGTTGTTTTAGAACTTGCTCTCACTTGACTCAAAGATGCTAATTACATAGGATAATTAGCCAACATGCAACCCTCATGAGTTGATTTTTAAAAGAAAAAAATTTCCCAACAGGATAGTCTGCAAGGGTACAAAAGCCAAAATAAATTTCTAAACAAGGAAATTTTGGAACTCTCAGCTCTACGAAGAAATGCAGAAAGGAGAGAGCGGGATCTGATGGCGAAGGTAAGTCAGGACAGACACATCTTACCACTTGAGGGAGGGTGGAGACCGTGCTTGAGTGGATGTGCTTTAAACCCTACGCAGCCACCTCGACGGTAGAAACACGGCTTCTGGTATCAAAGTACATGTAAAGAACAAATGTACATTTTCTCTGTTGTTGACAAAGATACTCCCACACATGGCCTTCGCCGTGCACTTTTAGAGGTGTTTTCAGAATGGAAGCGAAGTGCAGTGATAGGGTCACTCCAAATTAAAGTTACCTAGATTGTTGTTAATATTGTTGACATTTAGGTCCACATGTGGGATGAGTGGTGAGGATATTACCATCCCCGTGGATCCAGCAGGGGCGGTTTAAGGTTATGGCTACAGAGGGCTTTGCAAAGGATCAGGGGTCACAGGATCGCAGCTGTGAGGTAGAGATGCCTGGCACTTGTCCACAGCTGCTGCATGCATGTACTATTTTCGAGCAGCCTTCCAAACACATTTCTAAGCCATATTCCTGCATATTTGCCAGGATAAAGTTGATTTTTTTTTTTCTGATCAGGTAGCAGATGGGAACTAATCCTGCCTGGACATAATGTCCTAGCAAAGTTGGTATGCATAGGTCAGTGGGGAGCATTCATGGCCCATGTAACCAAGTAGGGGTAGGCTTGACCTCAGTCATTGGCTCATGACCCAGCTTCTGTTGCTCATTCTAACCATGTTGAGGGGCGGTTCCTGTGCTTATCAGCACCTTTCTGTGCTTAGAAAAAAGGGGAGCCATAGCAGGCTCTCTTAACCCTGAATTAACTTATTGCCTGTGTTATAGTTTGCAGCAGGCTCACTTCCTAGTCTTCTTGACTAGGTGTGGGTGTATTGGTGGCCTATGATCCCTAAGGCTTGCTTTTCCAGTATTTGTCTCTGGACAGAGGTAACACCTTACATTCTCTGCAGTACTCTAGCCTGGAAGCCAAGCTCTGCCAGGTTGAAAGTAAATACTTGATACTGCTCCAAGAAATGAAGACACCAGTTTGCTCAGAAGAACAGGGGCCTGCCAGGGATGTCATAGCCCAGTTGTTGGAGGATGCTCTTCAGGTTGAGAGCCAAGAGCAGCCGGAGCAAGCATTTGTTAAGCCTCATCTGGTCAGGTAAATATGCTTGAGTCTGTTGGGGCGGTTCACCCACTTCCCAAGTTCCATTTCCACAGCAGTAGACATTCACAGGGCACTTAACACCGGTTGTCTTTTTTTTATGCCCATGACAAGTGCTGTCAGGCCAACAAAGCAGGTATTGTCATTCTCCTGCAGAAATCAAGTGATAGAACTGGGATCAGTGTAGGCCTGTTAATTCCAAGACCATGTCAAAGTAGCCTCACCTCCAATACACATGTCCTTCTGCAGGGGCCACTTTTCCAAAGAGTAGGAGCACTTTCGTGACACAGGTGCATCCCATCTGGGGGAGAACTGAAAGCAAACAGGCTGTGGAGAGAAGCCGGCTTTTCCTTGTATGGGAGAGTGGTTTCTAGAATGTGATTGAGTGGCCCAAGACTACGCCATACATGGACAAGCCATGGACCCACCCTCGAGGTGCTCTTGGACCTACATATGTAAAATACTGAATACTTGGGGGAGGGTGGTCATAGAACCTAGAATGGATCTTGGATTAAAGGCTCATATATTTTCTGACCAGTCTCAAACTTTCAGGGTTAGGAGAAATCTGCAGGTTCACCTGGTATAACCTCTTCTGTCTCTGTCACTCAGATATAGTACTGTCTCTGGGCCTTGCTCTTTGCAGTCTCCTCACTGCCTTTTCCTTCAGCTTCAGACAAAGGCCTTTGACATGCTTGGGCCCCTCCCCAGGCTGACAGATCCTGCCGACCAGCATTGACTGTGCTTGACAAATGACAGAAATGTACTTTCAGAATATAACCAACACTGTTGTCTCAGAACACTTATTCTGAGAGATGTGCTGGATACAGGGACCATTAAGTGGTTCACATGCAGAATTGTATTAACTGCTCATTGCAGGTGGATTTGCTCTCACTTTCCTAAGTGAGTGGGTAAGTTAGGCAGTGCTGTAGCATATTCTGGGCTACATATCCTATGGCACATGAATAAAACCCCAGCCCAGGCTGCCAGTCTCAAGTTCAAGAGTGCTGCCTCCACATCATATATGGTTGCTTTGTTCATTGGTGACCTGTGGGAGCTGTTCTGAAATGTGTTACATTCTTCCCATGTGCATTTAGGAAGCCATGTGATCTTTACTGCTTTGGAGAACTTTATTAGGTAAATAGACCACAGTGGCATTATTGCTTCCCCTCATGAAAAGCACTTAGGACCTTTCCAGTTTTCTTAGTCACAAACACCATGATGTATGTTCTGTGTGCTCAGGCAAGAATTTCTCCAGGATGTAGAAGAGAAACGAGATTCCTGATGTGAAGGACGTCATGTCTTCAGTCTACTAGAGTTCCAAAGTTCCTAAGACTTCCGCATATTCACTGTGTCAGAAGTGTACTAGATCCTGATACTGACATGACTAACTGTAGACTTAGCAGCAAGTTTGCTGTCAGGGTTCATAGGTCAGAAGGCAACATAAAATCTTATTGGACTGACATCTCAGTTTAATCAAGGACCAGACTCCTTTCTGGATCTTCTGGGGAACAGTTCATTTCCATCATTGAAAATGTTGGTAGTTACAATTCCTGGCAGACCGTGTTTTCCAGCCTCTAGAGACCACCTGCATTCCATACATAGCTCATGGCCTCTTCCATTTTTAAAAGCATCAGCAGGAGATTCAGTTCCTGCACATGTGAATGTGTGCACTCTCACACACAGTCGACACCCACTACCCATACACACACACATGGTCACACACACACCCACTCACACACACATGGTCACATACACACTTCTCTCCTGCCTTTTCTGTTGTCATCTTCCTCTGATCTGTCCTTCAGTCTTCCCTTCTCTTTGAAGAGTTCATGTGGATACCGGGTTCCTTGGTAACCCAGACAATCTTCTTCTTGTGTTAATTCTGTAACCTTAATTTCATCTGCCACTGTCCTCTCCTTGTATTTAGTCACAGATTTCAGGGGTAGGATGTTAATATATCCTGTCCACCAAAGCCTTGATTAATATTCATACCCAGCGTCTTACTAATACCCTCTTCCTTGTCTTTCACCGTTTAAAGTGACACCTTCTGAACAGGCATGGTGGCACACACCTGCAGTCTCAGCTACCTGGAAGGCAAGGCAGAAGGATCACTTGAGCCTGGGCATTTGAGACCAGGCTGGTAAACATAGTAAGATACTTTTTATATTAAAATAATACCTTTTGAAACATGAAGTTGTTCTGTATATAAGTGTGATATATAAAGACAGACATGTACACTGGCATAGCCACATAGAGAAGTCTCTTTCTTCTTTTTTCTTTGTTTTTTCTCTTCTGAGACAGTGTCTTCCCAGATACACTCAGACTTGCCTCAGACTTACAGTCCTCCCTCTTCAGCCTCTTAAAGACTGAGATCAGAGGTGTATACCCCTATGCCCAGCTTAGATCAGTCTTGTTTGATAATAGTGCCTGTATTTCCTCCTGACTTTATATGTGGAGTTTAAAACCATCTGAAAGTGAATTTTTCCTATACACTATCGAGAGTCAATCTCGTTTTTCCTTTCTGGCCCTGCTCAGTTGAAAAGCCTATGTGCTTCAAGGTCTGCAAGGGTCCTGTTCTCTGCATCCATTGTCAAGGACACGCCATTTCTACTGTTCCTATTGTTATTTCTCCACAGTGAGTTTGATATCTACGGGTTTAGGACTGTCCCTGATGATGATGAGGAAGACAAGTTGGTCGCCAAGGTCCGAGCACTGGACCTGAAGACTCTGTACCTCACAGAAAACCAGGAAGTTTCCACTGGTGTCAAGTGGGAAAACTATTTTGCAAGCACAATGAACAGGGAGATGGTGTGCTCTCCAGAGCTGAAAAACCTGATCCGAGCAGGCATTCCCCATGAGCACCGTTCCAAGGTGTGGAAGTGGTGTGTTGACCGGCATACCAGGAAGTTCAAGGACAGCATGGAGCCAGGCTACTTCCAGACCTTGCTCCAGAAGGCTCTAGAGAAACAGAACCCAGCCTCCAAGCAGATAGAGCTGGACCTACTTCGGACTCTGCCCAATAACAAACATTACTCCAGCCCCACGTCAGAGGGCATACAGAAGCTGCGCAGTGTCCTGCTTGCCTTCTCCTGGCGGAATCCGGATATTGGCTACTGCCAAGGCCTGAACAGGTGGGTGTCAGATTATTCCTGTCTGTGGTTTAGAAAAACTCCAGGCACCAGGCAGTACCTGGCAGCTCCCTCTCCTCCTGACTGGCTAAGAATCCTGGGGGAAAGGAGGGATAGTAGCGAGACAGTTCTCATGACGCAGTTCCCCAGTTCTAGAATAACACAGGCGGATTCTGCTTCAGAAAGCATAAGGACTACAGAGGGGTCTGCGGTGTGGCTCAGTGGCAAGAAGTAGGGCCCTAGGCCAGTCCCCAGCACTGGGATTAGTCAGCACAGAAGTCAGTTCACGTGAAGATCTTGGAGTCTCATAGTTTCCTTCGTTGCTTCGTTCCTTCACACTTGGGTTTTAGTCATAAGAATCTGATTGCTCTGCTTGATAGCTGATGGAGCAAAAGTCTGTGCCATTTGCTTAGACAGAATCCTGAACTTCTTTTTTTTTTTTTTTTTTTTTGCTGATTAAAACTCAGACCTTGAAGAACTTAACTTGCTTGCCTTTATATATATATATATATATTAAATTTTCCTTACCAATTTCACACCTAATTGTGATGCATCCCAGCCACTCTCATCCCTAGTGCTCTCCCAACCCCCTACCATCCCCGTCTACCCCTCCTCCCCCAACATTTTACTCCTTTATATCTGTTCAGTTTTGTACCCGCTGAGTAGACTCTCTTACAGGTCTTGAATATTTTTCATAAGCAAAAGCCACTTGGGGCCTCTCTCACCATTTGTTAATGTTCCAAGCTTGCTATCCTGAGCTCTGTGTGCTGGGCCAGAAGAAGGCTTTGGGAGTTCCAGAGTCGGGTCCCCACCCAACTCCTCTCAGCACCACCACGCTCTGGGTTCAGGGAGCAGCTTCCTGCCATGAGACACCACTGACCCTGCTTCACCTCTCTCTGCTTTCTGCCCTCACTGCAGTTGATGTGTTTGTGTTCCTTTCCAGTAGGGGTAGTAAGTAGCCAAGCTTCTCAGAAAGGGAAACCGAGCATAGTCACTTAATCACAGCACTGTGTAAATGGCTCTCTGTGAGTTCAAGGCTAGCCTGGATCTACAGTGAGTTCTAGGCCAGGGTTATATAGTGAGACCCCGCCTCAAAAAGGAGTGGGGGGAAAGATAAAATATTTATGTGTACTTAAGCAGATCTCCCATAACCAAAGTGTGCGTGTTTGAGTTTTGAATGCTGGCATTTAGTCAGGCTGCTCAGAGGCTTTTGTTCTCCTGACCCATGTCAGCTCCTGACCCAACCCCCAGGTAAGCTGTCTGTCTGCAGTGGGAGAACTAGGAGAGGGAAGGTTTTAAGCTGGACTACCACTTACTTAAAATGCAGATGAAGCCCAGCCATGATGTCTTTGTCAGTGAGGACAGAGTTGTTCTCTCTACCCAGGAAACCTCGACTTCTCCTTCATCAAGGATGGGGTAGTTCTCTCTGCTCTTGGAAGGTTAAAAAGGACTTCAGCTTCTCTTAGATAGTCTGCACGTAAAAACCAAAACCAGCCTAAAGCAGTCTCAGTTTTACGTACAGCCATGGCTCACAGGTACTGACTGAAGCATACTAGAAGCCGAGACCCTGAGGCCAGGGCGCCACAGTGCAGACTAACCGGGTGCCCTCCTGGAGCAGGTCTTTGAACCTTAGGGCACTGGAAGCTCTGACCCGCCCACTCCTGTGCCGTTAAAGCTTCTGAATTTTAATTGTGGGGTGGGGGAGATGTTTTCCTCAGAGTACTTAGCACATGTCCCTGCCTTCTGAGTGCCTGGTTCTTTAGTGGAAGAGCCATCTCTTCCTGGATTTGTGCTTGTCATCTTCAGCCTCAGTTTAAATGTCTTGACAGTCTCTGTGTTGGACTTCCATCCCACTCCTGGCATCCTTGGGGGCTACACCTTTGATTATTTTTTTTTTTTGTCTGCGTAACTGTCCCCCAGTTGTCACCTTTCCGACTCTGTATCCCTTTTAAGAAGCTGAGGTCATCCCCTTGCCTCATACCCAGGCTCTGTTTATTAATTTGAGGTTTGCTGATTTATTTCATTTTTATCAAAGAAAAAGGAGAAAGCAAATTCTGAGCAAGGATGTTTTCCCTATGACTCAAGCAGATAAGCAGAATTTCTTAGATTTCAGCCAAGTGCACAGGGACTTTTCCTCAACTCTGCTTCACTTCTGTGGATTGCCCTCAGGGCCTCACGCATGTCAGATGAGCTCTCAGCTGCTGAATCAGCTGCATCCCCTACCCCTGTTTTGTGATGGATGTGAGGATTGGACCCGAGGCCTGAGGCATACTTCTAGGCAGTGCTGTACCACTGAGCTGCATCCCCAGTACACAAACCACCTCACACACACCTCTGTTCTAACCTTGGGGCGGGGCCTTGCGAGCTCACCCAGGCATGAGCCTCAGTTGTGCTTCCCTGTGTCCTAGCCTACTCCAAAACTGGGATTAGTCATTACCAACAACCTCTTGATTGTGACAGTGTTCAAATGTTTGGAGCCAGGTTTCCGCTGTAAACAACACAGCAGTTGGTATGTGTGAGCCTCTCCTGCTTCGTGTGCGTTCCTCAGGAAGTTCCGAAGGCCTCTCATAGGATTCTGTGTGACCCTGTTTCCTAGGCAGCTAGAGAGTGGGTGAAATTGGATCCGTAAACCTCCTCATACTCTCTCACATTCACCTCATTTTTTAGACGTTAAAGGATTAATTAAAACATTTTAAGAAATGAGTTCAAAGAATTAGCTGCATTAGCAAACTGTAAGAGAGAAAGAAACTTTTTTTTTTTTTTTTTTTTTTAAAAAAAACAAGGTTGATGGATCACAGGGAGATGACTTTCCTGGGAAATAATTTCAACTCTGAACAAAAGCCAAATGATAAGGTCAAAACTTTTGCCATCAACTTTTAGAGGATTTGTCACTTACCTTTCTTCATTAGAGAAGTCGAAATCGTCCTAGCTACTAGAGAAGATGGCTTCAGGAGATGTCTTGGTGAAGGCAGGAACGGGCCCGCACTGACCTAATCCCTGTGTGCCCATAGGTTGGTGGCAGTGGCCCTCCTTTACCTGGAACAGGAAGATGCTTTCTGGTGTCTCGTTACCATCGTGGAAGTCTTCATGCCTCGAGACTATTACACAAAGACTCTATTAGGATCCCAGGTATTTAAAAAATACTTTGTCATGGTCACTGGCATAGAACCATAGTTGTCATGTGACCTGAATTAACCCAGAGGGTTGAGGGCCAGGGGAGGGAACAGCTTGTGTACATGACTGCAGTGACTGATCTCTGTGAGTGGACTGTGTCAGCTTCTTCAGCTCACATGGTACCACAGAGAGACAGCCCTCCCTGGCAGTCCGTCACAGAGCAAAGATGCTGGGGGAGCCTGTTATGCTACCTCAGGCCTTCCAGAATGCAGGCTCTACCTGGAGATGTGCCTATAGGGTGACAAAGGGCTGCTGAGAAGGCTGGGTGAGACTTCGTCCTGGAGGAGAAACAAGAGTTGAAACAGCCATCTGTCAGAGGTACACAGAGCAGCTTCCGTGGTGCCTGTCTTGCCTTTCCCTAGTGTCTGAGAACAAACAATGATAGATCCTAAAGAGCAGCTGTAGGATTGGTGCTCACCTCCCAGTCAGGATCTGAGTGGCACGTGTTCCATTTCACACCTAGATCTTGACATCAGGGGCCAGAGTAGGGTGGTTTGGACTGGAAGAGGTCAGATCATCTGTCTACACCTGGTCTTGCCTTGAGCACTTACTGCTCTGGGGGCCTGGGGCTGCCCTAGTATATTTATTTTTTGCTTTTTCTGCTGCCCTGACCCTTTTCTCTGTGTCCTGGCTGCCTTGCCCTCGGGCTCTTCCTGTCTCTCAACCACAGCTGTGCCACAGCTGTCTCCCGGTCACAGCGGACCTTGCTTACCTCCTCACACAGACTGTCCTTGCTTTCTGTTCCACTTAGGCTAGCCCCACCCATGGGCTCCTGGACAGTTTCCACCCACCCATAAAGCTGCTGGGCACAGTTCACCCTCTAGTAACAGGACATTGTTTCTCTGTCTGTGGAACTTCTCTCCTAAAACGCCATCCCCTGCTCATCTAGAAGGTTCCAGGTCAGTTCCAGAATACACCTTCCCTTCCACACTGCCTCCCTGTGTTCCCAGGGCAGCTGTCAGGGGCTCCTCAGTTCCTGCCACCCTTGCCTGTGGTTAACCCTTGCCTGCCTGCTTATCCTCCAGCTAATTGGTGGTATCTGGGCCACGGCTCTGTTATCTTAGGATATCCAGCACATTCCAAAGAAATGTCAGCGCCTGCAGGAGCTACTGTTTGACCAGAAAACAGAACTGGTATTTAGTGAGCCTGGCCCTATACAGTCAGATCCACTCTCAAGTCATACCATGTAGCAGCTTAACTGTCCCCCATTGGGCTCCGGAGAAAAGGAAGGCCAGAGACAGTAAGCCAGGGCCAGTTAGTTGCCTAGGGCCAGCAAGATGGCTCACTGGGTAAAGTCACTTGCACCAAACTTGATGAGCCAAGTTTAATCTCTGGAACCCACATAGCAGAAGGAAAGGCCTGGCTCCTTCAAGTTTTCATCTCCACACCGTGGTACGTGTACACATGCCAAAAGATGATGCAATTGCTGTAGGGCTGAGCTGGGGATTGGAACTCTCCCCCACCCCATGCCTAAGCTTGCAGCCCTGTATCCACAGTGTCACTGGAAGGTGGTGAGAAGCTGAGCTCTGGCCTTCCCACAGATCCCAGTCCCTGTGCCAGCTGCACACGTGTCCATGGACACTGAGAGAAGCTTGCCTGGTTTCTTTGCGTTCTCTTCACTTTGTAATTACCTGTAATGTGTTTCCCTGTCAACCTGGGTTTGTAAGCTAGGACATGCACAACTAGGGGATGCGGCAGTGCTCTCAGTCGGGTAGGATTTTAAAAACCAGTGGCTACTGCTTTGTGTGCTCACAGCACCTGAAAGCAGCCCTTCAGGCTCCAACTTAAAATCTCAGATGACTCAGGGTTTTGGAATAGAAAAAAATGAAGCAGTGCTGTCCCCGAACAATCTGGGTGACATGTCATCAGGTACCTTTTCACCCTGAGGTTGGTGCCAGTTTCTTCTCTCAGGAATCTATAACACATCCATTTATCTCCATTATCTGTGTGTGCCGTGTGTAAGGCTGCTCCTAAAATGAGCGTGCCGTCAGTCCCAGGGCTGGCTTTGCCAGATCCCGGAGCCCCACGCCTGCTGCCCGCTGCCCGCTGTTGCTGTGACCCAGCAGCTGGCCAGTATTGCCATCTTGCCATCCTTGAAGTTCGTGTCGTGTGCCAGGACCTCACCAGGCATTGCAGACACCAATGAATGACACACTTATCCCATGTCCTCCAGTGTTCAAGAAAGGAGGGGCAAAACGCATGGGCAGGAGGCATTCCTTGGCAGCCTGCTCCATGCCCAGCCCTCTGCCAACCCCTGGACAGCCAGCCTCACGTGAGAAGAGATTTGTACACAGATTTTCTCCCACTTCAGAGCCAGGTGGATATCCTGCCCTTGCAGATGTCGTCAGCTGACCCCACCCCCACCCCATCTAGATAGACTAGATCCTACGTCATCACTTAGTCCCATGCTCAGATGTCCATCTCTGTTCCTTCCCAGCTTCTTTAATGCAGCACCCGGTCCCCATCGCCAGGGACTTGAAGTGTTGGCGGACGTGTCATTGTTTTAGTGCTGAAGGATGAACTGAGCACAAGCATGTGATGTGACTGTCAGGGTGGCAGTCCTCGGGGAGGGGAGCGAGACTTCCCTGCAAATGCTTGACCTCATAGGCAACTTTTGGGCACTATAGGATGCTCTGACAACTTTTAAAATAGTTTTGGGGATTTTACATCTAACCTGAGTTTGACGGGGTCAGGCAGACATGGGGGAGAGGTGGGGTGGGCTCCAGCCTTTTGTGTGCACTTCTGTTTCTTACGTATTCAAGAAATTGATATTCATTTCAGCAGTTTGTACCTCTGAGTTTGTCTCTTGTTCTTATTAGAAAGGGAATGTGCATTTTTAACTGGTTGTTCTTCATCGACCCTGGGGTACATTTATAATGTAGAGAATTGGTTTCTAAAACACTGTCGCTATTTTTTTTTTTTTACTCATTTGTTTTGTTTGTTTGTTTGCTTGCTTGCTTGAGAAAAGGTTTTCATGTGTAACTGGCTTAGAACTCCGTATCCTTCTGCCTCAGCCTTCCAAGTGAAAAGAATATAGGTGTTCACCACCATGCCTGCTAGTTTATAGCTTGACCTTTTAAAAAGTTAAAATTCAAATAGAAATTATTTTTTTAAAAAAACAGAACTTCAGTAAATAGTTGCCATTATAAAAGTTTTGGGCTGTCTATTAGAATAATGTTCTTAAAGTGTCAACATTTGCTTGGACTGAAGCTGTGTTAGTATTTCAGCTATCCCAGTAGTGTACACACCTGTAGTCCTAACTAACTGGGGTTGTCCTAGTTATGGTTACTCTTGCTGTAATGAAGCAACTCTAGGAAGAAAGGGTCTATTTGGCTTCACTGTTCATCACCAAAGGAACTCAAGCAAGGTGAGAACCTGGAGGCAGGAGCTAATGCAGAGGCCATGGAGGATGGCTTGTTCACCCTGCTTTCCTGTAGACCCCAGGACCACCAGCCTGGGGATGGCACTACCTAAAATTGGTTGGGCCCTCCCCCATCAGTCACTAATTAAGAAAGTGCTCTACAGAAGTGGTTCTCAGCCTGTGGGTCATGACCCCTTTGGGGGGAAGGTCAAATGATTTTTTCACAGAGGTCACCTAAAACCATCAGAAAAGCAAATATTTACATTACAGTTTATACGAGTAGCAAAGTTACAGTTAGGAAGTAGCAAACATAACTTTATGGTTGGGGTCACCACAGCATGAGGAACTGTATTAGAGGGTCACAGCATGAGGAAGGCTGAGAACCACTGCTCCACAGGCCTGCCTACAGCCTGATCTTATGGCGGCATTTTCTCAATCAAGGTTCCTTCCTCTCAGATGACCTTAGCTTATGTCAAGTTGACATAAAACTAAGCACAGAGATACAGTTGACAGCTTCGCAGATCAGTCTGGGGTGTCCTCCAGGGTAGACTCCATATAAGCACCTTCAGTACCTGCAAGCTGCCATGTTATTCTCCAAAGTGGCCGTCCAATTGATTTCCCAGTCAGCTTCCCTAAAGAGGGTGTCCTACCCCATGGTCTCAGCATGAGCAGACCAGAGCCTGCTCCTCCAGGGCCTGGCTTTGTGCTTCTCTTCACCCCCTTGCAGTTGTACCTCACACTGTAGGGGTCTCATTCTAAAGGTGCCCTGGGGCACCCCTGCTTCTCATTTTCCCAGTCTACACCTGTGCCCTGTCTCAGATGCCACATCTTTGCCCGCTCCACGGCAGGCTCAGAAGTGGGGTGTTCTGAACCCCTTTCCTCCCCACACACAAAGGAGAGTTACCTTTGGCAGTCACCTTCAAGTAGTTTTGAGTTCTGCGCACCCACTTCCATTTTCGTCAGTTTGGCCAGGGGCCTCAGCCATCCAACCTAGTCTTCCTGTGGCAGCTGGAAGGATGGACATAGAGAATAGGCTTCACGGCTGAGTATCCTTCTGAAAGCCTTCAAATGCTTCTCCTCTGCTGTTTGCAGACTGGGGGTAGAGAAGCTGGTCTTACAGATTGGTATTGAGCTTCTCATGTGTCAAATAAAACTGATTAAACTTGAAGAAAATGCATGAGTTCCACGGTGCTACCTACGGGGGGGGGGGGGGGCTTTGTATGGGTCACACACAAAGGAGGGAAAGCTCCTTGGTGTGGGCTCTCACCCTCTTCCTAGAGGCCTGCTCCCTGCCACAGTTATGCTAATCCAGTTGTCTAGCTGCCCACTCATCTCTTTCTTCCCGTAGGTCATCCTTGAACCCTACTTAGCCTTCTGCCCAACACTGGCAGCACTAACCGGTTGCCTGACCTAACACGTAGTGGCTATGGCCACCTGTGGCTTGTCTGCCTAGCAGTAGTTTACATGTCTCTCTTAATGCTCACAGCAACACAGTGGGTAAGTCAGCTATCTCTACCTATCCTCCCGAAGAGTACAGAGCTGTTTAGAACATCCTTCGTAGGTGGCTAAACCCAGCGAGTAAACTGAAGCTGGGATCCACCTGGGATCCTGTTGACTCTAGTGTTCTTTCTGCCACCCTGCCCTGTCAAGCCTTCACTGCAGGGATGTGAACAGTAATGTTATGTTTCTTGTTCAGTGCTTATGCATCTAAGACAGGCTGTGTTCCATGCAGAATAGTCGACTGATTATATCTGCCTAGACAGAGTAATCAGCCCTTAATAATCCTGCATCAATCACTAAGGTCTGTCAGATGACTCTGGGCCAGAAGGCTGAAGATTTGATGCTCCAACGTTCGGTAGTATAGGGGCTTTTCAGGTGTTCAGAGGTCTCTATAAATTGGCTAAGTTTTAGAAGCTATGTTTAGTGCTTCCCATAACTTCAGTTAGCTCAGTCATTCTGGATTTCTGACGGGGTTGAAGACCTATAGTCTCATAGCCAATCCTGGCTATTTACTTTGAGAGAAAAGATCTGAGTAGATGGTTTTCAGCTGACATTCATTCTAAAGCCAAGAAAAAAGCCAGGATCAAAAGTAAGTGTTTTAGTTAGAAGAGATGACAGAGGTTCTGCTTAGTCAACAAAATGATGGACTGGGTATTAGGACTATCTTGTACCTCACTGGTACAATTAGGAATAAGTATGCTCTAACTGTATTTTGAGAGAAAAGTTCTACTTCAACAGAAAGAGTGATATGTAGGAGGAGCTAAGTGGGAAGGAGTACTGAGAGGAAGAGATGGAACAAGGAGAGAAGATGAAGAGGAGAAGCTAGGTGATGAGAGAGAGAAAGAGAGAGGGGGCATGGAGGCAGATGTTCACATGTCTCCACCAGTCAAAGATAGTTTTTATATCTAGGTTGGGTATTGGGTTAAGATTCTGATTGAGCATTACCAAACTTATAGATCCTTAGATTAACATTTTAAAAAAATCATATAAAAGCAAAAAGGAAAGGGGGGCATGGGACAGGGGTGTTCTAGGGAGGGGAAATGGGGAAAGGGGATGGCATCTTAAATGTAAATAAAATATAAAATAAAATTTTAAAAATTTAAAAAAAAAAGAAAAAAACGACAGGCCGTGTTCATAGGAGTGTCGGCAGGCTGACACCAACCTGCCAGCTCTTTTCAATAGCCTGCTCCCACATGAGATGCTGAGTACAGGAGCTGCTTCCAGGCTGGAGACTATTCACTTCTCCCCATGTCCTAGGGAGAGACACTTAGTGGCCCTGCAGCATTTGAGATCAGCTGCTCCTGGGCCACAGAGCTACCTGGCTCTATGACGCGCCCCACATGGACATCCAAAAGAGCTGTGTGGCTGCATGTCCCCACGGGCTCCCACCCTCTGTTCTCAGGTGGCACAGCTGCTCTGGTTTGCTTGCTTCGTGCCCTGACAGACCCCAGGCCTTTCCCCTTTGTTCACTCTGCAGGTAGACCAGCGGGTGTTCAGAGACCTCATGAGTGAGAAGCTGCCTCGACTTCACACCCATTTTGAACAGTACAAAGTAGACTACACCCTCATCACCTTCAACTGGTTTCTGGTGGTATTTGTGGACAGCGTTGTCAGTGACATCCTCTTTAAAATATGGGATTCTTTCCTTTATGAAGGACCAAAGGTGAGTGGACTCTGCAGACACACACGCTTGTCAGACTGTGACCGGCTGTGTCAGTAGTGGCAGAGTGGCTGATACTCCTGGAACTTGTGAAGTTACCAGAGCACCAAATTTACCTCCCTGTGATGTACCCCCACAGGCCTTGGGAAGCAGCAGTTACTTGCTCATCCATGCAGAACCTCAGTGTGAAGTTAGGCATGGTAGCTCACAGGGAGATCCTGTCACAGAGTAAACTCCATAACGCTCAGGAGCTTAGTGGTCCAGCACTTGCTTTGCTCACGTGAAGCCTCTAGGTTCAGTCCCTGCCCTCCAGCTACTCCCTAATACTGCACTATACCATAGCCTAGCACACCAAAAATAAACAAACAAATGGCTGGTGGGATAGCACAACAAGCCTCACAGCCTGAGTTTAATCTCTGGAATTATATGTCAGCAGGAGAAACTCAACTTCTGCAAGTTTTCCTCTGACCTCTCCACACAAGCATATAAACACGCCAAATAAATAATTTTAGTCAAGTAAAAATAAAAATTAAGTATAACTAAAGATACATAGTAGAAAAACAGTCTCTCAATTTATATGTTGTCTTCCATGTTTCTTAAGCGTAGAACTTTATTGCATCTTGGAGCTAGTTCTGTGTCAGCACATATAGGACCTGTTTCATAACTTGCTGGAGTTTCCTTGTACACCACAGCCCCTGATGGTGGTCGTGTTGGTTGTTTCCAGTCTCTTGCTGCTTCAGAGCAAGCTGCACCCAGCTCTCATGAGATTATCATCTCTCTGCATGTGTGCAAGTTCATTATAGAGGTCCCCTAGAATTGCAGGATCAAAGGTTGGTAGCATTGGGATAACACCAGACTGCCAATGAAAAGGGCCTTCTACAGTGGAGCGTATAGATCACTCGTATGCAGATTCAGTGTCTGACACAAGGCGTTACCACTTTTATAGTCTTAATTTGTCATTATATAAAAAATTCCCAACCATGATCATTAACACTATTCCTATTGGGCCATAGGTGAGTATGTGAAGAGAACCATGAGCGATTTAACCCTATAAATACCACTTTCTAAGTATGATACAGTGCAGCTAGAGCAGCCATCAGGGTTCTTAGCTGTGGAAATAATAGTTTGTTCCAAAGCTGCCTGAACTTGAGTTCATTCACCCCTATCCTTGACCAGAGTAGCCCAAAAACAAATTAGCAAAATCCACTGATTATTTCACCATATTGAAAAATTGGTCAGACCCCTGTTCACCGAGACTATGCCTGACTCTGGAGTTGGCAGCTTCACATTTTCAGTCAAAAAACGCCCACGTTTTGATTTTACATAAAACTGGTGTCTACGTATGTATTCTTTGTTGAATACAAAGGTTAGTTAACCAAATGTGAAAGGTTTCCAGTCACCGTACTTCATGGAAACATCTCTGGTTTGGGCTGAACTGTCAGAAACCACAAGCGTTTGTTTTCCTGTACCTAAGGGCCTTGTTCAGTCCTGGAAGTCACTCTTCAGTTCAAGTATCCGCCCAAGGGCAGAGCCCTCAGGATACTTCCTCTAGCCAGCCCCAGGGAGACCTTCAGAGTCCAGCCGCATGTCTGTAGCCACCGTGTATCTTCAGTTACAGTTTCCCTGGCTTTCCCGCAGGTTATTTTCCGTTTTGCCCTGGCACTTTTTAAATACAAGGAAGAGGAGATCCTGAAATTGCAAGATTCAATGTCCATATTCAAGTATCTCCGTTACTTCACTCGGACTATCCTCGATGCCAGGTGAGTCCACAGGGGTCCTCAGACTCAGAGCTGTCCAGGGTGCTGTGATACTGCTTCCTAGAGAAAGAAAACGGAAGGGCCTTGGCCTTCTAGTGATTTGACAACAGGATTGTCAAACAATATGGTTTTGTCCTTTATTCAATGAATAAATCCCAGTGACTGAAAGCATTGGTTCCATACCTAAAGCTTTCTCTGTCTCTGACAGGGTAGAACCTGTTATAGGAGTGGGATGGTAGATAAAAGACAGCCCTGAACTTGAGGATCAGGAGGGGAACAAGCCTCTCCTGATCCATGTAGTGATGAAGAAACCTAAGCTGGGATAGACAGGGATGCCTCGGGGCACAGAGCTGTTGTTGGGAATGTGTTTGGGGACAGTGGGAGAGGCCACCAAGCTTGTGCCAGGGTTCTGGGGCTCATGGCTACATCCTAGGCTGGCTCCTTAGACTGTGCTCAGGAAGTTTGGCTTTATTTTAAACATAGTGGAAAGTCACTGAAGGATAAGAGAATTGGGACAGGACCAGCCCTGGGGGAGTAGACGGTAACTGTTAGGAGTCTCCAGGCGCATATCTGAAATGTAAATAAAATATTCAATTAAAAAAAAAGAAATGCAAAGAAGAAGAGGAGGAGGAGGAAGAGGAAGAAGATGAGGAAGAAGAAGTCGTCTCCAGGAGGGAAAATGGTGTCCCGTAGAGAGCTGACCTGAGAGTTGGAGTCAAGGGGAACAGATGGAAGAGACTGGGAATTTTGAACTTAGAAGACCCTAGTTTTCTAGCTTGAACATCTGGAGGAGTCATGAGTCATTTCCCCACATGTATACATACACACACCTCAAACCACATGGTTATTTCTTGTCTGGGCTGCCATTTTCCCTAGGCCACAATTGGTGGTTCTGGCAGCTAGGGTAGACACTGGCATCGGAAGTGGCTGGCGGAAACTATACCAGGTCTCCGGGAGGCCGTCGCTGTTTTCAGGGTCTTTCTCTTGGGGTGTATGTTTTCAAGATGGTTTTAAGCTTAGTGCTAACACTAAGACTAACCGGATTTGCGTGCAGTAAGAAAGGGTATCTGAGGATGTTAGCTGTGCAAGACAGATGAAAGGTTCAGGGTGAGGATTGTGTTCATAGCACAGTGGTAAAGATTATTAAGAATAACTGAATGCATTCCCTTCCCACATGACAGTTGATACTGTTGAGAGCATTTTGGTTCCAGACAGTCTTAAGGGGGATAGCAGGGCTGCCTGGAGATAAATCCTCCTCCTCTACTTCCTGTCACCATTGGACAGAACAAGGCAGTTTCCATCTTGCCTGGTCCTACAGCGCCACCTGGTGAATGGCTCAGGATGTATTTCCCCTTGCTTTAGAAAGTCAAGGTCACAGACCAAGAATTTCCAATATGTGCACGAGATCCAGTTCCCATTCCCCCTGCCCTGCACCCTCCCACCGCCTGGGAAGTTGCTGAGGCTGCCGGTGCCTCGTCCCACCTCCACACTGGAGTTCAGTATTGTAAGGGGCTGCCTGTACTAGCTGTCTGAGGAGAGGCAGCTCCATAGAGTAGATAGGTCTTACAAAGTGGTCAGGGGTTCCATAGCCAGGTACATTCAGGAGACACTGGATGATGTAAGATTGAACTGGTTGGTGGCTGTGGTGGGACTTCTTGGGGTCCATGAGAGGCTGATCAAGCAAGGGCAGTGTCTGAGTTACCTTATAATGCAGCCTGGGCCATGTTGCAGTCGGCTTTTTCCAACTAGAGAAGTAAATTAATGATTTTGTATCCCCTCTTTCACATTCTGAAGCAAGGGATAGGGTTTCTGGCTTACAGAGCCTCTGGATCATGTAAGAGAAAGGACAGTGGTAGGCTCCTGGTCCCAGTGACATACCCTAGCTTGCTCACAAAGCTGGGCCTGAGACAACAGCCGGGCATTATCAGGCCTGCCTTAACCTCCAGTACTTGCCTGTCTTAGAACACATAGGGAACTTGGCTTATAAAGAGAGCAGGCCAGTCTTATCTTTTCACTTCCTTACAAGAGAAGCTGTTTGAAATATAAAAATGAGAAATCCTGAGGACTTGTTTATCCTTTATACACCTATGCTAAACAGGGTTGAGGCCTTGGGCCACACGTGGCTGACAAGGGAATGAGCCCCTGCTGTCAGGAAGCAAGACCATGGGCCTGGCAGAATCGGTTGGGAAGTGGCCTACCCCTTGGCGTAGGAGAAGCTCTGTCTTCCGTGACACCCAGGAACCAGTCCGACTGACCCATGAGTGCCTGAGAACATCCAGACAGTCCTTAGCTCTATTTTTATTACAGACTGTCCGGTACCTGAAGTATTGCAAACTTATGACATTGTTGTCTATTGGTGCACTGAGAGGTGCATGTACCTCTCTGTAAAGTGTGTCTTGGCCCAGGTCACACTGCAGATGGGATCTGATGTCATTACCATGCCTAGTCCAGCCGTGTCGGGACAGTTTTCCTAAAGACTCATAGTCACTGACACTTGCTATGACTAAGTGAACACCAGGCCTACTATATGTAGGAACCTACAATGTTAGCGCCTACTATATGTAGGAACTATATGGGGTACACCTCTGTTGCTTCCAGTGTGCAGATGAAGAATCAGGTCAAAATGGATTCTGAGCTCGCTGTACCTTCTGCCTCTCTGCATAAGATAGGCCTGCACTTCCAAGATGGCATTCCCCCATCACACGGCACATGTCCCTTACTCCCTTCTCTGGTCTCTAGGCAGTGCTCTGAGCCCTTGCTCTGCTGACTTCTCTCTGCCCTTTGTCCCACCAGGAAGCTGATCAGCATCTCCTTTGGGGATCTGAACCCCTTCCCCCTGCGCCAGATCCGGAACCGGAGAGCCTACCACTTGGAGAAGGTCCGGCTGGAGCTAACAGAGCTGGAGGCCATTCGAGAGGACTTCCTGCGTGAGCGGGACACTAGCCCTGACAAAGGCGAGCTAGTTAGTGATGAGGAGGAAGACACTTGAATGAATCCCCACTCTAGGGTGCTGCTCTTCTCGCCTTCCTTCATAACCAAAAGTAGCAAAGGCACTTCTCTACTCATCAGATCGTGACATCTGCAGCCTCTGGGCATCTGCTGGGCAGGTGTCCTAAAGCTAAGTTGCACTTTCTCATCTCCCACTTGGGAGCAGGGGCCCGGTGGCTTTACAGCCATTTCCATGTCATGGCCTTCAGTCATTGCATCATATGCTTGCTACCTGATTGCTGACTCACCAGGTAACTGGTTAAGAGCCTGCTGACGGCATCTGCCCATTGTTTGTGTTTCACCCTGCAAAAACTACGTTCCACATCTCCCTGTGCTCTTTCCTGTTATCCAAGAGCAGCACTGTGGAGGAATGTGCAGGGGGCTGCAATGTAGCTGCTTCCAGGGACAAAAGGTCACCATCACCATCAGAAGAAGGACCTCTTAAAAAAGCAAGCATAAAACTGGCCTCCTTAGAGAGCGTGGGAGCCCTCTCCTGGTGGCACAGCCAGCCGCAGTCCCTTCTGGACGAGCCTTTTCAGACTCACCCTGCTCTGCAGCAGGCCCCATGCTTCTCATTGCCAGCTGTCTGTCCCAGGTTGCAGTGGGGCTAACACATCTCCAAGAGCTGCTGTGGAAAGCCCTTCTAGCTGGGAGCTGACTTGTAGATGCCATTCTCCAAGCGTGGCTGGATTGGGGTTCCAAAGGAACCTTGCAGTAGACCCACCCCTGCATAAAGGAACATGGGAAACTCAGTCTGTGGCTGTGGGCTCCTGGATGGCAGTGGCCAGGGCTCTAGAATCTCTCCTGCCCAACAGAAGGGGGAGGAGTGGGGCTGACTGCCAGCTTCCTGCATCTGGAAGCACCTTTGCTTGAGAATGAGAGTGATGAGTTCTAGTCTCTGCACTGCCTGGATCATCCTTATACCCATCAGGGATCTGGGGCCACTGTGGCCTCTGGCACAGCGGACTCCCGGGACTTCCTTCTTGAAGCCCAGACAGGTTCTGAACAAGAAAAGTTATTTTTGCTCAACTCCAGAGCATCTCTGATGGGTGTCTGTCATGAGAAAACATCTTACACAGTATTATTGGAACACAAGGGAAACAGCCTTAAGTGGACTATTTTACACTACCTGGAAAAAAAAAATGGAAACAATCCTTAGTGTAAACACACTCAGACTAAGGAATGGAGCAAGACAGTTTTGAGAAGCATTTTTTTTCCATGACCCGTTTTCCTGTTTTTGCTGTCTGCTTTCTAGCACTTGAATGGCTGAATCCATTTTTTAGTATCTAGACTATGCTTAACTTCTCTAAAAGTTGCTTCATTTATTACCATGTAAAAGGAGCTGGTCTCTATATTTAGCCAATAATCTTTGTTTTCAGATATCAAAAATGTCATCATTATGTCTTGGGATGGTGTTTTGAGGCCTAGCTTCTTCAGGAAGCTGTCTGGAGCTGGACAGTGGT
The DNA here is from genome assembly GCF_011762505.2 of Arvicanthis niloticus. NCBI lineage: Eukaryota > Metazoa > Chordata > Mammalia > Rodentia > Muridae > Arvicanthis > Arvicanthis niloticus. Next base: position 11,262,662 of record NC_047678.1, on the reverse strand, counting down.
CTCACTGCTGTTCCCAGAGCCTCCGAGACCAAATGCTGGAAGATGTCCCACCCCCTGTGAAATGTCAGCTGTCAGCCTTGGGGACAGCTGTTAGGAGGTGCAGTAGGGTAGGGTTGGAGCCCCATGATTCAGCTCCAGCTGCTCTGATTTCAGTTGCCGTGTCAATTTCCTACCAGAAGATGCAAGTCCATATATGTATTTGGTGTAAATCTTAGTGGTGGGCTGCTTTTGTCCTGTGCACCGGTAGAGGCATCTTTAAAGTACCTGGTGATGATGGGGACATGGCTTAGAACACATGCCTGGTGTGGGGGCCCCTGGGTTCCATCCTAGCGATGAAAAGAAAAATCTCCAGTATGCATGGGTGCCTGTTCTGCCATTCCCTGAGAGACAGCATTAGTTTCTCAAGCAGTTAGCATCAGTGCCCAGGTAAAAGAGGTCCCAAAGAGAATGAACACTTAGAGGCTTCTCTGTGGAACAAATGACTCAGTGTCTTCAGAGCTGAGAGGGAATGGTTGCCCTCTTTCCAGTTTGGAGACAAAATGACAGAGGCTCATCCCAGAGGCACAGCTCCATTCTCTGAGACCTGTCTTTACCCTCCAATGCTCCTGAGGTTCCAGACTTCTACCAACCACCATGGCAGGTACTCCTAACGTCAAGGACTGCCTCATGCTGCTGTTCATCTGAACCTTTACCCAGCATGCAACCCATGGCTCCTGCCTGGTGAGCCTTGCGGGCTGAGATACCCAAAGCACAGCCTCCAGTGTGTGGGTCCAAATGCATGTGCCACAGTAGGGGAGCACCCTGCCCTCAGTACCCCATCTGGTGGGACTTACCAATATTCTAACTGTTGATACTTTTATATTTTCACTACATTTTATATTTTTATAGACTATTTTATATTAAGGTTTTTCTAGATTCTGTACAACTTTTATATAACAAGTTTTATTTTGTGTGCACAACTCCCCTGTATGTATTTATATCAGCCCAAGCCTTCCAAATTGCATTTCCCTCTTGTGCCACCTTTTCCCTCTTAGCCTTGACTGTCACTCTCCTCTGTTCACCCAGGTAGCCTCGGGCTACTTCTAGCCATGATGACAGCAATAACAGGTCGGCATTTACTTCTCTGGTGTTTGTTAGCTGTGGTCTGTTGATACAGGAGGTACTCCGGGCAATACCCAGTCAGGTCTTGTTAGCTATGTTACCATACAAGCCCCTCTTACTTAGTACAGTGATGTCCTGATGCAACCACTTCTGGGTGGGTGGCTGGTCAGGAAAGTCCTTGAAGACAGAGGCTAGATGCAAGCCCAGTGTATGAGGCTCCTCTCCAGTGTGCAACTGGAGGACTTGAGGGCACTCTGCCAAGTGACTGTCCTTTTATATCCCAGGATATATCAAGGATGTGCTCATCCTTGAGTTAAATGTTAGACTTGTAAAGGAAGAAATAAACTAATTTGTATTACATTCTGCCTCGAAAGATAGTTGTAGTCATTTGTGACAGAAGCCTCTGCATGGTCTTGTGGTATGGGGTGTGCATGAGGGAGGGGCTTCTCCAGTTTGCCACCCTGTTGATTCTTATGTCTCTTTCCTTAGTCCCATTGGGATAGGAGAGACAGCATGCCCTTCTCAGCACTGGTAGGCTGAGAAGTTAGTTGCCCTGGGTACCATGGCTGAACTATGGGCAGAGGCTGAAGCCACAAGTGAAATGGCTTGCCTGTATCGGGAATAGTTTACCCACCCCACCCTTTGAGAGATAGGTACCCTTTCGCCATGTGTGCCCAGCCTGAGTCATGGCTTGTTTGCCTCCTGTCTGTGTGGACAGCTCAGGCCCAGCTGCCACTAGGGACTCCCCCAGCCATCTCTGGAAAAAACCAAGAATGATTAGGACCAAATGTCTTTCCAACAAGGGGGAGGAGAGTCTGACCAGGACTCTCAGTGTAGGCCTGGATCTGTGACACTGCTGCTGTTCTTTGGAAGACATAGATTTAATCAGCAAGGCTTGGGGGAGCTCCTAAGGACACACAGCACTATAGTAGTGGCAGAGGCCAGAGCTGGGTCAGGGACCCTAACCCTGCCACAGTGCCGGTCCCTGCCGTGTCTGGGTATGGAGCCAGGAAATGACTCTGCTCCCATCTTTGTGAGGAGTTGCCATGGGGAGTGGATTAGGCAAAGTTATAGGAAGCCATTACTCAGAGTGGATCCCTAGGGCCTCTTTGGACCCACGGGGCTGCTGCAGACACAAAGAAGAAGCAAACCCAATAAGAAGCTTCTCCAGCCTTGTGTGCTTGGGTGCACACAAGCCACCAGTGACTTGCTTTCCTGAGTGACCTGGTAGATTGGCTGATTTTGACCAAGCCATGTATAGCCTCCATTCTGGAGTCCAGAATAGGAACTAGGGACTCGGGAGCTAGACTGGGCTTGTACCTCCTAGGCTTGTACTCCTGGACCAGTCCCTTCCCTCCACTGTGACCTTGTCACCTGTTCAACTTCAGGGTGAGATGGCAGGGGCGTATGGAACCCAGAGCTAGGAAAACACTTTTACTCTCGAGAGCACCAACCCCTGCTCTACCCTCCCCACTCCTAAGTAGGGTAAGTCACAGGACAGGTGCAGCACTGACTGGGTCCACCCTCTGATGCCCTTTCATAGTCTCAGGGAGTGACTTCCAGTGGCCAGGTGCCTTCGTGCTTCCACGTGCACCTCACCCTGGCAAATAAAATGGGACAGGTGCCCTCCCAGGACTTCAGGGCCTCAAACAGAAGAGGCCATAATGCCTTCCAGAAGACTCTCACAGCTCACAGCCTAAAGGAAGGGGCAGACGGGGCCACACCTGAGAGGAAGACTTAGTTATCCCTGTCATTAGCCAGGGTCTTCTTCAAAGTACCTGCATGCCCAGCTGCTCTGAAGTAACCCATCAGAGCTGTACCATGTGTCATGCCACAGGCAGTCCCCGTGGGAGACAAGACAACCTGTTGCATGAGTACACGTGCTCCATTTCTGTGGAACCCAGGTCTCTGAGGACCTTCATGGAACATAGGCAGAGGTGAAGAATGATCGGGGACAGTGAAGAGGACTCCCTGGACCTCTGCCAACCTGTACCCCCTGCAAAGAAGACCTTCCTGCTCACACCATGTAACCCTCTGGAGATACACCTTCCCTAGAAGCCACCTCCACTCCCTTCAGGACCTTATGTGTCTACATTAGGCGTCTTTGCTTGCCCTCTGATAGCTATGCTGATTTGCCCCCAAAGGAACGGAGAGAAGTTGCTCTCTGCCCTGGCTCCAGCAAGGAACAGAGTAGCAGCCATTTGATGAGAGAAGTAGGTAGGGCTCGGGCTCCAGCAAGGAACAGAGTAGCAGCCATTTGATGAGAGAAGTAGGTAGGGCTCGTGTTGGGAGTCTCCAAATCCAAGGCAAGACCAAACCGCTTTGAAAGGGTAGATAACTCAATTTATGTAAAACAATAACAAATGTGCAAACCGTTAGAATAAAAAAATACCTTTTCTGAAAGGACAGGGGGGTCCCCAGCCTGCCGTCGTGCAGGGGTGGGGTTAGCACCATTAGGACACGAGGAGCGGGGCTCCACCGCAGCCTGTGGTGGGGCACTGAGGTCTGTGTGTCATGGGTCAGTCAGTCTGTGCATTCAGATGTGCGTTGGTGTATGCCAGGCCTCGGTTTATCGTCTGGCCACCCGCTGAGGGCCTCGGGAAGGGACACCACGGCTGAGCGGGGGACAGGAGCGGCAGCACTGAGCACGGATGGTGGGCAGCTGGCAGCGGCCCAGCAGGCGCAGCGTCTCACAGAAATTGAAGGACAGGCGATCCCGCTCACAACCTGGAAGGGGAAGAGAGGAGAGGAGATGCAGGGGCGTGGTTAGAATTGGTGGGCGTGGCCTTCAGAACCAGGCTTTCTCACTCAGTGATTCAACTGAAAAGCCCCTTGCTCTATTGCCTTAGGAAGACTAGCAGCCAACAAGAAACCCAGTTTCTAAAGGACAGCCCCAGAATCTAGCTCTAACCCCAGGTCTCTAGCTCTTGTCCCTGCCTCACCTGCCCTTGGACTACTAACACTATTGGGACTTAGCTTTCTGGAAGAAAAGTTCAAAGACCTCATCCTTTACCACCTCAGGAGATACCCAAGAGCCTACTGGTTAGCGATGTAAACCTCTCGGCCCCATCTTTATCCCTGCTCACCCCTGGAACTGGACAGGCCCAGGACCAGCTCTTCATCTCAGGCACTGTGTCAATGTGCATCCACTGTACACTCTGCCACCTCCATTGGTCCCACATGCCTTTGCTGTCATCACTGCGCCCCCCCCCACACACACACACACACACCAACACACACCCTCTTACTCTCATGTGGACCATGTTCACCTTGAACCTTTGTGTGGCGGGACAGCCTATTTGGGGCCAAGGCCACAAAGATCATTAGTAGGAACCAAAGACTGGGTCAGGGCCCTGGAGATGGTACAAGGGAGGGAGATACTTAAGCCCTAGTTGTCAGGATCTGAGGCCTGGCTGGCTCTCTCGTGGAAGCTATTTTGGAAAGTGGCTTGCTTCCAGACCGTTGGCCTTCCTCCCAGTGCTACTGCTTCACTGTTGCTGCCGCTGAAGCCACAGCTGCCCAGACCCCCCCCTCCTGCTTACTTCTGCAGATTCCCTGGGGCGGAAGAACGGGAGGGCAGCTGTGGGCCCTGGTCTGGGACATCCCCAGGTGCAGCAGGAGCACAAGGCAGCAAATGAGCCCCTCCACCCTATCTTTTAGGCAGCAACTCCAAACTGTCGCACTAGTCCCCTGGGTGACCTCCTGGCAGGCCTAAGCACTGAGTGAAGGTTTCCTCTTGATAACAGCCCCCACCTCCACGGGAAGGACACATGACTAGGCACGTGAGTTGCCTTGCCACAGTGATCACACACCCTGGAGTTTCCAGGATTTCCAAAGGTCCTGTTGAACAATCCCACAAACCATCAAAACATCCTGGAAGCTCCAGGAGCTTGCAATCCAAGAGTCTTCCCTGAATGGCTCCTTCACTTGGGTGGGGGCAGGGGACACGGCGCTGGGAAGGCTCTTCACATGGGTGGACATTGGGTAGAAGCCTAGTCACTTCCAGGAGTTCCTGCTAAGCCCACCCTCCCCGTTCCTCTTGGGGATCTTACAAGCCCACAGCCTCCTGAGCCAGGCTATTTCTGGTAGAGCCTTAGTTCCTGCCCTCTCCCTTGTGTGCATTACCTGAGACCATAGCTACCACATTCCCTACCAACCCTCAGCTTAGTGTGAGAAACAGAAGAGCCATAGGCACTATGAGCCCCAAAGGCAAGCACTGTGGTACAGCACCCAGCTTAGCTTGTGCTGAGTGTCTTAGAAGTCTGTGGGATAGATGGAAGGAGATGATGAGAGAAACAGGCAGGGATGGCTTAACAAACCAGGCTGACATCTCCCCCAGCACCTTGAGGCAATGGGATTCAGGTCAGAATGGCAGAGCAGTAGCTACCCTGGTCCTGAGCCAGTACCACTGGGAACCAGCTCCTGGTAGTGAAGGCTGTGCAGAGCAGGGAGAAGCAGCTCGGGGCTGACACCCATAGACTGTCCTGGGGACAGGAGCATCAAACCAGTAGGTAAATGCCAAGCAAGCACTTGGGTTCCCTTGGGTGTCAGAGGTGGCCTCAGACTCCCCATGCCTTTGCAGTGGAGGACAGTAATGGCTGCCAAAAACAGGAGGGAGGGGGTAAAGTGGCCCAGCCTTCACTAAGGAGGGGCCTTGGCAATACTGAGTCCTTCACCCTCACAACCCCCCTATTACAAGCATAGAGATTGAAAGGCCCTTTATGCATGAGGAAATGACAATTCAGATCAGCACATAGAGCCCAAGACTACATAGCGGGTGAACAGGTACCCAGATGTGACTCAAGGGCCACAGTTTCCTGTGTCCAGCACTGCTGGGGACAGCTGGAGCTTCAGGAAGGAGGTAATTTCCACAGCCACCTCTGGCTCAGACCTTTCCTCTATAATAGCCAAGCTGGCCAGGAAGCCCATAATCAGCAGCAGCAGCACCCTGGGAAGGAGTCCTTCCTGTAGCCCCTCCAGGTAGTTATCCTAGGCATAGGAAATGCCCACCGCCCAAGGACATCTTCCCTTCACTATGGGGACTAAGACCCCATGGGACAAAAGCTTGCCACAACTGAGATCAGGAGGCTCCTTCCACTCCCTGGGGCTAACAAAGCTGTCCGCAGGATGCCTGGGTAGCTGGGATTCCCCTTGGCTGATTCCCAGTTTTGGACCTTGGCACCCTGTGGCCTCCCAGTTACGGTGACCATGTGGTTTGAGCCAACTGTAAATAGAACAGCAGCTGTCCTGGCACCAACATCTAGATGATTCTCTAGTTCCCAGCCAACCTTCTCCCCATACTCCATCATCCCCAAGAGTAAGGAGACACTCACGTGGGGGTTCAACCAGTTCACAGTCCTCAGTGGCACATGGCCGTGAGCTCTCAGGCCATGCCTCATGGCTACACAGGTCACTGTCTTCCTCTGCCAAGCCTGTCTGAGTGTTCACACATTTGACCAGACGCCGCTGAACACCACCACCACAGGGGACTGAGCACTGCACAGAAGAGAGGAGAGAATGTCTCCAGGACCAGCCATCACAGGTAGGGACTGGCCATCACTGGACAGTACCACCCTCTCCAGGAAGCCGTCCCTGACTAGAGCCTAGTGCTGACCCCCACTGTCACTGGGGGCATCTGTTCTTACAATGAGGGCAAGATATGAGTAAGAAGAAATGCGAAACACACCCAAGAGGCCTGCACGGAGAAGGCAGACCCTGGGACGAGGGAGGTACCATGGTGCCCTGGAAACACAGAAGGTGTGCTACAAGCAGAGAAAGACAGAGTGTCTCTGGCGTGGTCCTCACCCTGAGCCAGCCTTTTCTCAGGTTTAATCTATGCTGGCATGATACAGGCTCTGCACTTCAGATTTTTTTTTCCACTTCTTCTCCATGCTGCCCCCAATTTAAAGATGAAGGGAAAAAAAATAGCCAAGCAAGGCAAAGCACCTGCCCAGAGTCACTCAGCAGCCAATGGGACAAGGATTCGCTGAGGTTCTCGAACCAGTCAGCACCCAACAGGCTACGCAGCGAGCTGCCTTGCCCTGTGGGGCCTCTCTCTCTACCCCGCCCCACCCCTGACCAGAGTGGTCTCTGCTCCATTCCCTGAACACTCCATCATCCCTGCCTCAGGGCTCAGAACTTGCTGTTCCCTTTATCTGACCCCTTTAGGTGTCAAAGTACCAGGACTTGATCGGGACACTACTGATTATTTAGTCGCCACAGAGACCAGCACACACTGAACAACTCATCATTCAAAGCCCAAGGACCAGGGCCTACCTGTCAAGGATTGCTCCCAATTCCTCCTCACCAGCAACCCTGCTCACCTGACCCCAGGGCCCTACCACCCACTGTGTGCAGGGGTGGGTGTTGCAGGGCCTGCTGTTGTTGGGTCTCAGCGACTCCTCACAGAGCCCTGGCTCTGGACATGTCACCAGACGCTGTTGTTCACCACCACCACAAGCCTCAGAACACTGGAAGAACAAAGAGGCATCAGGTAGAGCCAGGGTCTGAGGGTATCCTCAGTCCCCACTTCCCCAGGCCCAGACCTCACCTCTCTCCAGGAGGAGGTGTACCAGGGGAGGCAGGGCTGGGTCCCACAAAGCTGACGGGTGGGTGGCTTGGTAGGCCCGGGCTGGCAGTGAAAGGGTCGCAGTGGCCGGAGGTCACGTGTGTCCACACACTGTACATCCCTTGTAGAGGACCCTCCACCACAGTTGCGAGAACACTGGAGAACAAAGAATAGACATAGAGACACATTCTGTGCACGTGTATGCAACAGGACCCACTGAGGCTTATTGTGCAGCAGGGTTAAACCTTCCAGCCCAGACCAAAGAGTCCCAGAAGACTTGGACACCAGGTGGCCACCCCAGGGGATGGAATTAGGGTGAGCTGAGAGAGTTTAGTGGTAGGTGGTGCTAACACAGAGGAAGGACAGCAACACAAGCAGGGCCAGGCCATACTGAATGAAGAACTCCAAGAGGGATGAGGACAGGACGGGATCAGAGTGCAGACGGTAGCCTGACATTCACCCAGCCCCGCTCCTGGTCTTCAAACCACAGCCATGGGACCCAAGACTCCCTCTTTACCTTACTCCAGTTGCCCGCGCGCCAGGCAGCACAGGGCCTCAGATGGCAATGGCGGGCAGGCTGGGGACGGCTGGAAAGGGTGCAGTCCTCATCATTGCCGGAGCTGCAGCGCACTATCCTCCAGATGGCGCCCAGGCCACAGGTGGTGGAACACTGTGGGCCACAGGTACTGTAAGCCCAGCAGCCCCTCACCTTCCAGAACCTCAAACCTACCGCATCTTTATCTGAAAGACAGACTCCTCCACCCACCTCCCAAGAAGACTGTGAAAGAAAATTCAAACAGTTAACTATCCCTGCTCCCGAGGGCCCGCGAGGCCCTCCTACCTACCCAGACATCCTGTGGTTTCTCTAGTCTAGGCCTTAATCCATGCAGTTAAATGGGTAGGAATATCAACCTGCCTCTCTCCCTGTAGATTATTGGACTTCTTACAGTGACAATCTAGAGAGGGAGAACTGGCCATCTTTTCCCCATACAACTCAGACTATTATGGGACCCCTAAACCAAAGAGGGGACTTTGGAGGGTGACAATGGTTGAAACATCTAGAGGAGTCCTGCTGTGTCTCAGCTAAACCTGCCAGACCCTCCCAGGCAGGACTGGGTCTGGAAGCCATGGAAAGAGAGGCCTTCCTTACCCATACAGCTAGCTAAGGTATGAGTCCCATTTCTGGGGCACGCAGGCCAGTGTGAGGATGCTCCTCCCAGAGGCACTTAATGTGTAGCTGCTACTGACTTTTCTGAATCCTTCCATGTGGTCTAGGAATAGCCCTTTAAGAACTCAAGATTCTCGAGGCCAGCCTGGTCTACAGAGTGAGTTCCAGGACAGCCAGAGCTACACAGAGAAACCCTGTCTCGAAAAACCAGAAAGAAAAAAAAAAAAAGAAAAACCAGAAAAAAAAAAAAAAAAAAAAAAAAAGAACTCAAGATTCAAGCAAATGAGGGCCCTCATTTCACTTCTACTTCAAAGTTGGGAAACTGATGCTCAAGACTATATGAGAGCTGAGACAATACTCTTCCTGCTTTGTGGAGCCTCGGCCCACCATAGCTGTCAGTCGGCTCGACGCAGGAACCATTATGCCGCTCTCCAAGGAAAGCAGGATGAATAAGGCTGTGTCTTGCTCTGCTCAAAACTGAGTCCCAGGGTCCTGCTCAAACTTTCCCACCATCCCTGGCCCTGTACAACTCACCTGGCTCCAGTTTCCTACTTCCCAACTGGCGTTCTTGGCAGGCAGCAGATCTGCAGGGACGCCATCCTCCACTAGGCTGGGCTGCAAAGGCTGGACCTCAGGGTCCTTGCTACTGTTAACTTGAGTCTCCTGAGCTGGTCTAGGCAGCAACCGCGGGCTCTGGGTCCCCTCAGTGTTAGGGGTCTGTGGCTGGCCCATTGGTCCAGAGTTCCTTGGATCAGTTGGTACTGTCAAAAGCAAGGTCCCAGGCATTACCGGAGTTTTTAGGTTCTGTGAGCTCAGTTCTGGGGTTGAAAAGGTGGGAGTTCCTTGTTCAAGAGGGCTGTCCCTGCCCCAGATATCCAGCACAGTGGCCATGGGAGGAAGTGGAGGAGAAGCCACCTCCACAGTGGGTTGCAGCTCACCATGTACAGGCTTCAGGTCAGCCTCTAGCACAGGGTCCCAGGCCACATTCCATCCTATCGACACGTCTACCACATCAGGACTCGGAGAAGCTTGGGTAGTACCAATGGAGGCTGAAGAGGGCTGTGTGGGGATAGGGTCTTTGGGCAGGGCAGGTGATGTCTGACCCGAGGAGTTACCATCTTTAGAAAGCATGTTCCTATCAGACCATGGAGTGGATGGCTGGCTCTGCTTATCTTCTTTCACTAGCAACTCATCAGGGTTGCCAGGGGCAACGGGTGTTATCATATCATCAACTGAAGCTGGGGGCCAGGGCAAGCTGGGAAACCCAAGTTCAGGGGCCTCTATGGGAGTATCTTGCTCAGTCAAGAAATTGCCCAAGGGGTTCACAGAGGTCTGCTCTAATAATACTGTTGGGGAATGGCTAGCCTCACTGAGTAAAGGGCTGGGGGACCAAGATCCCTGAACGTCCTCTCCCTCAGCTCCGGGAGCCCCTGCAGTAGGCACTGGAGTATCTGAGGGGGGTTCAGTGGCTCTGATGTGAGGTGGTGCTGTCCAACCCCCAGTATCAACCAGGTCTGAATGGGGTTCTTCAAAAGACCCGTAGGACAGGTCTTCATGGAAGTTAATGAAGTTGTAGTCGTAATAGAAGTCATCCACAAACGCGGGCCCTGGCGGGTCCAGTTCCAGGTCCTCCTCGTCAATAGCGTTGCTGATGCTGACCGGCTTGGGCGAGGATGCAGGGGAAGGGCGTGGGGCCGGCTGGTTCGGGATGAAGTCAACCTCATTGAAGAGCTCGGGGCTGGAGGAGCCGCTCCCAGAGGCACCTGTGTCCACTATGTACATGGGATACTGGCAGGGTTGCAGAAAACAAAAGGTCTCGGTTATTGGTCTCTCAGCTTCATCACAAGGGACATCAGTATTGTTGATGCAGAGGACACTTCGTTGCCGAATGCCAGCTCCACATGTCACAGAGCACTGCAAAGGAGGTCACAGCTCAGGCCAGGATGGGGCTTCTGGGAAAGCTGGGGCACGGGGAGGGCAGAGCCTGCCCACTGCTGGTGTCATAGTGACAGACGTCTCAGACAGCCCTCTATGGCCGTGCTCAGCTCAAGATGATAGCTTATGGTCATAGCATGCCAATGAATCCCCGACCCCCAAGGCTCTGAGAACAGTGTTGTCTCAGGAATGCCCCCAGGCTCCCTCCCACTTCAGGTTCCAAACAGTAAGGATTCCAGGTAATGGTAGTACCAGAGGCAGGTCCCCTTTCACTTCTGCACTTACCAGAGACCAGTTCCCCACACCCCAGGTGGAAGGACAGGTTATGTAACGGTTGCACGGGGTTTCAGCCAAGGGGCGGGGAAGATGTTCACAGGCAGATGGATCAAGGGCACGCTGCTCATCCAGCCCTATACTACGTATGCAGAACACAGCCCGGCGAGAGAGGCCTTCAGGCCCACAGGATCGGGAACACGGCTGCCACTCTCCTGCCCACCACCTGGTAAGGGGCACACAGTGGTGACAGTGTGACATTAACACCTATCATGAGCGAGTTGTTGCCCTGCCCCTGAAGCCCAGTGGCAGAGCCCTTTTCACTCCCACCTCCCTTACCCCCTAGGACCTGGACAAGGTATCCAGAGATCCAAAGAAGAGTTATCAAGGGCATCTAGGCTGGCACGGGCTGCCCAGTGCACTCCATGGCCAAGGTAGGTCCATGGACTTGGGAAAAGAAGCCACTCTCTCTTCTCCTGAGCTACCAGGGTTCTGCAGAGGCAGGAGCAGGATACCTAGGAATCGGAGGTCTGGTTGGGGACAATAAGCTCACCTGGGGGGACAGGGCTCCTCACTGCATTTCCTCTGGCGGTCAATGGGCCGATTTAGAGGGTCACAGTGTTCCTCAGTTACAACTCCAGCCTGCCTCTCCATGCAGTACAAACTCTGCTTCTGCACACCTGGAAGCCATGGGGAGTTCAACCCGGGACTGGCACCAGGATGCCCAAGAGACATACACACAACCTCTCTGCAGAGACCTCACAAAACAGGGTTCCACTGCCTCTGTCAGGGTGAAGGCAGGCCTACATAGCCTCCTCTCACTGCCCTCCCAGCCTTCCCTCCGTAACACCCTATACTGTAGGCTAGGTGGCCCACCCTGCTGCTTCTTAGTGGTGGCTTAGGCCTTTTAGCTCTGTAAAATGGAAATAAATAACAAGACCCACTTCAAAGCCCTGCGGTGGCCATTACATGTGATCTCACATGAGCAAGTTCAGCAAAGGGTTCGGCAAGTGTTGAATCTCACCTGTGCCACAGGTGACTGTGCACTTGCTCCAGGGCCCATAATGCCAGGAGAACTCGCGTGGCTGGACTTCATGATGGCTGTCCCTCTGGATGGTATACTGGTAGTGTACCCCAGGGTTCTTCTCCTGGAACAACAGCTGAGACAGGCAAATGGGGGCCTGTGAGCACGGAGGCTCTTCTTCATCTGCCCAGCACCTGCCCCAGGGTCATCTCCAGCTACCTCTGAGAACTGAGCTATACTGGAGACCTACTCTAGAGATGAGAAAACTGAGACTGAGACTCAGAGACCCCAGCAACTGAGCTTAGCCTAGAATCAGATCCTACAGAAGCCCTAAAGTTCCCCCTTCATATCCTACCTTGGAAACCAACCCCACTTATCCCTCCCATCCTGGTCCTAAGAGGCAGGCACCTGGATCCAGACAGGCTCACTGGTGGGGCCTGGGGATGTGAGGTTCTCCAAGTTGCCCTTCCGTGCATAGGTGAAGGTAGTGCCTGCCACCTGGTAGTCCCCATTCCACTGGATGGTCCAGCCGCCATTGAGAAAGTACTTATCTGGATCCTCACTCCTCAGGGCCAGGAAGTTGGCAGCCTCGGCCACCTCCTCAATGAGAATCTCTCGGGCTCCAGCTGGGATTAGCCCTATATCCACATACCCTGTGGGCAGGGGTAGTACAGAGTTTGGGCCCCGGGGTTAATGAGTCAGTTGTCCCCCACCTTCTTGCCTGCACTTGCTTCTGCTGCTGAAACCAACGACTCCATAATCAGCTCAGGATTCTGAGTCCCCCCCCCCAAAAAAATAAGTATTGTATCCATTCTGGATCACAGACCTCAGAAAGGGCCCACAGATCCTTCCCCTATGGCTCATGACCCACCACTACTATCTGGGAAACTGGGAAACTGAACTGATTTTTATCTGTTCATCCTGGTCCATCATCTCTCTCTCCCATCCTGGAAAGTCACTTGGGCCTTTCCTCTCTCTAGAGTTAGAGTAGCCTAACTTCTCTCTTTCTATTAAGTGACACTGCTCTTGGGTGTGCCTAGCACTACTTCATAACAAGACACTGTTGTTAGACCCACTCTACAGATGAGGAAATGAAGCACTGAGGTAAGGTGATCTGCACAGGGCTCCTACGGGGATACAAGTCAGCCCTGGGAAGAAATGCAAGCTGTGGAGCACAGCATCATAGCCCCACGGCCTACCTGCCTTACAGGGGCAGACTCTACCACAAGCTTGCCTCTAGCTGGGACTCTCCTCACCCAGTCTCCAGAGTCATTCATCATTAGGCTCATTCCCCACCTCCGATGAGAAGTCTTCCTTGACTTCCATGACTTCCCAGGTCAAGACCTTCTAGCTTGGTGTTTCCTTCTCTTCCTGAAATGCATAGCCTACTGCCTTTGTCCAGAGAAGATTCTGTCACCTAGGCGTACCCCATAGTTAAAGCACACAGATCTCAAGGCTAGAACAGGGTACTGGGGAAGTCTCTGAAACTTCAGAAGACAACAGTCCTCTGAAAGGACTACACACCCTTCACAGTCACTTAGAAGAACCCCAAGGAGGACAGGTCTCACATGGAACAAGGACTCACTGACTGCTATAAGGATAAGGATCCTGGCCAAACGGGGAGGGCTCTGTTGCCATATCTAGTCTAGATGAGGACCACAGGGCAGGCAACAGATGACAGGCATACATTCACAGCCCAGCAGCCCCAACCATACCCAGGCCTTCGGCCTCCTTGAAGGTCCTGCTCACGGTGTGGCATGTAGAGCCATCCCCCCGGCACACACCACAGCGGTCCTCCTCAGCACCAGAGTCAATCTCGAAGTCACAGCCTATTTTCTGTAACAGAGAGGAGGTCCTTTGTGCTGGCTGCCAACCCGCTGCCCCCATGAGTATGCCAGGGCTCAGGAGAGAGACCCTAGGAGGAGGTCATGGACCCTTGCTTGGGTCCAGTCCCATCATAATCATTCTGATGACTGAGCTCTTCTTCCCCTGAGCCTCAGTTTCCCCAGAAGAGAAAAGCGGAGGGGGGGAGGAGGGGGGAACATCCTTTCATGCCTTAAAAGAGTATTAAGAACATCCCAGGAGACAAGAGGCAGGAAGTGCCACATAAGACTACAGGTAAGCATGGACTCTGGCACTCTGTGGAATTTTTCTAGAAATGGGATTCACTATCGAAGGCACTGGGTTAGCACCTCTTTCTGAAGGCTCCTCTAAACCTGGGTCTTTAGCACAGTGGCTTTAAAGGCAAGAAGCAGGGTAAGAAAGGTGGCTGGAGCCCTGGGCATGGAAGAACAGCAAGCACTAAAAAACAGTTGAACCATTACCAATCACAGTGCCGTCTCCAGGCTCAGAGCCCAGCATACCACCAGCACCACTTTGACAACCCCTTCCAGTGAGAGAGGAGGCAGTTTCCTGAATCCACCTAGGCTTTCATGAGTGGAGCTGTATAGGTAGGCACACTGGTAGGAGCTGTAGGAAGTTACTGGAAACGAAGTGGTAAGGTGGTAATGACGACAGGATGGTGTTAACTGTGGGGTCTCCATTGCTAGAGACAGTAGTGCACGAAGGCTTTGTCTTAAAAGTTAGTCAGCAGGGGGTGCAGCCTGGAGAAAGCCAGGTAAGCCCTGGAGGTGGGCCCGGTGCCTGCCAGCAGGGCTGGGAGAACCTCTTCCTATCCCACATACCCTACAGATGCCATTGATGCAGATGTCACGGCTGACACGGCCTTGGTAACAGGGGGTGCCATCCACCACGGCATCCCTCAGCTTCTCTGTATTGGAGTAGTTGGAGGGCCGGCAGTGCAGCTCACAGGGGTTCTCTGATGGGACAAGGGGAAGATTCATGGAGCAAAGCCAAGAGCAGGCATCACAGAGGCCACCAGGAAGACCCCGCATCCTCCATGACACACACACACACACACAGACTGAGGAACTGGGAATGAATAGCTGTCGCAGACAACAGCAGGGAGCCGCTAAGGACTGAGGGTCCTGTATCACTGGGGTCCATACATCTGCCACCTCTGGGCCCCAGCATCCATGTGGGTAGCGTAACTCACCGTCGTTTAGCACAGGCACCCATTTATGCAGCTTGCCCTTGTAGAGCATGCCATCAAACTGGCTACACTGGGTGTGGCGGAAAGAGGGACGGTCCGGCGGGCAGGCTGGCTGGTTGCAGAGCCGGAACCGTTTCCGCTCTCCCACACAGTACTTGCCTCTGTTCTTAGGCCTGTAAGGAAAGCCACGTGGCTGTGAGCCCAAGACCAAGCAACATCTTCTGCACCCAGAGTCCCCTGCCATCCTCCCCGTCTTGCTGCTCTGCCCTCAGGGGCTGCCATATACACCCTCCCTGTCTCCAAGGATCTAAGGAAGAGTGGCAGCAAGACACTCAGGCTCAGCCCAGAACTGCTGTATGGCCATGAGCAAATGCACTGCCATGTTCTGGACCTCAGTCTCCTTGTCTCTAAAATGGAGTTGGACTACCTCTAAGAGGGCTTCTGAGAGGCTGGAACATGTAGTGGGCTGATGGGCTAGGCTTGTGTTATTAGACTTGTTCCTGGGGGCAGCATGCCTGGGCTAGGTCAGAGGAAGCCTCCAGGCCCCACCCAGAAGCTACCTTCGCTTGGCATCTAACCTGTACCCCATCTAAGCCAAGCCAGCCCCATACTGGCTGAGCCGGAGGCAGGGACATCCAGAGGGGTGGGGACCACAGGCCTGGTGATGCACCATCCCTGAGATGGAATTGGTTGTGATCCCCACCTCCCAGGCAGCCAAGCAAAGAAGTTTGTTCAGTGGGGCCAGGCAGCCCCTTGTTTCATTAAGTCTCCCAAAACCTCATTTAGATGCAAAAGCTCACCCCACCAGTACTGCAGCCAATCTCAGATACCTGGAGCAGCTTGTGCTGGGCATTTCCCACAGCACAAGGGAGGGTCAGTGCCTTACCCATATTGCCTGACTTTGCTCAATGACAACTTGACTAGGAAGGCTCTGCTGGCACCCATTAACACCAAACTGAGGCCCAGAGGAGCAGTGGAGAAGGAAGGCCCTTGTGTGAGGATGGAGGACCTAGAAGCTGAACATCAGGAGCCCCGGTTCTAAGCATTCACGTCTGTATCTTCCTCTGCAGCCACTGCCTTTGCAGCAAGGTCTCTGTGCATCTCCCCCAGCTCTTGGAGAGCACTCCCCTCTTGGCTAGCGTGTCAGCTCTGGGGAACCGCTTGCAGAACGCTCCCTGGAAGCAACCCGTGGCGACCTAGACACTGGACTTGGCCATTCTAGGGACACTTCTGAGAGATGGAGGCTGGAACAGAGGTAGTCTCTGCTATCAGCTGGCTCCATTCGGATCCTTTCTCCCAGACTGGGCCCCACACTCACACAGGTTGTGTGCACTGTCGTTCAGCACTCCGTACACCCACGCCACAGCTCCTCGAGCAGACAGACCAGGCACTCCAACCGGACCAGCCACCGTCCACCGCCTCGGGCTGGAGGCCCTCAGGGACGCACTCTCCATTGAGACACCACTACTGAGACATATGGGGGCAGACCCCGACACCTGTCAATCATCCTCACCCCATTGAGATCAAAGTGGGCAAGACAGCGTCAAAAGACAGAGGAGGATGGACAGACTTTATGGTCACCCACAACGAAAACGCCATGGTAAAGCTGGGTGAAGAATAAAATAAAACCCATGGTGACTGGACCAAGAGTGGGAATGATAATTAAGAGCTAAAATTGACCCCAGGGAAGTCGAGCTAGACATGAGCAGAGGAAAGATGGCCTCCCCGACCCCATATTCAGCCAGGGTTGAGGCTTCCCACGCACCTTGTTCTTCCCACAGCGCGTGCCATCCACAGCCGCATCCAGCTTGGAGTGACAGGTGGTCCCCACAGAGCACCATAGTGTGTGGCAGATATCCTGCAAAGAGGCATGTGCATTACCCTCAGACACTCTCCCCAGTGATACCACCCACTCTGTCCCTACTGTCATGGTGACACGTTTCCACAGAACACATTTCCAAAGAAACAGCCCGTCCTATGAGTGTGCAAATGTGAGGATTCTCTGGCCCCTCTCTCTCAGTCACATGATACCATGGGGCCTTTGAGAGGGGCTACCCTCCAGCCTGGGTTGATACCAACAGCTGTCTCCAGCTGGCCACTTCTTCCAGCCCCAGGCTATAGATCCTGAAACATTCAAGATAGAAATTCAGGTCGTGTCTTTACAAGACCCTCTCTGGGACCCTGAAGGTCTCTCTTCTAAGGCAAGTCCAGAGAGCTGAGGGACTTGTCCAAAGTCCCCTAAGGGTTGATATAGAATCCAGACCTGAGCCTGTGCCTACCCAAACCCACAAGTCACATTAGGTGTTACCATGCCCCTTGAGAGCACACCCCTAGCCAGGCAGAGTTTCTCTGAGCCTGGCATTGTCAGGCTGGTGAGGACCACCCACCTGTACCTCCCATACCCACACTCACATCCATGTCCTTGCATTGGACTGAAGTAGGGCCATACTGAAGGCGGCACTGGTGGTTCACATCATACAGGACACCGGGCAGCACCGAGGGGAACTCAATGACATCCTTGGCTGGATGGTCATCTAAGCACAGGCCCCAGCCACGGCTGAAAATAAAAAGAAGGGAGAATAACTTGAGGTCCCTAGGGCAACAGTGCAGCCTGTGACCGATGGGAGAAGCCTGGTAGAAGAGCAGAGCAGGTGGGGCTTATGGACCTCATTGGAAAATGCCAGTCTTCCACCTGGCCAGCAGGTCATGTGACCCCAGCCTTCCAAAGCAGCCCTGAAGACCTCCCTCATCTGGCTGGAGCTCCAGCCGGCTCATAAATACTCCACCCTCCACAGGGAGACTTTAGCATGTGCACTACCACAGGGACCCTGGCACCCTTCTTTCAAACACCTGGTTCACCAAATCCTCAAGTGGCTATGCTCTTAGCTCCTGCAGCTTCTACTCCTGCTGGGACCCTAGAGCCAGGCTGGACTGGGCCAGGCTCTAGAAACTGTCACATCACAGCTGACAGAACAAAAGACCTCTGGGGAAAAGCTACTCAGCCAACTCCCACCCTGGCCTGAAGGACCAGCCCTCTGCTTCCTACTGACTATCCTTTCCTGCCTCCCTCTAGTCAGCATTCAAGAGAATGGGCCAGTGTGAGCAGGTCCAGCCCATGACCATCACATACTCCTTCCGACGTAGTGCTGAGAAAGGTGGCCATGTAGCCCCATCAGCAGGAAAGGAGCAAGGAGACAACAGGGCTCTTGGGAAAAGCCTCCCAAGTCCCACCCAACCACCTCTGCCCTGACTATATATGTTCTATGAGGTTGCCTGGAAACAGGAGGGTAGGAGCATGCTGCCAGCCTCCTGGGGCTCATTTTGGTCCTTCAGGAATGGGAAAAGGGTCCAGGGCCCAGAGCCTAAAAAGAATTGAGCCACAAAAATAGGAACCTAGGTCACCGAGGCAGAAAGGACTTGGTTGGAATCAGTAGGGCCAAGATCTGTGGGACGTAGTGGGAGATAAGGACAACCCCAAGCCAGGGACACTTGAGGACAGAATGTAGCAGGCTAGGGAGCCAGGATGAACATGGTGCTCCAACCGGAGGGAAATGTCCCAGGAAGAAATACAGAAGTAGAATCTGTCAGAGGGAGGGAGACGGGCGCTAGTCCCTTTTGTGACACTGTTCCAACTTCCTGCTGAGGAGAGCCCCGATGGGCTGGATGCTGAGCAGCTAGAGAGATTGTAGCCTGCCTCTCTAATTGGCTGAGGGTGTTGTGTGGCCTCTGTTTTTACACCAAAGCCTCTCTGAATCATCTCATCCTCATGTCTAAAGGGCTAATCCCAAGCTATAAAAGTACACACAGCAGTGTGGGCTTGGGGAAAGTCACAGGAGCAGCTGGCAGCTGACCTTTCCATCCTCTGTGGATGTTGTCTGGCCGTGAGCTGCCACCCTCTCTGGACCTTCACATCCTCTTGTGTAAGAGACTGACCCCCAAGTTATAGAAGTACTCACAGCAATGCCTGCTTGGGAAAAGTCAGGGAGGCGGCCGCTCCTTCCCCTGGCTGGCTCACTGCCAGGCTCCTTACACCACTGGACACACACCAAGGTCTCCACACCCAACAGCTGTCCCTTCAGGGCTCTTCCCTCTGCTAATTATGACTGGGCCACCCCACATAGGGTTGGAGTAGACAAGGGATGACTTGAACCTTACTGTCACCTCGATATTGCAAAGAGCTGTCTACTGCCAGTGTTCCTCCCGAGCCCTAGTTTCTGGTCATGGAGTAACTAAATAGGAGGTTGTTGGAGATGAGATGAAGGGCTCCTCACTCTCCAGGCCTGCTTCCCACTCTGCAAAGCCCTGTCTTTGAGAACACTCACGAGCAGGATCGCCCAGGCCTGAAGAGCGGAGGTGCAAGGATGCTGCAGCCCTTCCACCATAACCAAGAACTTCTCAATCCAGAAAACTTCCTGGAGTTCTTCAGGTCAGTTGTCTTAGACTAGCAGACTCCATTTCACCGCATTACCACCCTGACAGGTTCCCTAGGTCCTGCCTCCACCCAGCTTCCCCTATGCCCAGCTCCCTCTCCTACCCAGCTTCAGTGTCATCTCTAAAAGCCCCCAGAATGTGTCCCTGACTGTAAGAGAGCCACTGTCCCTCTATACCCACCTATAGCGCGCACACACCCCAAACTATGCACCCGTCACTTTGAGTCACTGTGCTTCCCACTTTGTATACAGAGAGTCTGCAGACAGGTTCCATATGTGACCCGGCAAGAGCAAGCCATGTCTCATTCTACTGGCTCAAGAAGCAGAGATTTGTTGGGAACGAGGGGTGTGGTCATCCAGGGATAGTGGGTGGTCTGTACATTGTGCTGAGAGTTCCTCGGGCTGTGGAAACACTGCTGTACACCCATTCAGCACCCACTCCTTCAGATCCCCACCCCATTTGGGCAGAAACTTATCTCCTGTCCTGCCCCAGCAAGGAGCTTGTGGATGGGAGATAGGACAGCCCCTCTGCCTGTTGTGGAGGGTCCTTCTGACTTCCCCTCCTCCTGAACTTTGATCCTTGCCTGTCACTCACAGCTAGAGCAGAGATGTGTGCCCTGACCTGAGGTGCTCAACTAACTCTCTCTCTCTCTCTCTCTCTCTCTCTCTCTCTCTCTCTCGCACCTTCAGGTGATGGGTCCCATTTCCATCTGCAGTGCAGGCCTCAGGCTCACTGCCTCTCCTCCTACCCTCGGCCCAGGCCCCTGGCCAAGGCTCTCATACATTCCAGCAGCTAAAAGAACACAGAGACTTGTCTGTTCAGCTATCTGTCCCAGAGCCAGGGTGCTGGGTGGCACTCAGGGTGGGGCAGCTGGGAACAAGCCCTGCGGGTGTTTCAGGGTCCCCACTATTCTGATTTCCCAAGCAATCTCATTCCCTGCCCCTCTCTGGGGGAGACTCACCTCCTCCCCAACCCCGGGCTACATCCCTTGTTCAAGTTCACGAGGTCAACCACTTGGTAACTGCAGAAATAGTAATGGCAGCCATGGCCATGTACTGACTGTGTACTGTGTGATAGGCTCCGTGCTAAGTGTGCCCCGTGCTTTCCTGGTTAATCCTCACAGCAAACACTGAGGTGGCCCGTCATGATCCCCATTTTTGGAGGCTTAAGGACTAATGTAACTCATCTGCCAACACGAGGCAACTGGGCCAGTGTCCAAGTTTCAGTCACCAAACGGAACTCTTCAGTTTCCAGTTGTCACCCCTCACACAAACCCCTCTTCCAGGGGAAACCGGTATCCATGCTCTCACATCCCCCAAGGCCCTACGCGTGCATCCAGGCTACCACTGTGGGGAGTGGGTTTCCAGAGAACCACAGCACACTGAGCAGGCCCATCTCTGCTGAAGCTTTTCTACCCTGACATTTGAGGGATAAACAAAACGTAACTCCACCCGGGCAGAGGGTAAGAGGAAAGTGCTGACAGCAAATGAGAGATGTCACGGAATTCTGGAAGCTGGAAAGCAGATGGCCAATCGGTAGCTGACTTGGGAAAGTGACAGAGGCTGAGAGCTAAAGCCTGTGAGGAGAAATGATGGAGAAGCAGAACACTGGAAGACCCAGGATCTCAGAGCACCTTAGCTAACTGGGACCAGTAGAGTTGTGGACAGAGCTAATCTGAAGGTTTTTACTCCGAAGACCCAGGAGGATCTGGCCTAGGAATCCCAGTCACAGGCAAAGGCTGACAGTAGAGGATCCTACAGAGAAAGGGACACTTAGAGTTTGCACAGTGAAGGCTGGGACACCAGCAAGCCCTGCCCTATCAGATATGACAGACAACAGCAGACAGATGTAACACTCTCCTGGTAGAATAGCATCTTTCCTGGGTATCCTGAGTCACTCAGAAACATGAAGTCAGTTTCTAACATTTAAGGATGCTCCCACTTCCACCACAAAAAAAAGCTGCATCCCGATAAGGTCTTCATCAGTGACTCAGAAAGTCATAGTCAAAGCTATAGATCTCTCAAGAGGCAGCTGTTTCTCCACTACACATTCTGTATGTGAAAAGCTGACTTTGGCATCTCAGATAAAACTGGCACCAGGGAATGGACATGTAGCCAAGTTTCCAAGATGGTGCCTGGCCACACTTGAGACCCTGGGTTTAAAAAGCAGTATCACACACCTGCTCTGCACAAAGTCCAAGGGAATGGTAGACTGTGTGCTAAGAGGTTGGTTAGGTGCCCACTGAGGTGGCTCAGCACGTTAAGTGGCTTCCTATCTGAGTGCACACAGTTGTCCTCCGACCTCCACACATGCACAGTGGCATGCAGGCTCTCTCTCTCTCTCTCTCTCTCTCTCTCTCTCTCTCTCTCTCTCTCCACTCACATGCTGATAAATTTTAAAGGGAGAGAGTATGAAGCATCTTAACTTTAAAAACAAGAGGAGGAAAAGGAGGTGCAGGGAAGGAATTTAAGACCAGGGAGATGGCTCAGCAGGTAACGGCCCTTGCATGACAACCTGAATTAGATCCCCAGAATCTAGAAAACCAATGCCCATAAGTTTGACCTCCATACATGCGCCACAATCAATAAATAAGTGTGTAAAAAAAAAAGAATTTAGATTTAAACTCTTTCTTATTTAGAGCATTAAGTAGGAATGCAAACTAGCTCAACAAAGAAGGATGGACAGGTGGCTCAACAGTTAAAAAGCATTGACTACTCTTCCAGAAGACCCGGGTTCAACTTCCAGCACCCTCATGGCAATTGACAACTGTTTACAACTCCAGTTTCAAGGGCTTTGGTGCCCTCACACAGACATACATGCAGGCAAAACACCAATGTACGTTAAAATAAAGTTTTAAAAATGGCTCGGCAAAGTAAGAAAGGAAGGAAAAGCCTTCTACCTTTGCTGCTGACTTTGCTTGCCCTCACTGGGCCGTGAACCTGTCACCTATTTTCCAGTGTTGCTCTGCATCTTCTGGACTCCATACACTACTAGCTCTCCCTGTTTGCAGTGGTCTCACCTTCACCCCTATCTGGGGGCCCATGAGCTCCTGCCCATCCTCCAAGCCACAGCATAGGTGCACTGTCCAAGAGGACCCTTGAGGCACTATGTCTACCAGGATGTCTACCAGGTGGCCCCCACATCACACTCCCCGGCACTGCATCCCACCATGGGACAATGACAGCAGATACACCAGGCCCAGGACTTACTCAAGGAACCTGGTGATGTAGTCGCGGCTGCAGCGGGACCAGGTGAGCGGAATGCCTCTGTCATACAGGAGCTGTGGAGACATGATGAAAGGCCGTTTCCCAATGGACTCACAGTCATTGCCGGTGCCGTCATGCTGAATGCCAAAACTGCGTGAGAGCACAGGCCCCAGGGGCAGGTAAGCAGCAGGAGGCCCCCAGGCCTCCTTCCCATGGAGGCCTGCAAGGGGTACAGTCCCAATTCCCAGGGCTAGCTCTGTCTCCTAATGGCTGTGTGGCCTTGAGAAAGCCACATGCTGTCCCTGAACCTCAGTTTCCCTAATACAGAATGTGGGGATGACAGCAGTATACCCTGGGTTTCCCATCTACATGTATTAGCTAGTCAAGAATGAACCTGTTTAGCGACCCTCACAGCAACATCCTTGTGCCAAGAGCTAGCCAATAATGGCAATTCAGGAGACACAGATGGAAGTCTATTGCTAGAAGTCTATTTCGACCCTACAACCTCACTGGCCCAAGATGACCTCAGGCTATGACCTTGAGTTAAGAGGTCTGAGCTACTATGTCTCCAGAAAGTCTCCAGAGGTCATCCTTGGGAATGGCTCAAGAAAACATTCCTGAGCACCAGCTATGAATCATGCCTGCTACTAACTCACTCAGGCCTCCTCACCTCAGAGAGGCTGTAGAACCTGCCAGAGTAAGACAGCCAGGAGGACTAGAGTCACCAACACAGGCATGGCTGTCACCCAGTCAAAACCCTCTGGCCCAAAGTGCTATCTGGGAGCCTACCAATGAAGCTTTAGCACAATCTAATTCACCAACTCGCCAACCCCCGCACAGATGACAAAGGGCACAGGCAGAGATGGCACCACATCTAGCCTCCCCTGTCTATGTGGAACCCACAGAAGCCCAGAAAGGACATGACACTTGCCCAGGGTCACAGAGCAGGTGGGAATAGAAGCAAGTGACGAGAGTAAAAGGGGCCAGCACTGAGAGCAAGAAAGGTGCCAAGGCTCCATACACTGACTGGCCATTCCCACTCCTCTCCCACATGACACACTACAGATGGGTCTCAGTGATGTCCCAGAGGCCCCTCTCTCACTCATAGGGGACCAGTCTTGTTGAGGAACAGAGACAATCCTGGGGCTTTGTGGTTGGAACTGTCATCTTAAACTGCTTTACTCCCTCAGCTTTTGTGACCCAGGAGCCCTGCTGGCTGGTGCCCAAGAGTAGAAAGGTAAAGTCGGTTCCTAACTGGCAGTGAGGGCAGGTGAGTTACCTGTGTCCTAGCTCATGGGCCACCGTGAAGGCCAGTGGCAGGCCAGTATCCTCACTGACACTACAGCTGAGATGAGGTTGGCACAAGCCAGACACATGAGACAGGCCCAGGGTTTCGCAGGGGTGGTTCATGGATGCACACAAATCCTTCCTGCAAAGAAAGAAGTAGTCAGAGACTGGCTTAGCCCAATGCCAAGAGGGCAGGGAGAAGGCCAGGCTACCCCAGACCGGGCAACTAGGGTGTCATTTCTCCTCACTCTGACATCAGACATGCATATGGCCACTTGAGAAGCAAGTTCACATATAACCTTCCCAACACTCACTGGGACCTGACAAGGGAATGCGTGCCTAGAACAAACTTTTGTACCCTTCTAGCTGCCACAGCCCAGTAGAAGGAAGATAAGTTCAGGTGGAACACAGACTCAGAGCCAGAGGTGGCTCAGTGGTAAAGGCACTGTGGCCAGCTTGATGTCCTGAGTTAGATACCTGGAGGCAGAAACAATGCCTGCAAGTTACCCTCTGACCTCCATACATGTGCTGTGGCACACATGTGTGCGCGCGCGCACACACACACACACACACACACACACACACACACACACACACACAAATACATAAATAAAACATCTCAAAGTTGGGGGAAGCCGGGCGGTGGTGGCGCACGCCTTTAATCCCAGCACTTGGGAGGCAGAGGCAGGCGGATTTCTGAGTTCGAGGCCAGCCTGGTCTACAGAGTGAGTTCCTGGACAGCCAGAGCTACACAGAGAAACCCTGTCTCGAAAAACAAAGACAAAACAAAACAAAAAAATTCAAAGTTGGGGGAAAAATAAATAGGGTCTCAGAAGGTAGGCGAGAGGGAGAAAACTGCCCTAGAGAATAAGTGACATGAGAGTGATTTTGAAGGCAAGTGCTCTGGAATGGACTCTTGGCCACCAACCTACACTGAATAGCACAACACTGTGATTGCACACTCTACACATACCACACACACACCACACGTACGCCACACACATCACATACACATATACAGTCCACGAACATACAGAACGTATACCACACACCATTCATCCATCCCACACACACCACACACATTCACCGTACACCATACATACACAAGCATGCACACACATGCACGCACATACACACACACACTCACACACCACACACATACATACACACAAGTACACACACTCACACACCACACACACACACTACATACACACACACACACACATGCAATCACACTCACAGACATGCAGAACCAGTGAGTCCTGAACACGTCTTTGGGTTATACCTCTATCCACTTCCTGCTTGAATTATCTAAACTGGACAAGGCATGACTGTGCGGAGCTTGGGTGGCTGCAAGGTGGTTCAGTACTGCTTATGACAATAACATGAGAACCCTCTATTCTAAGGCGCTCCCACCCTTCCTGGTGAGATACCTGGTAAGCAGGATGGCAGTGTCGTGGTGCTGCGGGTGGTCGTCCCCCTTCATGTTGATGTTCTTCTGCCACCTACAGAAGTTCCTCAGAGTGTCTTCCGCATGATGTGTGATCTTTAAGTCCTTCTGCGTGGGGGGAGAATGGAGGCTCAGGACTCATACCGAGCTCTGGGGCATGAGGCTAATTTGCCCCCACACCAAGACAGGAGTCAGAGATCCAAGGGACAGATTGACCAGGCCACCCAGCCCACCACCCCTCTGGCTGTAACTGGACAGAGACTATCTCAAGGACAAGAAGTGTCAGAGGACACTGTCAAGGCCAAGGAGGCACTCAAGGCACAGGGCAGGAGAGCTTACTGTTGGGGACAGCTTGGGACTATGTGACCTCTCACCTCCTCATCTTCCAGTATGATAAGACGCACAATGCTGATGTGAATGGGGTTCCCGATGCTTGGATCGTGAAAGAGTCCAGCCACCTACCCAAGAGGGATGGGGAGGGGAATCAGGTTACAACCAGGATATAGAAAATGGAAGCCAGTGCCTACCCCAGCCACTCAGGAACATGCACATTTGAGCACACACATGATCACTCAGGGGGGCCTACCAGCTGCACACATTACTTGGACATGTATGTACTAGTGCCTGCACGTCTCCATACCTAACACTCACACTGCCCCAACCCAGCAGTGATAAATCACACACAAACTCCTTCCTCCCAGGTTGCTTCCTAAGGCTCTGGCCTATTCTGGGCAATAGCTTGAGATCTACTTGCAAATACTGACCCTCCACACCCATCCCCTCCACAGAGCCAACAGCAGCCCAGATCTCTGAGTGACAGTTGCTTAGCATGGAGCTGACTCTTCTCTTTCTCTCCTGGGGAAGCCAAGACCAGCCTTCCCAAGGAATAGACATGAATGGATCCTGGGAGCCAAGGCAGAGGGTTGACCTTGGATATTATGCCTCAGAAACTTTCTTGTTTGTTAATTTGATTTATTATGAGCAAGCTTATTACAATGTGTGAATGTGGACATTCACTTGGCTCCTCCATATGAGGAGGTCAGAGGCCAACCTTCAAGGGTTCATCAGTTCTGGACATCAACCTCAGATGCCCAGGCATTCCAGGCAAATGACTTTATCTGCAAAGCTCTCTCTGCAGCCCTCATCTTGTTTGAGACAGCGTCTTCTTTTTTTTTTTGTTTGTTTGTTTTGTTTTGTTTTTGTTGTTTTTTGTTTTTTGTTTTTTCAAGACAGGGTTTCTCTGTATAGCCCTGGCTGTCCTGGAACTCACTCTGTAGACCAGGCTGGCCTCGAACTCAGAAATCCGCCTGCCTCTGCCTCCCAAGTGCTGGGATTAAAGGTGTGCGCCACCACCGCCCGGTGAAACAGCGTCTTCTTTAACCTGAAGCCTGCTGATTAGTCTGTGCTGGCTAGCTAGTGAGCTCTACCTGTTTCTGCCTCCTGCATACTGCAATTACAAGCGTGTGTCACCTTATCTGCCTTTTTTATGTGAGTTTTGGGGATTGAGCACCTGGTAAGAGCTTTGCCAACTGAGCGTCCCTCAGGCCTTAGATGTTCTTTGGCCTCTGGACAGTTGAGGAAGGGTTCTTGGCCCTGGAATTCTGTTCTTCCCAGTGAAAGGAGGTCAGATGTGGAGATAAAGTGATGCTAGAGGCTACTATCACCCCACATTCAGGATGGATGTCAGCCCCTTAATCACCCACAGGGGAATTCAAAAGCCAACCCACCTCTTCCCAATAGAAACTGCTGGGCCCTGGAGCACAATGCCTGATCCGGAGCCTGTTATGTTTGAGTAGTAGGTCTCACTGTGCACAAGTCTTGACACACACACACACCCACTTCTGCTCCCTAGAGCTCAGAAGTGAGGTGAATCCTGCTAATTATAGGTGGTCCTAGCCAAGCTGCAATCTCTTTCAATCTGAGCCCTTAAGCAGTGACACTGGGAAGAACAGGACCTGGGGGTGAGAACCTTCCTCACTCAAGCAGAGTCTTGAGTGAGACCCCGGAAGCAGAAGGCTTCAGGGGCCTTTTGCTCCTTAAGGAGCAAGGAATCAGTGATGGTATCCAATCCAAGGACTGCCTCGGAACTGCACTTCCTCATGAGGTCTTGGGCATGGGGACTGTGATATTAGCTGGTTATGAGCAGCCATGACTATAGCTCCATTTTAGAGCCCTGGATTCACAACCATACATCCTAGCTAACCACAGAGATACTTCTTTTAAGGTGGCAGCAAGTGAGCCCTGGCCTTGGGGGCAGATAGTGCAGTACAGAGCAGTAAGATCCTGGGAGGCTTACAAGGATCAGCCTGCTGGCCTGCAGGTTCCTGCCCCTTAAGGAGGGGTCTGGGAAGAAAGCCTTGACAACAGAGTCAGCAAGGGTGGGGCAGGGCAGGGATGGATCAGCCACAGTCCCCACTGGGTAGGCCTTTGGAGACCAGACTGCCTTGTCTGGCTCTGCCTTGCCTCTTTGACTTGTGTGGTAGATTGAGTGAAAATAGTCTTCATAGCCCCATAGGGGGTGACACTATTAGAAGGTGTAGCCTTGTTACAGGAAGTGGTCACTGGGGGGGGGGTTGAGGTCTCAGATGCTCAAGCCACACCTAGTGGCTCAGTCTCTTCCTGTTGCCTTCTGATCCAGATACAGAACTCTCAGATACAGAAGGCTCCAGCACCATGTCTGCCTGCATGCTACCTGCTTCCCACCATGGCAATAATGGACTGGACCCCTGAACTGTAAGCCAGTCTCAATGAGATGTTTTCCTTTATAAGAGTTGCCTTGGTCATGGTATCTTTTCACAGCAATAAAACCCTAACTGAGACAACTTGCTAAGTCCATACCTCCGAGATCCTCTGTCAGCTCAACTGTCAGATAGAATCAAGAGCAATGAACCCAGCCCACAAAGTACTGTCCCCGTCAGCCCACAGACTTGCTCAAGGTCACCAGCTAGTAGACCTCAAAACTGAGCAGATATTTCCAGCTCAAGGTTTGTAGATGTCTCAGATAGGACTAGTCTAATTAGGTATGCCTGTCCCCAGCTTAGCACAGATCCAGACATAAAGCAGGGAGGGGTTTGTTCAGGGCAGACCATATGAACCAACCAGACCATATATGTGCTCTCAGGCAAACACAGATCTGGGGAAGCCCCAGCCTTCACTCACTCCTCCCAGCAGGGTGGCTCGGCACTCTGTATGGTCTGGGGCAAGGTACAGTGCAATTCAGTATCAAAGAAGCCCTATGACTATACTCTATAATACATCCTCCTTCCAGGGATCCTGCCAGGGCCCTGCTTCTCTCTATACTCAGAGCCTGGAGACCTCCTTCATGCCTGGAGCCTGGTCCACCATCTGGAAGCCAGTCTGTCGGTATACCAATCCATATCACCCTTTATGTCCCATTGCAATGTCCTCTCCTCTGCCACCCTGGCCACCCCTTTAAAAACTGTAGTAACCTCACCATGTTCATGACCGTCAACACATAGCTCTCCACTTGCGGCTGCCCGTGATACTCCACCATCTTGGAATCAGCCACTACCAGGGTCTCCACCCACTTCTCTTTGCTGACTGATCGCTGCTGCCTCCGCTTCTGCTGCTGCTCTTCCCATTGTTCTCGCTGGTGCTCCAGCTCTGGGGACACTGGAGGACAGAGATGATGTGGGTGAGATTCCCTCTCCCCCCCCCCAGGTACTGAGCTGTAGGGCCCCGAAAACACAGGTTGATTAGTCTGGAGTAGAAGCAGGAGAGAGAGGCAGAACGTCCCTCACCAGTATCCCTGCTGGAACTGGCTATGGGCAGCCCAGCCACTGGAGAAAGAATGACTGACGGAGTCAGAGACACCATAAGCAATATGAAGAGAGAGAAGAAGATAAATTATCAACATGGACAAGGGAGGTGAGTAACAGTAGGAGGGACAGTCCTACCTGCAGAACTGTCAAGCCCATACCACAGGTTAATCAAGCATCAAAGGCTAGGGTGGTCTATTTAAATGTTTGTGGCCCACTAGTTCAGTGGTTCTCAACCCACCTACTGCTGTAACCCTGTTATAAAGTTCTGCATGTGTGGTGACCCTTAACCATAAAATTATTTTTTTTGTTACTTCATAACTATAATTTTTACTACTGCTATGAATCATAATGCAAAAATCAGATATGCAAGATATCTGATATGCAACCCCTGTGAAGGGGTCATTTAACCTACCCAAGGGTCTTCAGTTGAGAAACACTGCTCCAGTTCAAGAGAGCTGGGCTTGAGGGTGTTCAGAGAGGTTTCTAGAAAGGACATGAGTACCCAGGCAGTCCCTAGCCACAACTCTGCAGGAAGGTACATACCTTGCACTCCACAGGTGCCTGAAGCCCTTGAGTCATCCTGCTGGGCCTGCTTCCTAGAGCCTTGGTGCTTGTACACCACATGGGGCTGGGCATGTCCAAGCTGAGCTGGAACCCCATCCAGAGGCTCAATGAAGTAGTCCTCATTGGAGAGCTGGAACACACCTCTCTGGGAAAAATTCACCAGGGTCACCGGTGGAGGGCTGGCACATGGTTGCCTTTTCACATACCCTACCCAGTTGAACCCCACCTCTACAATCTGGACCCACAATAGACAGATAGGGCAACTCCCTCCTTCTGGGCTGTTGCTAATTCTTGTCTTGCCATTCTACAAGCCAAGGGCTTAAAAGCAAAGCTCGGGCCCTTACTAGAAGCCTCTTGAAACAACTCCATGGATTTGGCCCAGCCCTGACACACACCATTAGGATGGAGAAAGAGATCTGTGTTGGAATCTGACAAGATGACATTTTACTCAGTCCCAGACGACCCTCCTGAGTCAGGTGGCCCATGTCCATGCCCCCAGGATGTTTTGCATCTCCTTTGCCTGCCAGTCTTCTCCAGCCACCATGCTCCCTCCCAGCTGACCACTGCTTCTCCTCGACCTCTTCAGTCTCCCTGGGGCAATGAATCACTTCAAAAGCAGCTCTATCACACCCAAAGCCACCCAGTTGCCATGACCACCAAGATATCCTGCTTCTCAAGTTCACAGCTGGCCAGAGGAGGGAAGCTGGCAGAAGCGCTTTGGGCACATCTGCCTGGCATAGAGTTCAGAAAATGGAAGGTCATGAGATGTAATTCAGGCAATCCACCACCTCCCTCGCAAGCTGGAGACTCTAATAGAAAGGCGATACCCCTTTTAGACTTTCCCTACTAGCACCAATTGGACCCTTGGGGTCACTCGGAGCCAAGAAACCCAGAGTACCAGAAAGTACACCTGCTTCAGGGACTACAGAAGGGGCTTTGAATCAGCCACCATCTCTGAATGGTGACCTTAGGCAAGGTCTGCTCGAAGCTGTTTTCTCAACCGTAGAATGGGAAGACCTCCTCTGCCCAGCTGCCATTCAGGCTCAATGAGAGAAACTGCACCTAAGAAGCAATCTCCTAAACCAGAATAGATTACTGCACAGATGAGCTTCTCACGCCTAGGGACTGTGCAGTTCAAGGTGCATGCCATTTGTTGCTGGTCTCGTGGATTTCACCTGAGCCATTATAGCAAGAGCCCTTCAGAATCCATGGATGGCTGTGTCTGTGTCCCCCACCCCACCCCACCCCCCTGTTCCTGCTATACACCCTCGGGAGCTTGATGGTGCGGAAAACAAATGAATGCTGCCTAGATCGAAGGCGCTTTAGCCTTTGGGTAGTGGAATCCCACAGGTGATTAGGAACTATCTTAGAGGCTAGCAGAGGTAGGAAGAGAGGGATTTCTGGGGTCTCTAGACTGGGCTGGAAGGCTAAAAGACAAAGGTTTCAGCTCATAAGTGAGTCTGCAGAGAATTACTCATAACTGGCACCCCAGGGGAAAAGGGGCCAAATGCTTACTTAGCCTCTGCAAAAGCTGTTCCACGTGGGGTCTCTAGAGTAGCAGCTTCCTTCCTACCCAGGACATTTTCAGAACTTCAAGAATTGGATCCCAAAACAAACAAATAAAGCCAGGACATAGTAGGGCATGCCTTTAAGCCTAGCACTCGGGAGGCAGAGGCAGGAGGATCTCTGAGTTTAAGAACAGACTGGACTACAGAGTGGGTTGCCCAATGAAGGCAAACAAAGATTCTAGGACACATAAAACTTTCGAGCTTTCTGTCCTTCAGAACAAGGAAGTCTGCACTGTCATTTCTGTTTCCTTCATGAGCACAGAGCTGACAGAGGAAAGGTAATGCCACGCCAACCCCAGCCCTCCCCACACGAATCCCAGAGAACTTACTAGGCCATCACAGGCACTGATGGCTGCAAAGCCGCCTTCCAGCTCTGGGTCCTGGACATCACCAAGCAAATGGCAGGCTGGGACGCTGGTTTGGATGTGCACATGGCCTAGGCTGTTGCGACGTCGGATCTCACTCACAAAGCCGGGAGCCAGGAGATAAGGGTTGGTGGTCAAGTTGAAGAGCAGCTCCCGCCCTTGGTACTGCAGCTGGTAGAAAGCAGATGAAGCCTGCGTGGCAGACACATCCCGCTTGCGCACCACCCGTGGCCACAGCTCATAGGACAGGAAGGAGCCTCCAGCATCCACTCGCACCGGGTGCACAATGTCCAAACCCGCCCGGCCCTCAGTCACAAGACCTGCAGAGAGAAAGTAACATTTAGGTCCAAGACAGACTCAGGGTTCTAGCCAATCACCAGGAACTAGAGAAGGGGCAGCTAAGAGATGGCAGGCTACCTAGATGCAAATTTCTACAGTGGCTAAGCATGGTGAAAAAAGCTTGTAATCCCAGCACTCAGGAATTGTAGAAGACTGAGACCCTGTATGGAGTAGGAGGGCATCCCCCACTACATAACAATACCAGAAAAACAAAACCAAACTCTTCCCCATGTTTTTTAGCAGCTTTAGTGTTTCATCACCCGATGCCTCAGTTTCTCCATCTGAACTACAGTAACTCCTTAACCCATCTATCGCCAGGCTTACACATCAGGAGCCCTTCATCAACTCATTGTCAACATAGCAACCAGGAGCCATGATCCTCTGCTCATGACACTGTGGCTACCACCATCCCACTTAGAGCACAGCACAATGTTATAGCAGTGGCACATGAGGCCCTAGGCAAGAAGGCCTCTCCAATCTCATCGCCAACTACTTCTTACTTCCCTCTGCTGAATCTCCTCAGCAAGCCAGATGTGTCCCCACCTCAGGATTTTGCATTGTTGTTCCCTGTGTCCGAACAACCTTCCCTCAGTCTCCCACCATCTTCCTTCACCTCTGCTCTGAGGTATGATGTTGTCAGAACAGCAGCTTTCAACCCAAACCCGGTCCTCAGTTAGTAACAGTCTTCGCCAAGAGTCGTGCCATTCTGAGTGCAAGCGTCAAGGTAGAATGACTCTACCTCCTGTTCACACAAGTGAACAATTGCTATTGCCAGCATTTTGAGGACTGATAACTAAGTTATCTGTGCCACTAAGGAAAGACACGTGTGAATACATCAAAATAATACCAGAAACACCAGATGTGGGAGCTTGTCACACCAGATGGAACCTTCTCACCTTGCACTTTAAAAGAGCGCCAAGATTGAACATGGCAGGCACACTGACCTACCATCATGAGCCTTGTCCAGGAAAGCTGCCACGGTGAGGGACCTTCATCTGTCCTGGGGATTCGGTTCAAGCAGGTTTTTTCTGTCAGGGACATATGGCCCACTTAAACCTGACACTCAAAACTGCTGCCACCTGGACCTGCATTTGCTAACCCTGAGTCCCGACAGCTCTGTGGCTTGCAGTTCGTGAAACTTATTTGGTGCTGCTTTCAAGCTGGCTGCCTCTCAAACCCACTCTGTAACATTTATACATTACTGTATGAAGGATAATGTGCCAGCGAGAGTTAATATTAGTAATTAAGATGAGACTAGGGGCTAGGACGGATGGCTCAGTGGGTAACGTGCTTACCACGCAAGCACAAGGACCAGAGTTCAATCCCCACCACCATGGTTTAAAAAAAACAGGTGTGGTAGCATGTATTCATAATCCCAGAACTGGAGCAGGCAGAGAGGAAAATCCATAGGCTTCCTGACAAGCCAGCCATTCTAACCAAATCAGTGAGACCCTATCTCAAAGGAGGTGGACAGAAGTCCTAAAGATGACACCCAAAGTTGTCCTCTCTGACTTCTGCACATGTACATACATGCTTCTCGCGCATACACACACACTTCAAAAAATAAGAATAAAATAACCTGTATATTGAGGACTGGAGAGAAGGCTCAGTTGGTAAGAAGACCACTACACAAGAGTGTGAATCCCCAGAACAAAAGTCTACATGTCCAGAAAAAGCTGGCTGCAGTGGTATTTAACTGTAAACCCAACTCTGAGGAAAACAATATGAAGATAGGCAGGTCTCTGAGGGTCACTGGCCTGACTAGGTGAACCACCAGGCTTCCCGGTCAGTGAAAAACTTTCTGAAAAGATAAGGTGGAGAGCAACTGAGGAAAGACAATATCTACCTATGATCTCCACATGCATGAATACACAGAAATGTGTACACACATACATTATCAAGTACACATCCACCACAGGGGGGGGAGGGAGGGAGGGAAGGAGAGAAGGGGGGAGGGAGAGAGGGAGGGAGGGAGGGAGGGAGGGAGGGCAAACCTGTTTGCTGATAACTATGAGTACCAAATGATTTAAGTAAGGAATACCCAGTGAATTACAGCCAACAAATTTAATGTAACTTCTTGCACTGTGTCTGTTTCTAACATG
The DNA here is from genome assembly GCF_011762505.2 of Arvicanthis niloticus. NCBI lineage: Eukaryota > Metazoa > Chordata > Mammalia > Rodentia > Muridae > Arvicanthis > Arvicanthis niloticus. The sequence goes on along the minus strand of NC_047678.1, from coordinate 11,228,447 downwards.
GTTCGCACATGATATCCTCCTTAAAGCCCTTGCTCAAACATCTCTCTGTGAGGCCTCTCTTGGCCATTTTATTTTAATATTATGACTCACTGTCTTTCTCTGTCCCTGCTTTATTTCCCCCCACAGCAACAACACACCCTGCCACTTAACGTTTTTTTTGTTATGTGTCCCTTTGTTTCCTCTCTCCTCCCAATGTCACTTCTAGGAAGGTAAAAATCTTCATATTATTTCTTGAAAACTGTAAGTGCTAGAAGTGTTTGGGACACAGTTGTGTTTCAGGAAATATTTGTTGAATGAATGTGTAGAACTGAATAACAATAGAACGTACATTGCAGGGGCTCTTCTGAGGACTGAGCATACTAAGTCACAAATAGCAGTGGCTGGCCCACTAAACTCAGCAGACATTACTGGAATTGTTACTAGCCTGGTGGGGTGTGTCCTCAAATGCCTGTGGGATACGCACATATCTGTTGCCCTCCTGGGTTAGGGGGAGGACCATCCAGATGGAACCCTCTGGTGCCTCTCTACCCCTGTCTCAGTGGAGCACCTGTGACTTCTCTCTTGGAAAGAGTCCTTGTGAAGCAAGAGCCCGTGAGCTGGAGAAAGTCTGAAGACCTCAGCTTAAGCCCCTAGGGTTTGAAAATTACTCTATCACTCTTAGACTGTCCAGAATGGAAAAAACATTCTTCATGTTGTTTGTTTGTTTGTTTGTTTTTTCTGTGCATCCTTTTTTAGAAAAACATTTTTAAGTGCCTAAGAAACGAGGAAGATTAAAAAAAAAAAAAAAAAAAAAAAAAGGTCCACGATATGGAATTACAGCTCTCAAACTAACCTTGAAGATGGAGTGCAGAATTGTGTGGTCGTTGAGTCATTAAGCAAGGTCTAATGACAACACTAGCAACTATGGCTATTTTGAAGTAGTGATGAGAAATACAGCTCACTTCAAGGTTTCTGCCTCGGTGAGACAAGAAAATTACTTGTAGGGCTGGAGAGAAGGGTCAGCAGTTAAGACATATACTTCTCTTGCACAGGACCTGGGTTCAGTTCCCAGCACATATGCGCAGCAGGTCACAAACACCTGTGGCTTCAGTTTCAGGGGATTTAATATCCTCTTCTGTCCCACTCGGTCTCCTATACACATGTGGTACACATGCACGCACTTAGCATACACAAAATAAAATAATTTTTTAAGTTAAAAAAAAATGTACGTGTAGAGCTAGGGAAGATAAGTCAGTCAGTAAAGTGCTTGCCTTGCAAGCATGAGTTCAATCCCCAGAACGACATAAACATCCAGGTCAAGTGATGCACAGTAGGTAATCCCAGCACTAGGGAGGTGGAGAGTGAGGATCCCAGGGACTCCATGGCCAGCCAGTCCAGCGAAATTGACTAGCTCTGGGCAAATGATACGCACTGTCTCAATGGAAGTGAATGTCATTCCTGAAGATGATACCCAATGTTGTCCTCTGGCCTCTACACGCGTGTGTTAATATTGGGATTCATTGATAACGTTCATAATTAAATACTCATACTTTATAAATTAAGTGTGTTAGTCTTATTCATAATTAAAGAAAATGCTAAATATCACTTGAGGTTATAAAAGTTGTGGGTATAATATTTTTCCAATCCAGGTTCATTGCTTCCTGGGATTTGTGGTCCCTCAGGCTGAAGACTCTAGGTTAGGGCTCCAAGAATAAGGTATATCAGACTGCCTTCCGGGAAAGAGAGCAAATGAGGGCTCAGAGAGGTAGAATAAGCTAAAGCCGCACACTGAGAGTGAGAGAATGAAGACTTGACCCCGTTTCCCAAATGGCTTCTCGTCAGTCATATCCATCTATACTCTCGGACTTCTGTCCTTTCCCATCATCGATATGAAGAAATTTGATTAGACAAGTTGCCTAGAAGTTCATAGCTCGTCTTCACAAGGAATCTCAGGCATGCAGCTCGGACAGCAGTGATGGATAGCATACATACGAGTATGTAAGCCTGGGTGTAATCACCGGCTTCGCAAAACTAGTGCCACACACCTGTAATCCCAGCATCTGGGAAGGGAGAAATGAGGATCAGAGATCAAAGGTCATCCTTAGCTGCATAAGGAGTGTGAGTCCAGACTGAGTTATTTAAGACTCTCAAAAACAAGTTGTTTTTTTTTTTTTTTTTTTTTTTTTCTGCACACCTACTGAATTGGTGCTGGGAGTCCCCTGTTCTTCTATTGTCCCCAAGCCCTTTTCCTCTCCAAAGTTCCTAGACTCCAGGATGAACTCGGAAACTCGCTGCTCTGATTCACTGAGGTTTTCAGCCCGACATCTAACCCCTCAGGCCCAGAGAAATGTTCTGGTCCAAGTGTCCTGCAGACATATCTGGAACTCTCTGCCACCTGCCAAGTCGGGAGGCTAAGCCTACTCAGAGGCTCAATGATGGCCATGTTACAGAACCAAACCCTCCCTCAACCTGCTGCCAAAACTCACGCAGGGTGCCACTCACATGCCAATAGTGTGCCCCTACTCAAGATGTGACCCTCTGCCCACGGCTGCCCTGACTCTCTGAGAGTCACAGGACGAGTGAGCTGAGAAGAATCGCTGTGTGGCTCTGAGCAAGTCTTTCCAATCAATGAACTTCAGGGGGTGGGAAGTGCAAAGAGTTCCCAGACTTCCTGGACAAGAATTTTTTAAAAACAAATTCCCAGGCCCCATCCCAGACTCACTGAATCAGCATCTCCGCAAAGGAGGATGAGAAAGCCTTTTTTTTTTTTTTTTTTTTTTTTTTAGCAAAAGCCTCAGGGAACTGGGCTGTGAGTGAACTTGACTGACTGACCTTCAGTGCTACCTACAGAGCTTTGAAAAGCTACAGGCACATAAGACCTTAGCCCACAGACTGCTATTCTGTAGGTTTGGGGCTCTAGGGTCCCAAGATGCATAGGCTGTGTCATAATACCTTCCCAGGGGTTCTAACTGGGTCCTTTCAGAGGCTAGCATGCTTGCTGCCCTGGCATCCTAATAAAAGTATTTGGTCATAAAAGTATATGGTCATAGATACTAGTTCTATTTATTGGCATATATTGAAAAAATAGTCAATTTATAATGTTTAAAAATTATATGATATTTACCCCACACACACATACACACACACACACACACAAAATTTCAATTCCAAGCCTTCCTTGAAGTCTTGTTATCTACACACGTCAGACTAAATTCCTACCTGTCAAAAGTGACTGGAGGAAGGCAGTGAGTCCTCCTTTGAAACCTGTGTTCCCATCTGTCTCTGTCTCCACTACTTAATATTGTGGCCAACACTGAGGCTGAGTATAGATATTGTCTGTTCAGTATCATGCATGTATTTTCTTTCACTCAGAAAAAAAAAAAAAAAAAAAAAAACTTCATCTCTAACCAGAGTGGGAAAAGTAATAAACAGGCCAAGAGCCCATTGTTTCTAAACAAATCTGTCTTGCCACCAGCCTTGTTTGCTCATTCTGTTATGAAATGCTGGGTTCACAGCACCTGGTGCGTGCCCTAGATGCTAACTGTTTGGGGGCATTTGGTGTTCCAAAGTCCAGGGAAATGCAAAAGACGCTACCCTACCCTCATCAAATAGAGAGGTTGGCATGGGGTATCCACAGCCTCTGACCCGAGTGCAGTATAGAGAAAGTCCAAGCAAAGGGAGGCGATGCCTCTTGCTTAGACTGGAATGAACTGGGATGAGGAGATCTTCATCAGAGACTGTAGATCTCAGGTCCTCACGGTTGCTCAGCACAGGCTGTGTGAACTGAGTCATCTCCTTAGCCGTAAACCATGTCAAGAGATAAGCACAGTGAATTAAAAGATGACTAATCCTCAGTGATGTTTACCAGAAGACCCTGGTGGCTGAAATTATCAGCACCTAGAGGCAGTGAAGGATAATTGCAGGTTCAAATACATTCACACGTGGGGACCGACGCAGGAACAGAAGAGCATCAGAGCTGAAATTCCCTTGGAATAGCAGCTGGCACCACCCAGCAGGGTGCCAGTGGCTCATGGCAAAGTGTTCTGCCAGGTCAGGTCTGCCTTGATATGACTGAGCTCCTGCCTCATAACACATACTCCTGTGATAAAGACTCTGTGTCACCCCTAGGTGACAACTCTCGCTTCAGAGCTTCTGCCAGAGAAATGCCAACGTCGAACTAACCCTCACCTCACTATCTAGAACCTAAATTACAATCCAGCCCTTCAAATGACCTGCAGAAGTGCATATACTCAGGGCTTACAGAGCTATGCAGAGGAAACTACAATGGGTGTGAGGGGTGGGGGAAGTCATAACCAACTGGGCAACCCCGGAGACCTTGAGAACAATATTAGTATAAATTCTCCTAAAACCTGAGCCTAGGACATGCTCCTTGACGTTCCGTTCAGTGGCAAGAGTCCATGATGCTCAGGAAGAAAGACAAAGAGGTCTACAGCCTCAGAGTCAGAAATCGCGAGACCTGAAACCAGAGGGCCCCACACTACATATGTAGAGGGATTCCAGAGACACACAGTCCACCCTGGTGGGGAGCAATGCCTGGATTAGTGAAGGAAGGGTTCCTGGCCTGCCGGCATCCCAGGCCACAAATCCATATAGCAAGACTCATCAAAGATGAGAAATCCTATAGTGTCTGTCTAACAGAGTAATAAAGATAACGGCCAATACATGGCAGTTACTACCCAGTAATAAGCAACTGATCTTCAGTATTTCAGGCCTCATAAAAATCCTAAAAGGTGGACCTCTCCCGACCACATACACCTTCCAAGGGCCCAGGCCCAGGGGCTGTTTCTGCTCTCTTTCCACTGCCCTCTCTGACAGTTCACCCTAGTCTTTTAACCTGTTTCTATATCCATAGAAGAACTTTTCATACATGTCAGCAGCTGCCTTGCAGTTCTGATAACAGATTATGAGAAATAAGAATGAGTAAGGCTGGATCCTAGCAGGTACTCACTTACACATGCACACACCGGGCTTTCTTGAATGTCACTGTTAGATTAATCCCAAATGCTGCTCTCCTCAGCCACACCCCTCAGTGGTTTAAATGTTCCTGACATCCAGGCCCATAGCTACAGTATCTTCACCAGGAAGGCAAGTGGCCTAATCCTGCGCAGGGCAGATTGAGGTCACCTCTGCCCCATCCATACTGGTCCAACTCACCCAGAGTCCATCCCTCCAGTCCCTTCACCCCTGTCATACTCTTGAGTCCTTCACCTGCAGATACACGACCAACCCCCATTTGGCCTGGAGCTTCCTAAACACAGGCCCTGGGGTCTCCCACATCCCTAACTCTCACAGTCCTAGGCCAGCTTCTCCGGACTCTACAGACAGAAGCGCGCTGCAACGCAGGTCGCAGCCAAACAAGAGCCTGGATGCTGTCCAGAGGCCCGTCGGAGGCCGGCCGGCCGGCCGGGCGGGTCTGGGAGAGTTAACCCAGGGCGGAGGAAGAAGCTCCGGCTCCTCATTCCCCTCCCTTGAACACTTGGGGGGAGGGGGAAGCAGGAAATGCAAGGGCAATGGGGACCCAGACCCCCGCGCCCGCCAAGCTGGGAGGAGCAGCGGCAGACCCCGGTAGAGCTGCGACCTGGCGCGGTCCCCAACAGCGTCCTGGCTAGTTTGCTTTCCAGGAGAGTCACCCGAAGGAGAGTGCAAGAAGCCGTGTCTCTCGTAAATCGTCCAGCCCACTCAGAGGAGCGCTCTCCCTGGACAGATGCACTCAGCGCTGCACGCGCGTCAGGGAAGCCGAAGCCCGAAGAGTGCAAGCTCACTCCAGGGGCAAGTCCCGGATGCCAGCTGAGTGGACAACTGAAGGATGGCTCCCGGTGGGTGCAGCTTTTCTCAGCTGCCAACACAACCCCGGCTGAGCCCCAATCTCAGGGTAAGCCGGTCCTGCACGGGGTGCACAGAGAAGCGGCTGGGGTTGCAGGAAGGATGGCAGGGTCAGGCGGGTCCCAGAGGCTCGGCCACCCACCTGATGCAGGTCCGGGGACGTGGGGCGCCAGAGCGCACAGGATTAGGAGGAGACTCGGACCACGGTGCATGGCCAGGACGGGGCGGCCTCGGGACGACCCCTTGTGCACGCCTTCGTCTGCGCGTTTGCGTCCCAGCCGGGCCTGGGTCGGACTCAGGACATGCCTGGCTTTAAACTCTTCCCAAGTTTCAGGTCCTGACTCTAGCCGCTGGGCAGCTGCACTCGCTCCTCCGGCAACAAAGACTGCAAGGCCCGCCCCCTCAGCCAGCTGCCGAGGCAAAGAAAGAGAGCGAGAAGCCGAGAAAAAAAAAGAAAGAAAGAAAGAAAGAAAAGGAAGGAGGGAGGGCGGGAGGGGGAGCAGGGCGCCCACCCCCGCCCCGCCCGGCGGGCTCCTGCCCCCGCCCCCACCGGCCTCTCCCCGCCCCCGCCAGGCCTCAGAGCCCTGCGGGCGGGCCACCTCTTACAGAGCGCGGTCCCCACCCTATCAACTCTGGCTCCGGACCGCCCGCAGGGCTGCAGACGTCCCCTGGTGGTGGAGCAGACCCAGGCCATCAGTACCCTCTGAGGTCTCCCAAAAATCTGGAGTTCTGCTGTTTCTTGTCACTTATCTGTGTTTCGGGAGCCGTTCCTGGGTCCCAGGCAAAGAATGCCTGCCCTTCAGAGAAGGAAACCTGGAAACCCCCAAGGAATCGAGATGGCAGGGAGGAGGCAAAATCCGGGGGCTTCTAGATTTGTGTCCAAAGTGAACCCAGGAGAGAGGCCTGGGCCCTTCTAGACTGGGCAGCAGTCCGCTGATTCCTTGTCTCCAGAAGCTTTCCGATGTGTTTCCCCTGCAATCAGCAGAGTTCTGCCAACAGCCTGCCTCATATTCCCAAAAATCTTCTGTCCTTGGTGGCACTAACCCTGTGTCTGGCTTCCACGTTCCCTTTAGCCTATACTTCCAGGAGCAGACTCAGGAGAACACACACACCTCACCTTCACTAAGCATGGCTCTACCCTGAGAGTAATGTACTTGTACTCTCTCCTTGGCCTCTCTTGGTGTCGCCCACCGAGGTACACAGAGACCCACAGTCTCATTGGCAGTCTCAGTCTCTCTCTCATACCTAGGAGCTCACTTGTACCCCTCTGCTTTCCAGTTCTCTTAGCTCTAGGGAGACATGTGTAATGGGTCCCCATCTGCTCTCTTCAGTCATCCTCAGTGACTCCATCTTAGTTCCTTTAGGTCTTGGGACCACCCGAGGCCGTGACATCCTTCTGCAGCCCAGACTGCTGTACACTCACCTTCTGCACTGTCTGTTGGTTTGTTTGTTTCATTTTTGTTTCTTCTAGTCCCTTGTCATCTTTCTTCTCTCTACCCTTTGACCTCTTCTGATTCCATCTCCCCTCTCCCCCCACCTCTGACACCTCTGACAGTGGCAGGAACAACTAAGGCTACCTCATCTTCCCGAACATCTCCCACCCACTGCAAAAGTGCCGAAAGTTGGCACCTAACTGCTTTCTCTTCCTCTGGATATGTAGAGCAAACCCTTTGCACTGTTGGAGAATGACTTCACCAGGACGATGGGACCCTCTCCCTCCCTCTTCCCCAAAGAATTCAGTCCCAGTGTCCTCTTCTGTCCGTGGTTTCCATGAGCTGATAACCCTCAGTGTAAAACATTGTCTTCTTTGTAGACACTGATGCACCCCTCTGTGGGTAAGTATCCCTTGTAACTCCTACTCGCTCATCTGTCCTCTTCTCAAGCTTCTCCAGAGGGTTGTTTATATTAGTTGCCCTCCTGCTCAGTCCCTCATCTACCCTCATACAAGTCTCAAAGCCAGAAATCTTTACTTTGTTCAGCCACTGCATCCCAATCATGCCCTCTTCTTAGCAGGCTGTTCATTCCATAAGTGCTAGGTTTCATTGCCCGACCAAGGGATGCAGCTGAAAAAAAAAAAAAAAAAAAAAAAAAAAAAAAAAAAAAAACAAAAAAAAAAAACAATGAGAGGCACATTGAAGAAAATAAACTGCATGAAAACAGAGGTCTCTTTTCTATGTGGTGGTCACAGAAAACTATCATAATTACATAGCCATTTGATCTGTGAACCACAATGACCAGACAGAAACAACTGCATGGAAGAGAAAAAGATGGACACATACTTGTCATACTTGTCAAACGTTCGAGCCTAGCTTTTATGTTATTTCTTTCAGAAAGTCTTTGCAATCCCTCTTCAGGGTTCCAGAATACCCTATCACGGCACTAATCATACTAACCAGCCATTGCCTGGTATGAGTCTGCCGGTCCCACCACTGTGAACTACTAAGGCTGGCTTTTATTGATCTTTATGAACCTCACACCCAGCATAGCATAACCTTTCCTGGCCAACATAACCTGTTTCCCTTATTTCATTAGCCAGTCTCCAAGGCCAAACAGCAGATTAGAGGATTGGGGGAAGGGAAATACCACATTAACATTTCTTATTTTTTTATTTATTATTTATTTATCTGGATATTTTGTCTACATGTATGTCTGTGCACCAACAAAGTATCTGGTACCCATAGAGGTCAGAAGAGAGTCAGATCCCCTGGAACTGGAGTTACAAATGATTATGAGCCACCATGTGGTTGCTGGGAGTCAAACCTGGGACCTCTGAAAGAGCAGTCAGTGCTCTTAACCACTAAACCATTTCACAGCTCCCTCCGGTTTCCATCATGGCCCAAGCCCTAGTCTATATTCTCTTCACATCCTGCTGAACACCCTCATTGTAAACCTCCTTGGGAACTACACTGAACATAGTGGTGTTATATTTAATACTTTAATTTTCCTCTTACCTAGCTAGCTAGCAGATAAATGAGACTGAACCATTTATTTACTTAACAAGCTTTATGGGCACAACAATTGAGCAGCATAACTCTATTTTAATCCTCTAAGCTAATCGGGCTTCTAACCAGCCAAGACCCCAGAGACACTTGCATTTTATGGATTACTTTGCTGGAGCTGTTTTCTCAAGGTGTCTCCTGGACTCTGTCCCTGTGGTCCCCACCTTCGACCCCGAGCCCAGTAACTGAAGCCCTCTCTACTTCCATTCTCGCTGGTAATTGAATTTAACCACTTTTATTCAACCAATAGCTTTAAATTGGGAGCAAGGTTTACACAACAAAGGCCAGTGTAAATGAGAGAATTTTTTTCCTAGAGACAACCAGATCTTGGGGTTCAGAATTCAACCTTTTATAGCCTTTTATACATAGTACCAGATGAACCCCCAACACTTCCCCTTTTTGTCTAAATGAAAAGTTCTTTCTCTTAAAATAATAAATGACATATAACAAATATGAAACAATTATGAGGGGCTGGTGAGATGGCTCAGTGGTTAAAAGAGCACTGGCTCTTCCAGACGACCTGAGTTCAATTCCCAGAAAACACTTGGTGGCTCACAACCACCTATAGAGAGATCTGATGCCCTCTTTAGTCAAGTGAATGTATATGTAGCTGAACACTCATACATTTAATAAATAAAATTTTTTGTTGGTTTTTGTTTTTTGTTTTTTGTTTTTGTTTTTGTTTTTGTTTTTTGTTGTTTTTTTTTTTTTTTTGATTTTTGGTTTTTTGTTTTTTGTTTTTGGAGGCAGGGTTTTTTTTTTTTCTGTGTAGTCCTGGCTGTCCTGGAACTCACTCTGTAGACCAGGCTGGCCTCGAACTCAGAAATCCACCTGCCTCTGCCTCTCAAGTGCTGGGATTAAAGGCGTGTGCCACCACTGCCTGGCAATAAATTAAATTTTTAAAAAAGAAACAATTATAAAAACTATTAAGTAGGAATTAAATTTACAATGTACAGTCTGTTTGGTAAGTTTTTAGTAAAGTACTCTAATATCTATCCTGTTTCGGTAAGTTTTGAGTTCTGTACCTAAATAATTTTCTATATAACTTGAGTATAACTATATACCTATATATATAACTAATATATATTACATAACTATATAACTAATAACTTGTATTACTAATTAAAATATATGTTAATAATAACTAATAACATAAATAACCAACAACTTATATTATTAACCTAAAAACATCTTCTTAGATCTAAAAACAACCTTTTAAATCCTAAACTACTTAAGCTTAATTGTGAGACTACAACTATCTAGTCTTCAACCCCATCAGAGACCTGAGAAGGAATAAATATTGCCTGAGTATGCAGGAAGTGCAGGCAAGCAGCTTCCAAAACTATAGAAATGACAGAGAAAGTTGGCTGCCTGAACAGTCCCCCAGAATTTCTCTCAAACATTGGAGCATTATCTTCAGCCTTCTGGTCCAGAGTATCTGACAGACCTTTCTATGAGGAGGGATTTATGAAGGACTTGCCTACCTTGTTTTTGCAAAGCTCAGCAGTTGACTTTCCTGTGTCCAGTTTGAACAGCATCTTGTCTGCAGGTGAGGTAAGGCCATTTTCTTGCCCAGGGGCTAGCTTGCTACATATGAAGCAAATTCTATATGGAGGTTCTTTGATGTACATCATTGAAATAAAAGTGCTGCCAGGAGCAGACATGTCTCATTGTCAAAAAAGGCTTTAGTTTAATAAAATATTTTAAATGCCATACTCTGTAGATCTTTGATGTTTTATAAGACCATCTATCTATAATATAACTGAATTATTTGTTTCTATTTACTATCTGCTCAGTCTAGAAAACATATTTTTGTAATTAACTAAGCTAACATGACCACCAGTTTGACCATAGTTTGCATTTTTTAAGTATCATAAACAGTAATATCAGCTATCAATGACTAGAACTTAACATTACATTTTTAAATGAATTACATAGGTACAATACTATAGTATGTTGTAGCAAAATATAATATTAAGTTTGTATCAATATACAAAGCCCTATACCAATGTAACCAAATATAATTTGTGTGTGTGTGTGTGTGTGTGTGTGTGTGTGTGTGTGTGTGTGTGTGTTTCGAGACAGGGTTTCTCTGTGTAGCCTTGGCTGACCTGGAACTCACTCTGTAGACCAGGCTGGCCTCGAACTCAGAAATCTGCCTGCCTCTGCCTCCCAAGTGCTGGGATTAAAGGCGTGAGCCACCACTGCCGGGCCAAATATAACTTTAATATGTATCAATAAACAAAGCTCTATACCAATGTTACATTATTGGCTATAAAACTTTTTTGGCTTAAAAGTAGATTCAATAATCTAACCCCTTTTCTATTATTCATTTAATATTCCTATATTTCCCTCTTTACTTTTCAACCCCTCTCCCCCTACATAAGAAAGAGTCAGTAGAGCATAGGACTCTTAATCTCAGAGTCATGGTTTGATACTCTATGTTGGGTGACAGATGTAAAAGTAACTTTTATTCACCTGAAGTAATTGTTGTCTCCCAGGGTTACTGCCTCCATTTGCTAACCAAGGCCTAGTCCTGGAATCCTCTGGCCTAGCACAATCTAAGCTAAACCTAGAATGTTTCCAGCCTCTGAGACTTACTTCTGAATAAGCTTACTCCTTCCTAGTTCTTTCTGATCTCTGACTAACTAGTACAACTCAGCTGTCTTGGATCAAACTTCTCATCAAGCTGACTGATTCAGTCCAGTTTCTCTCTCTTGGCTTCTGAATTGCTCTCTTAGTCTCATACTAACTTTGGCAATATTTTAAGGCCTGGGTACTGCTGCCTGTCTAGCCAACCATTTTATGCTGTTATTATTGTTGCAAGGAAACTTTCTCACATTCACCATTACTGTTACTAGGAAACTTGCTTGTACCAGGGTTGATTGCATATTTTGTTGTGTTCTGTGCTTTGGTGTTCTTGGAAATCAATCACAATAGAAGTCAGAACTGCTTTGTATAGTTAGCCACAATAAGCTTGGAGATGAACCAACTACTGTGTGTCTCTGTGTGTGTCTCTGTGTGTGTTTGTGTGTGTGTGTGTGTCTGTGTGTGTCTGTGTCCCTGTGCATCGGTATGTATGCTTGTGTTTGTGTTCTTGTGCAAGTGTGTCTGTGTGTGTGTCTCTTTGTCTGTGTGTGTGGATGCGTGTGAGTCTATGTATGTATGTGTATGTGTGTCTGTTTATGTGACTGTGTGTGTATATGTGTATGTCTCAGTGTTTGTGGCTTAGAGATGGCTATTTCCTTACTGAAGGACTGCTGCAACCTCGAACAGCTTCATTTTTCTCATGTTTACCAGACTAAGCTCTATGACAACAGTCATTGTTTCATTCACTGATGTATCCTAAGTACCTAAAACAATGGCTGGTTTTATAATATGTATTTAAGAGATTATTTTTAATATGCACATAGACATTGCATGATTGACTTTCCCTTTGGGGTATATGCCCTTACTCCTACCTCCTAAGGTGAGTAACTTGGGTTGTTTTCCATCTCTTGCTGTGACTTTACACTTCACATGAGTTCGTGTGTAGGATGAAATGATTGATCTAGAATTGCTAGTAAGAGTATGTGCATTTTTGTTTAGTGTTTTGAGACAGAATTTCATCTAACCCAGGTATGATGGTTTGAATAGGAATGGCCAACCATAGACTCACATGTTTGAATGGTTGGTCCATAAGGAGTGACACTATTAGGAGGTGTGGCCTTGTTGGAGGAAGTGTGTCACTGTGAAGGTGGACTTTGAGGTGGACTTTGAGGTCTCCTATGCTCAAGCTCTGCCCAGTGTGACACACAGTCTCCTTCTGCTGCCTGTGGATCAGATGTAGAACTCTCAGCACCATATTGGTTTGTATGCTTCCCACCAGGATAATAGACTAAGCCTCTGAAACTGTAAGCCGACCCCAATTAAATGTTATCTTTTACAAGAGTTGTCATTTTCGTGATGTGTCTTTACAGCAACAGAAACCTTAACTAAGACACAAGGCTAGCTTGATGATCTCAAACCTCTGAGCCTCCTGTCTCTACTTCCTGAATACTAGGACTGCAGACATATGCCATCATGGTCAGATAGGTCATAAGCATTCTTTTTCCTTTTATCAAAAATATATATATATATATATATATATATATATATATATATATATATATAATATATATTAAATACATGTTAAACACACTTATTATATATCAATAATATATATATATATATATAACACACACATATATGGATGTTTTATCTGCATATGTTCACAGTGCCTGTGGAGACCAGAATAGAAAGAACATTTGATTCCCTAGGATTGAAGTTAAGGATTGATTGAGCCACCATGTGGATGTTAGGAATTAAAGAGCCTCCAATATTCTTAACTGCTGGGCCATTTCTCCAGCCCTGGCTATGTGCATTTGTAACTTTGATAAACAGGTTTTGATAAATTAAAGATATTATTTTTTAAAGATATTATTTTTGGTGACTCTCTTCCATACCAGAAACCTGCAAAGTAATTGGAAATGTTCATTCAGTTCCAGTTGCTGAGCAAAGATGTCCCAAAAAGGCCCCTTACAGGACAGGAAGAAGCTGAGTAAGAGGTGACCTTGAAATTGCTTGGGATGACTAGCTTGGAACAGGATGTGAGCTGTTTCCGTGGGCCTAATGGCCATTGTTTTGGAAGCCCTAGAGGCACAGGAATTCTCAATCTATTCCCATTCTGTAACCTGCTACAACCTTACAAGGCTAAGGAAGCCCCATACTGCAAAGGACAATGCCACAGAAAGGCCTTGTCTTTCTATCCACATTGAGCTGATGAAGCCATCAGTAAACTGAGGAAACAAGGTTCCCTAGACTGGCTTCTGCCTTTTCAGTTGCTGTTTAAACCTCAAGACTGATGGGTGGCCATTGGGCAGTGATGGTGCCTTTGAACTAGAACTCAAGAGGCAGAGGCAGAAGGACCTCTGAGTTCAAGGCCAGCCTGGTCTACAGATGGAGTTCAAGGGCAGTCAAGGCTACACAGAGAAACCCTCTCTTGAAAAACAGAAGAGGAGGAGGGGGAGAAGAAGGAGGAGGAGGAGGAAGAAAAGGAGGAGCAAGAGGAGGAGGAGGAGAAGAAACATGGCTCATATATAATGTTCTGGGTAGTATGTCTCTCAACATAAAGCAGATATTATTGTCTCCTCCTTAGAGGCTTGGAGAGTGGGTATTTTATCTCATGCCCCATCTCTGATGGTCTGGAAGAGTCCTCAGGTTTCCACCACTGACTTGCCATTTAGAGATCTACTTCTTGAAGGGTTCACTTCTTAAAGTCTTTCACTTTCAGACAGCAAGGTGTGTGGGGGAGGTGGATCACTTCCCCTTCACTAGGGACTAATTGATGTCCTGGTATATCATGTAAGTGCCAAAAGCCAAGAGCCATGCTGGTTTTCTATAGTAATGGCCACCATGTTACTACCTAAAGTCAAATATTGTCCTTTCTTCTTGCCCACAAACTCTACAAAGCTAGGAGCTGTATCTGGTGGACAACCACCCATTAGGATCTCTGAAAAGTGTTGTCTGAGAGAATAACTAGAGCTCAGATGGGAAGCCACACACCATGACTGCAGAGCCTTATGCCAGTATAGTTATAACCAACTGTCTTTGAGACTTTGGCTGCCCCTAGTAGTATAATTGTTTCCTTGGCTCTATTTTTCTTTTTGAAGCTATTTTTCTCCATTTCCATGCCATTGTTTCAACAATGGATGACACTCCATGGGCTCATGCCTGGAAATAATTTGGAAACATTTTTATGCTTTTCTATTCTACTATTGAGTGTTAAGGATAGAGAATGAGTAAAAAGCCCTGAAACAATTGTTTTATGGACTGCATTAACTTGTACAATGAAAGTGCTCATTTTGACATGTAAAAGCCACAGTCCTTGCTCATAAGAAGGGATTGAAGAAATGAACTGCATAGGCCATTTTTATTTTCCTTTTTTTAATCACTATGTAATTTCACTCCATCGTTTATCCAACAAATAGTCATTTGTACTGCCTGCAGTGGGGCTTAAGTGAATAAATATAGCATGAAACTACTTATGAAATTACTCTTTCCAACATTTAAAATGGAATTGCGTTTATGGTCTATAGAGAGGAAGAATATTTTAAAGATGAAATAAACAGTAAAACCTGTAGAGGGAAGCTCATGGATTTCTCACTATTAGAGAAATTATTTCTCAGAGTTTTCAGAGAAAGACGAAAAATGTGGTTAGAATAGCTGGCCCTAGAATTCTCTCCATCCATGCTACAGAAGCAAAGTCAACAACAACACAAAATAAACAAACAAACAAAAACTTCTTCAAAATTCAGGGAGAAGTGGCTTTTCAGCTCCGAGGTTCTCAGTCAAATGTGAGAATGTGGCTTGAGAAGATTTTAAAGCATGAAAGTTCTCAAAGTGTTTGTTTTCTCTGCACCCATTCTCAGAATGCTAAGGGATGAGGAACTCTCCCAAAATAAAGAAATAAGAAAGAAAAGTGATAAACCAAGGAACCAAGAAATGGACAGTCCAGTGGGATGGTAGAGGTGAGCACCTAGTACTCCAGAGTCAAGGCCCTTCGCATTTCTGGGTGTTTGAGGCCAGCCTGAGCTAGTTCTAGGAAAGCCAAGGCTACACAGAGAAACCTTGTCTTGAAACAAAAGAGAGAAAGAAACAAAGGAAATAAGGGTGGAAAGAAGAAAGGAAGGAAGAGGGAGAAAGAGAGAGGGAGGGAGGGAACGAGAGAGAGAGAGAGAGAGAGAGAGAGAGAGAGAGAGAGAGAGAGAGAGAGAGAGAGAGAGAGAGGACGTAAAAGGAGTTTCTAGAACAGTAATAGTCAAGGCAAGTTCAAGAATTTGACTGTTTAGCATGCCAAGAGAGCCACAAGTACAGATTAGAACAGGAAATCAGAGATCCGGGCTGTGTGGGGGGTGGGGATCAAAAATGAAAGCCATAGGGATTACTTGATGTATATAGAGGAGTCCACACAGGGTTCAGTGGGAGCCATCAGAATGGCCAGTGGAAAGACCTTATAATAGATCTATATTTTCCTCACTAGAACTCCATATTATGATGAAATACATGAAAAACTTAAGTTGTGGTTATATTCAAGCCCCAGACTTGATTAGCTGACCATCATGGTGTGATAGTTTTAATAAGATGTCCCTCATAGTCTAGGCATTTGAATATGTGGCCCTGGTTTGTGGCTCTGTGTGAGAAGGCTTAGTAAGTAGGACTGTAATGGAAGCAGTGTGTCGCTGGGGCAGGCTTTGAAGTTTCACACTCTGTTTTCTGCTTGCATTTCAAGGTTCCTGGTGCTTGCTGCCATGTTTTACTGCCATGATAGTGATAGACTCTTATCCCTCAGGAACCATAGCCCAAAATAAACTCTCCCTTCTATAAATTGCTTCATCAGTGCAGTAGGGAAGTAACCTATACAGTGGCACATGCCTGTAATTTCAGCACTCAAAGACAGAAGTAAGAAGATGAGGAGATAAAAGTCACCCTTACCTACATAACATGCTTGAGGCTGGACTGGGCTACATGAGACTCAAAATACACACACATGCGAATGCAGGTTCACTCGTGCACTCACACACACACACACACACACACACACACAGAGAGAGAGAGAGAGAGAGAGAGAGAGAGAGAGAGAGAGAGAGAGAGAGAGAGAGCTCTGCTTATGAATGGAATAGGGCCCTTAGGTAAATTGCTGAAACCTTCTTAATCTTAAATTCTTTGTTTAAAAGAACAGGGCAAAGAGGCACATTAAACAATGTCCCATGATAATGTGAAATAAATGATGAGATGACACATGTGAACATATTCTGTGACACTTGTTACAGTGTAAGCTCCTAAGCAATCCTGGCCAGCCCATTCACTGTAAGTTCACCATACATCTGAGTCACTACTAGTAGCGTACACTCTCACTATAGAAAGAGTAGCCATCTGGTCCAGGTCTCAAGACATCACCTGAGAGCTTGTTAAAATACAAGATGATTCTTAGGTCCACTCAAAACTTATAGAATGAGAGTCTGTGTTTGCCCAGCCCAAGGAGTGATTGGTGGATGCATTAAGCAGTGGTGTTCTAGGTCCTGCCCATAATTCTCCCACCAAAAGAATTAGACTTTCTAAGAGTTCCCAAGCTGGTTTCTAACATGGCTTTTATTATCATAATTATAAAACTCAACTAAGTAAGTAGACCCAAATCACAAAAATGAGAGTTATTGTTTCCATTAAGACCAAGTGAAGAGCCGGGCGGTGGTGGCGCACGCCTTTAATCCCAGCACTTGGGAGGCAGAGGCAAGCGGATTTCTGAGTTCGAGGCCAGCCTGGTCTACAGAGTGAGTTCCAGGACAGCCAGGGCTACACAGAGAAACCCTGTCTCGAGGAAAAAAAAAGTGAAGAGGGTAAAGAGATGGTTCGTCAGTTAAATGATCTGGATGCTCTCCCAGAAGACCTGGCTTAAGTTAACCAGAACCTACATGGCAGCTCACAACTGTTTGTAAATCCAGCTTCAGGGGATTTGATGCTTTCTTCTGGCCTATGTGGGCACTCAATGCATGTGGCGTGTGTACAGCCTGGCAAGCATCCACATGCATTAAATAAAATAAAAATATTTAAAACAAAAATTTTAAAGCTCAATGTTGGAATCACATTCAAAGTGAGTTGATGAAAAAATGATTGTTTATAATTAGAATTCAACCTAGGGAGACTGCTAGACAGGCTCTGATATCCTGCATTTTGTTTTGGGGTGCATGTGTGTGAGAGTGTGGGTGCGTGGGTGTGCTTGTACGCATGTGTGTGCATGTGTATGCGTGTGCGTGTGTGTGCAT